>NC_000071.6:60503284-60835784 GCF_000001635.26 Mus musculus
ACTGCAGGGAAAAATCAAAACAAGACTGAAAGAAAGGTCTTCCAGTAAGTGGTCCAATTTGGGATCCATCCTATGGGGGAAGATAATAGCAAAAAAATTACAGAACACCTAGGATACAACCCATAGACCATAAGAAATATAACAAGCAGAAAGTCCCAACTTAGGATGCTTCAATCCCAGTTAGAAGGGGGAACACCAAGATCTGACACTGTTACTGATGCTATGATGTGCTTACAGACAGGAGCCTACCATAGCTGTCCTCTGAGAGGCCCAACCAGCAGCTGACTGAGACAGATACAGATATAGATACTTAACACAACCATTGCAACAAAGTCAAGTACCCCTGTGGTTGAACTAAGGGGCATATTGAAGTAGCTGAAGGGGAGGGCAACCACAAAGAAAGACTAGCAGTCTCAACTTACCCAGACTGCAGGGAGTACCCAGATACTGAGCCTCCAGCCATGAAGCATAATGGCTGGAAGGAGGCCCCTGGCATTATAGAGCAGAGTTATGCCTGGTCAAGTCTCAGTGGGAGAAGATTAGCTTAATCATTGTGAGACTTGAGGCCCCAGGCAAGGGTCCCAAGAGGTCTGGATGAGGCAGGGAAGTACCTTCTTGGAAGTAAGGGGGAGGAAGAACGGAGTGAGTAACTATGGGAGAGGGCAAAGATTGGAATGTAAATAAAATAATTTAAGAAATGTTCCACAATAATTGGAGTCAATGAAATGTCAGCTTTAATATATATGGATAAAATGTCATGAAGAGAATTACAGCTTAAGGACTGTATTTTGTTTGTTTGTTTGTTTTTGTTTGTTTGTTTTATTAGGTATTTATTTCATTTACATTTTCAATGCTATCCCAAAAGTTCCCCACAAACTCCTCCACCCACTCCCCCACCCGCCCACTCCTACTTCTTGGCCCTGGCGTTCCCCAGTACTGAGGCATATAAAGTTTGCATGACCAATGGGCCTCTCTTTCCACTGATGGCCGACTAGGCCATCTTCATCATATATATATGCAGCTAGAGACATGAGCTCCGGGGGATACTGGTTAGTTCATATTGTTTCACCTATAGGGTTGCAGATCCCTTTAGCTCCTTAGTTACTTTCTCTAGCTCCTCCATTGGGGGCCCTGTAATCCATCCAATAGCTGACTGTGAGCATCCACTTCTGTGTTTGCTAGGCCCCGGCATAGTCTCACAAGAGACAGCTATATCTGTGTCCTTTCAGGAAACTCTTGCTAGTGTATGCAATGGTGTCAGCATTTGGAAGCTGATTATGGGATGGATCCCCAGATATGGCAGTCTCTAGATGGTCCATCCTTTTTTCTCAGCTCCAAACTTTGTCTCTGTAACTCCTTCCATGGGTGTTTTGTTCCCAATTCTAAGACAGATTGTATTTTGTAATCATAACATATTGTAAAACAAAAGTTTATATTACCTAACCCTATTAAATTAAAGAATTTAATTCAGAATGATAACAATAGATCTTTAAATATGGTAGGTATCAGAGAAGTATGAAGTATTAAATGTGGTGATAATGTCCAGGAAAAACACACAGATACCACAAGTAAAAGGAATCAAATAACTACCATCTATTGTGATTTAAAAGGATATCTTTATATTTCAATGTGTGCTATGAATTATTTCATGTAAGCCCCCCAAAATATGTGGTAGTCTGAATTTTAATCCTATTTGTCTGGGGAAAAATGTAAGGTAGGATTAATTTACTAATATCAAAAGCATGGAAATCACTAACTAGGATTCAAACACCAACTTTCAGATACAGTATTACATCAGTAGTGATTTGCAAATGCTTTGAAGATCAAAATATAGCAGTTAGCTCAGGGTTTATGAGCTTAAAATCAAAGCAATAAATATAAGACACTATCAGCACCCTTATTAAAGATAAATGGCTATTGAATAACTTAAAGGGAGGATTATAAATACAAAGACATGGCTGGAAGGTAAATAAGTAAAATAGAAAATAGAAGAAAAAATATGACTGATTTAAACAACACCTATGTAAGTTTATACAAGTTATCAAAAAGATATGATCATGACATGCCCTGTAACTCTGCACTTCACAACTCTGAGGATATGTCTAATGGCATTTCTAGAGAGCGTAGCTAACAGAGGAAGCAGCTCATGATTCTGGGGATTTAGCAAGAAGAAATGAGAAAGTGAAAAATGCCAGCAAACACAGCCATTTCCTTCTCACTACACCTCACTCCTATGTGATAGAGCTGCTTTTCTAAAACAATATTTAATACCACAATCAACTGACCACTTCCCTAAAACACATCATTTTCACTATAGAGATATTTTCTTCAGACGTGTGATATCAGTTGTGAAACTCTGATTGGCATCCATATACATCTTTCTTAGTGACTGACTTTTAAATCATGATTGGCATTTAAATTGTGTTCATGATATCATTATGTGGATAAGCATGTTTATCACTTAACAAATTATTCCATTGGCCTTTCATTCAAGCATGCAACCATACATTAGTCTGTGTCATGGCTATGGAAGAATAATAATTTATAATTATTCATTAGCATAGATTGTAAAATTTGATTGGACAAGGAATCCATAGGACGACAAGGATGGTGATAGTCTTCTCTTAAAGGCATCATAAACTTAACCAGGGTGAGGAAACTACAGAATAACAGGATAAGGACAATGTTTCACATTATCTCAGTGTAAGAACTATTACCTTTGCTATAAAGTCTGCCAAAAGTTCAGGATTTGGGGGCCAAGAAATATTTTCATAAGAATATATCACCACAAAACAATATTATTTCTGAGGGTTTGGCTACGTGTTTTATGTGGAAGACAGCACGAGTGTGATAAAGTAAAGGTGATTGAACACACTAAGTGCTGCATCGCACATGTAAGCTTCTCACTGACCAAAGCTAGAAATGGATTGAAAAGTGTCCTAAAAGAAATGACATGTTCATGTTTAAAAACATGAGGCTTGTTTCTAAGCAAAGAACATGACATAGACTATGGATTATGTTTCTCCCATCATGTTACTCTAAATAAGATAGCATTTTTCAAGTGGACAAAATCTGTAGAACTCTTTTTTTTTTCTCTTCTCTTCTCTTCTCTTCTCTTCTCTTCTCTTCTCTTCTCTTCTCTTCTCTTCTCTTCTCTTCTCTTCTCTCTCTCTCTCTCTCTCTCTCTCTCTCTCTCTCTCTTTGCATTTATAAAGTATACCAGCACCTACAACTCTGCCTGCATTCCAGGAGACCTGACAGAACCAGAGACAGCCAGTAGGACACCCCTTGCCCCCAGTCCATGCTTGCTATGTCCCCTTGTGACACACCCAAATGTGCTAAACTATGCCTAATCCCCAACTCCTAATATTCAGGTTCACAGCTCTGACTGCATTGGCTGAGGCCTGCTGGCACAATATACAACCAGCTAAGTCCCTTTAATTCATATCCAACTGCAATAAAATGCATCCTGTCCTCATGCTCACCTTTTGGCCCATAGCTCTGCCTAACTCCCAGAAGGCCAGCCAGCACCAGAGAAAGGGAAGGAAGACAATCAACAAAAGCCAGGACAATATGGTACAACCAGAGCAAAGCTGTCCTATTACAGCAAGCCCTAGATATTCTAAAAGAGCTGAAGCACAAGAAAACACAAACTGGGGGATTCCTGGATGTGGAAAGTCTAGGGAAGAGAAGAGAAGAGAAGAGAAGAGAAGAGAAGAGAAGAGAAGAGAAGAGAAGAGAAGAGAAGAGAAGAGAAGAGAAGAGAAGAGAAGATACAGACACCAGGATCAATGGATGAAAGAGAGAATGTCAAGCATAGAAAATATGATAGAAGAAACTGACACACTTATTAAAGAAAATGTCAAATCTAAAAGGTTTCTGACTCAAAATATCTAGGAATTTTGAACACTATGGAAAAACAAAACCTAAGAAAAATAGGAATTGAAGATTCTTAGCTCAAAGGCACAGATAATATTTTCGTAAAAATCATAAAAGAAAAATCTAATCTAGAGAAAGGGATGCCTATAAATATGCAAAAAGCTTTCAAAATATCCAATACATTGGTTAACAAAAGAAAACCATAATACCACATAATAATCAAAACACTAAATATACAGAACAAGCAAAGAATATTGAAGGCCACAAGGTATAATGGCCAAGTAACATACAAGGAATCATACTAGAACTACACTCAAATTCTTAACAGACATTTTAAAATCCAGAAGGGCCTGGGCAAATGTCCTGTAGTCTCTAAGAGACCACAGGTACCAGGACAGAATATTAGACACACTGAAATTTCATTCAAAATAGATGCAGAAAACAGAATATTCCATATGAAAATGAAGTTTAATCAATATCTACCTACAAGTTCAGCCCTATGGAAGTTGATATGGTGAAAATTCCAACCCAAAAGATGTTGGGCCCCATTTTGGCACTGGTTTGAGCTGTGAGGACAAACTGGAGTCACTTCTGTATCAGGATGACTCAGAAGACCTGTTTGACTCTGTCTCTGCCCCACCATTGTTGATGTAGAGTTTTGCCATTGGCTCTGTCAGTCACTCCATACCCTCAGTCACCCTTCCCTGCCTCTTGTATCATCTTATCCCACCAAAAATCCCATCCCTATGTTCCAAATTTATATAAACAAGAGACTGATGCCATGAAGTTGATTTCCTGTTTCGACAAGACTCCCATCTCAGTGTGTTTCTTTTGGGTCATCAACACTTGCCATCCAGCTCAACCCCAGAAAGACCCTGGAGGACTAGGACAACTTTCCTCTCACCTGGACCTGCCGTCAAGGACCTAGCAAAGGAAGTTAATTAAATCCAAGGAAACACAGAAAATAATCTCACATAGCAAAAAAAAAATAAATAATAAACACACACACATTCACACACACACACCCCACCACCACCACCACCACTACCCCCACCCCACCAACAACAACAATAACAAAATATCAGTTATTAACAATCATCGGGCTTTAATATATCTCAAAATCTATAAATATACCCCCCCCAAAAAAGACACGAACTATTAGAATGGAGGCAAAAGCCAGGCTTGGTGGCACACTCCTTTAATCCAAGTACTTGGGAGGCAAAGTCATGTGGATTTCTGAGTACGAAGCCAGCCTGGTCTACAAAGTGAGTTCCAGGACAGCCAGGGGTATACAGAGAAACCCTGTCTCGAAAAACCAAAAACCAAATCAAAACAAAAAACAAACAAAAAAAAAAAAGCACAAAACACAAAAAAAAAACCAAAAAACAAAAAACAAAAGACAAAAACAAAACAAACAAAACAAAACAAACAAACAAGCAAACAAAACAAACAGAATGGGGGCAAAAACAGGATCCATCATTTTTTCATATAAGATACATACCTCAACATTAATGATTAATCACCTCAAAGTAAAGTGCTAGAAAAAAGCTGTCCAAGCAAATGGACACAAGAAAGTAGCTGGACTAGCTATTCTAATATTTAATAAAATAGACATTCAACTAAAATTAATCAAAAGAGATAGATAAGGACACTTTATACTAAAAAAAAAAAAATCTAGGCAGAAGCTGCACAGCTTCTGAGGCAGACCCCATTCAGGCTCCAAATATCTGGGCACCTTCCCTGCCAGAGGAGCGGTATCTGCCCCACCTGGGAGGGCTTTGCTGGAGCACCTGGGGAAGCCTCCTTGGTTCCAGGATCCCTCCTAGACTAGTCTGTGCAGGTGAGAGTGTGAACTACAGAAGCTAACAGCTTCTGGGACAGGCCAAAGCAACACAGCTCCTGGGATAGGCAACTTCCTTACAATAGGAGAGCTTGTCTGCAGAGAGTGCTCTGACCACTGAAACTCAGGAGAGAGCTAGTCTCCCAGGTCTGCTGATAGAGGCTAAAAGAATCCGGTGAGGAACAAGCTCTAACCAGAGACAACTATAACAACTAACTCCAGAGATTGCCAGATGGCGAAAGGCCAATGTAAGAGTCTTACTAACAGAAACCAAGACAACACACCATCATCAGAACCCAACACTCCCACCTCAGCCAGTCCTGAGCAACCCAACACACCCAAAAAGCTAGACCCAGATTTAAAAGCATATCTCATGATGATGGTAGAGGACATCAAGAAGGACTTTAATAACTCACTTAAAGAAATATAGGAGAACACTGCTAAAGAGTTACAAGTCCTTAAAAAACAAAAACAGGAAAACACAACCAAATAGGTGATGGAATTGAACAAAACCATATTAGGCCTAAAAAGGGAAGTAGACACAATAAAGAAAACCCATAGGGAGGCAAATCTGGAGATAGAAATCCTAGGAAAGAAATCTAGAACCATAGATTCGAGCATCAGCAACAAAATACAAGAGATGGAAGAGAGAATCTTAAGTACAGAAGATTCCCCAGAGAACATGGGCACGGCAAACAGAGAAAATGCAAAATGCAAAAAGATCCTAACTTAAAACATCCAGGAAATGCAGGACACAATGAGAAGACCAAACCTACAGATAATAGGAGTGGATGAGAATGAAGATTTTCAACGTAAAGGGCCAGCAAATATGTTCAACAAAATTATAGAAGAAAACTTCCCAAACCTAAAGAAGGAGATGCCCATGAACATTCAAGAAGCCTATAGACTGAACCAGAAAAGAAATTCCTCCTGACACATAATAATCAGAGCAACAAATGCACCAAATAAAGATAGAATATTAAAGGCAGTAAGAGAAAAAGGTTAAGTAACATATAAAGGCAGACCTATCAGAATTATACCAGAGGCTATGAAAGCCAGAAGATCCTGGACAGATGTTATACAGACACAAAGAGAACACAAATGCCAGTCCAGGCTACTATGCTCAGCCAAACTTTCAATTGCCATAGATGGAAAAAACAAAGTATTCCATGACAAAACCAAATTCACAAATTATCTTTCCATAAATCCAGCCCTTCAAAGGATAATAACAGAAAACAAAACCAAAACAAAAAAAACAAAACAAAACAAAAACAAAAACAAACAAACAAACAAACAAACAAAAAATACAAGGACAGAAACTATGCTCTAGAAAAAGCAAGAAAGTAATCCTTTAATAACTCACTTAAAGAAATATAGGAGAACACTGCTAAAGAGACAGCCCCAAGAATAGAATGCCAACTCTAATAACAAAAATAATAGGAAGCAACAATTACTTTTCCTTAATATCTCTTAATATCAATGGACTCAATTCCCCAATAAAAAGACATACACTAACAGATTATATACATAAACAGGACCCAACATTTTGCTACTTACAGGAAACCCAACTCAGGGAAAAAGACATATACAACCTCAGAATGAAAGGCTGGAAAACAATTTTCCAAGCAAATACTCTGGAGTAGCCATTCTAATATCTAATAAAATCGACTTCCAACCCAAAGTTATCAAAAAAGACAAGGAGGGGTACTTCATACTCATCAAAGGTAAAATCTTCCAAGAGGAACTCTCAATTCTGAATATCAATGCTCCAAATGTACGGGCAGCGACATTCATTAAAGAAAATTTAGTAAAGCTCAAAGCACACATTGCACCTCACACAATATTAGTGGGAGACTTGAACACAACACTTTCATCAATGGACAGATCATGGTAACAGAAGCTAAACAGGGACACAGTGAAACTAACAGAAGTTATGAAACAAATGGTTATGACAGATATCTACAGAACATTTTATCCTAAAACAAATGGATATACCTTCTTCTCAGCACCTCATGGTACCTTCTCCAAAATTGACCACATAATAGGTCACAAAACAGGCCTCAACAGATTCAAAAATATTGAAATGGTCCCATGTATCCTATCAGATCACCATGCACTAAGGCTGATCTTCAATAACAAAAAAAAAAAATAATAATAGAAAGCCAACACTCACGTGGAAACTGAACAACACTCTTCTCAATGATACCTTGGTCAAGGAAGGAATAAAGAAAGAAATTAAAGGCTTTTTAGAGTTTAATGAAAATGAAGCCACAACATACCCAAACTTATGGGACACAATGAAAGCATTTCTAAGAGGAAAACTTGACAGCACACATAAAAGCTCTAGAACAAAAGGAAGCAAATTCACCCAAGAGGAGAAGATGGCAAGAAATAGTCAAACACAGGGGCAATTTCAAGAAAGTGGAAACAAGAACTATTCAAAGAATCAACCAAACGAGGAGCTGGTTCTTTGAGAAAATCAACAAGATAGATAAACCCTTAGCCAGACTCACTAGAGGGCACAGGAACAGCATCCTAATTAACAAAGTCAGAAATGAAATGGGAGACATGACAGCAGATCCTGAACAAATCCAAAACACCATCAGATCCTTCTAAAAATGGCTAGACTCAACAAAACTGGAAAAACTGGATGAAATGGACAAATTTCTAGACAGATATCTAGTACCAAAGTTAAATCAGGATCCGATAAATGTACTATATCCCCTAAAGAAATAGAAGCAGTAATTAATAGTCTCCCAACCAAAAAAAAGCCCAGGACCAGATGGGTTTAGTGCAGAGTTCTATCAGACCTTCAAAGAAGATCTAATTCCAGTTCTTCACAAACAATTCTACTAAATAGAAGCAGAATGTACTCTACCCAGTTCATGCTATGAAGCCATAATTACTCTGAAACCTAAACCACAGAAAGACCCAACAAAGATAGAGAATTTCAAACCAATTTCCTTTATGAATATTGATGCAAAAATCCTCAATAAAGTTCTCGTTAAACGAATCCAAGAACACATCAAAACAATCATCCATCCTGAACAAGTAGTTTTCATTCTAGGGATGCAAGGATGATTTAATATACGGAAATCCATCAAAGTAATCCACAATATAAACAAACTCAAAGACAAAAACCACATGATCATCTTGTTAAATGCGGAGAAAGCATTTGATAATATCCAAAACCCATTCATGATAAAAGTCTTGGAAATTTCAGGAATTTGAAGCCCATAGCTAAACATGATAAAAGCAATCTACAGCAAACCTGTAGCCATCATCAAAGTAAATGGTGAGAAGCTGAAAGCAATCCCACTAAAATCAGGGACTAGACAAGGCTGTCCACTCTCTTCCTACCTATTTAACATTGTACTTGAAGTCCTAGCCAGAGCAATTAGACTATTCTCCCTACCTATAAACAGTTCTTGAAGTCCTAGTGAGAGCAATTCCACAACAAAGGGAAATCAAGGGGATACAAATAGGAAAGGAAGAAGTCAAAATATCACTTTTTGCAAATGATAGGATAGTATATAAAACTGACCCTAAAAATTCCACCAGAGAACTCCTCAACCTGATAAACACCTTCAGAGAAGTAGCTGGATATAAAATTAATTCAAACAAGTCAATGGTCTTTCTCTATACAAACGATAAACATGCTGAAAAAGAAATTAGGGAAACAACACCTTTCACAATAGTCACAAATAATATAAAATACCTTGGTGTGACTCTAACTAAGTAAGTGAAAGACCGGCATGATAAGAACTTCAAGTCTCTGAAGAAAGAAATTAAAGAAGATCTCAGAAGATGGAAAGATCTCCCATGCTCATGGATTGGCA
This sequence comes from Mus musculus, assembly GCF_000001635.26. Lineage (NCBI taxonomy): Eukaryota > Metazoa > Chordata > Mammalia > Rodentia > Muridae > Mus > Mus musculus. Next base: position 60,512,843 of record NC_000071.6, read on the forward strand.
GGATCAATATAATAAAAATGGCTATCTTGTCAAATTTAATCTACAGATTCAATGCAATCCCCATCCAAATTCCAACTCAATTCTTAAACAAATTAGAAAGGGCAATTTGCAAGTTCATCTGGAATAACAAAAAACCTAGAATAGCAAAAGCTCTTCTCAATGATAAAAGAATCTCTGGTGGAACCACCATCCCTGACCTAAAGCAGTACTACAGAGCAATTATGGAAAAGTCTGCATGGTACTGGTATAGAGACAGAGAAGTAAACAAATGGAATAGAATTGAAGACCCAGAAATGAACCCAAACACCTATAGTCACTTGATCGTTGACAAGGGAGCTAAAAACATCTAGTGAAAAAAAGACAGAATTTTCAACAAATGGTGCTGGCACAACTATAGTTTATCATGTAGAAAAATGTGAATTGATCCATTCCTATCTCCTTGTACTAAGGTCAAATCTAAGTGGATCAAGGAACTTTACATAAAACCAGAGACAGTGAAACTTATAGAGGAGAAAGTGGGGGAAAACCTCAAAGATATGGGCACAGGGGAAAAAATTCCTGAATAGAACAGCAATGGGTTGTGCTGTAAGATCAAGAATCAAGAAATGGGACCTCATAAAATTGCAAAGCTTCTGTAAGGCAAAAGACACTGTCAATAAGACAAAAAGGCCACCAACAGTTTGGAAAAGGATCTTTACCTATCCTAAATCAGATCGGGGACTAATGTCCAATATATATAAAGAACTCAAGAAGGTAGACTCCAGAAAATCAAATAATTCCATTAAAAAATGGGGCTCAGAGCTAAGCAAAAAATTCTCACCTGAGGAATACCGAATGGCTGAGAAGCACCTGAAAAAATGTTCAGAATTCTTAATCATCAGGGAAATGCAAATCAAAACAACCCTGAGATTCCACATCATACCAGTCAGATTGGATAAGATCAAAAAGTCAGGTGATAGCAGATGCTGATGATTATGTGGAGAAAGAGGAACACTCTTCCATTGTTGGTGGGATTGCAAGCTTGTACAACCACTCTGGAAATCAGTCTGATGGTTCCTCAGACTTTTGGACATAGTACTACTGGGAGGATCCTGCAATACTGGGCATATATTCAGAAGATGTTCCAACTGGTAAGAAGGACACATGCTCCACTGTGTTCATTGCAGCCTTATTTATAATAGTCAGAAGCTGGAAAGAACCCAGATGCCCCTCAACAGAGGAATGGATACAGAAAATGTGGTACATTTACACAATGGAATACTATTCAACTATTAAAAAGAATGAATTTATGAAATTCCTAGGCAAATGAATGGACCTGGAGGGCATCATCCTGTGTTAGGTAACCCAATCACAAAAGAACTCACATTATATGTATTCACTGATAAGTGGATATTGGCCCAGAAACTTAGAATACCCAAGATACAAGATACAATTTGCAAAACACATGAAACTCAAGAATGAAGATTAAAGTGTGGACACTGTGCCCCTTCTTAGATTTGGGAACAAAATACATATGGAAGGAGTTACAGAGACACAATTTGGTGCTGAGACAAAAGGATGGACCATCTAGAGCCTACCATATACGGCACCCATCCCATAATCAGCTGCCAAACGCAGACACCATTGCATATACTAGCAAGATTTTGCTGAAAGGACCCTGATATAGCTGTCTCTTGTGAGGCTATGCTGGGGCCTAGCAAACACTGAAGTAGATGCTCACAGTCAGCTATTGGATGGATCACAAGGTCCCCAATGGAGGAGCTAGAGAAAGCACCTAAGGAGCTAAAGGGGTCAGCAACCCTATAGGTGGAACAACAATATGAACTAACCAGTACCCCCTGGAGCTCGTGTCTCTAGCTGCATATGTATCAGAAGATGCCCTAGTCGGCCATCATTGGAATGGGAGGCCCCTTGGTCTTGCAAACTTTATATGCCTCCGTATAGGGGAACGCCAGGGCCAAGAAATTGGCGTGGGTGGGTAGGGGAGTGGGGACGGGAAGTTATGGGGGACCTTTGGGATGGCAATGTAAATGTAAATATAGTAAATACCCAATTAAAAAGAAAAAAGAAAAAAATCTACCAAGATGACTTCTCAAGTATCAATTTCTATACCTCAAATGCAAGAGTAACCACTGTAAAACAAAACAAAAGAAAACAAAACAAAACAAAAAAATATAAATCACACTGAATCCCACATTGTAATATTGGAAGATTTCAAGACTGCACTCTCACCAGTGAACAAATCATCCCGACAGAAATAATGGAGCTAACATGATAAGACTCAAATAGACTAACCAGATATCCACAGAACATTTCACCCAAAGACAAAAGAATATACCTTCTTCTCAGCACCTCACAGAACCTTCTTCAGAACTGATCATATACTTGATCACAGGGCAAGACTCAGCAGATACAAAAAAAAAAAAATTGAAATAACCCCTCTGTTTTATCAAGGGATTAAAACCGGACTTCAACAACTACAGAAATACCAAACAGCCTACAAACTCATGTAAAATGAATAGCTCTGTGCTCAATGAGCACTGAGTCAAGAAGAAAAAAAAAAAAGGAAATTTAAAAATATTCTAGATTTCAATGAAGATGAATGTACAACATATCCAGACTAATATGACACGATGAAAATAGCGCTAAGAGGAAACTTAGGAGTTCTTTGTAAAGTCAGTTGTGTTAGATTGTATTTTGCTGGGACAAAAACATGAAGGGATGTTTCCTTAAAATGGACACAGGTGAAAGACTAAGACTGACTCATGAAGGAATGTTACACAAACGAGGTATATATTCTTACTTACTATTAGATATTAGTCATGAAGTAAAGGATAATCATGCTCTAAACAGCAGACCCAAAGAAGCTAAATAGCAACAATTGGGCCCCAATAAGGAATGCTTGGATCTCTCTGAGAAAAAGAAACAATTAGACGTTTGGGTGAAGGAATGAGGGTACTGATTTGGGGAAGGAGATGGAGATGGAATGAGGAAGAGGAGGACAGAGGGAGGAATTACTGGGAGAGACAGCTGGTTGTGAAAGGGAAATCTCTGGGATTGTCTCTCTCTGAATTTTGAAGATCTTTCAGATGGAAAAGAGGGCAGTCTCCTTTTATACTCTTCTGGAGAACAAAGCTAATTTCCATTTTTATATCATTATCATAATATCACCAAGATCATAAAAACATATTTAACATTCTAAACACTGGACAATTTGAGAATCACTACTTGGTGAAATAAGGATTTTTATCGTTATTGTTATTCCTGGATAATTTAAATACAAAGTGTATAAAGAATTTGTTTGATATTAAAGAACATAATTGTTTTTGACAGGTAAGAAAAATAAAGACCACACAGATGCATAAAGATACATAGGTTATAAAAGGAAAGTAGGAGAGCTAAACAGGCAGAGCTCTGGAAATTGTCAGAATACATAGACAGATTGGTAGAGAGATGACAGACACCCAGAGGAAACCAAATGCTCCACATATCTTCTATTTGAACTTCCCAAATGTGTTTTCTTCCTTTGCAAATGGAATCATGGAATGTTCTATAAACCACTATGCTAAAAAGCATCTGTTTATCAGCATCAGGAGGGAGTGAAGCACCCTCTATCAATCAACCTCATTCGTTTTAATAGCTGGTATATTTCTATTCTGGATTAATTTGTTTGAGGGATGGTGAATGAATTATAAGCAGGACTCATTGGAATGAGAATTCTGTCAAAACAGAAGTCAGCTGCTTTCTCCAAGGTAGCCCATGCCAGCTGGCTTAAGAGTGGCATTGGCTCCAGCTGTGTTTGGAAGCCCAATCAGATACAGCGGTACTGAACAGAATAAGTACAGAAGTAATAAGGATGGAATGAATTGAAGAAATAGGATATTGCTAAATATCAAAATAAATTTCAGGCATGATTCAACTTAATTGATCTCTTTAGAGACATGGCCAGAGTCAACAGTGTGAAAACATTCTTTCAGCTTTTCTGAGAGCTTCTCATTTATTTCATGATTTGGTGTATTCTAATATTAACAAGTTAGAACAAATGAAGAACAAATTCTTTTGGAATTGGGGCTCAATTAATTAAAATTATACTTGAATTTCTCTATTAAGGGTAATATATCCAAGCAAAAGTGTTTTAATGATACATATGCACTCTTTTGAGTAAAAAAAAATAGGCTTAGTTTAGTGGTTTCGCTCACTTAAAGTCTTTTAAAAGAATAACAATATCAACTAAGTGATCCCTCAGAGTTCCCCTGGGACTAAGCCACCAACCAAAGATTATACATGGTCCTGTCCATGGCTTGCACTACATATGTAGCAGAGAACTGCCATCAGTGGGAGAGGAGGCATTTGGTCCTGTGGAGGCTTGATGCCCCAGAGAAGGAGGATGCAGGAGGATGAGATAAGAATGTGTGGGTGGTTTGGGGAGCATACTCTTAGAGACAAAGGGGGGGTGGAGGATGGGAGGTTTTGTGGAGGGGAAACAAGGAAGGGGAGCAACATTTGAAATGTAAATGAATAAAATAATAAGATTTTTAAAATATTTATAATATCTCAAAAATGCTTATTCCTCATATTTACAGAAATATTTACTTATATATCCACTGTACAATAGGCATATCCACTCAACGTTTTATATATCATCTTAAATATAGGAGTTACGTTAGATTTGAGAGATGAATCTGGTAACATGATTCAGATTTTCCCTTCTAACTAGCTGACATTTTCTAGAAACAATTATATCAGCCTTACCAGTGGCAATACACCAAAGTGCCTCAGCTATCAACTGCTAATAGCTACAACTCTAAGGGCAGGCCTTAGAAGTCCTGCTGGATCTTGACTGGCTTGATCTTGTGCAAATCTTGTACAGGCAATCACAAGTGATATCGTCTGATGGATGTAATAGTCATGTCATGACAGAAGTATGAATTTCACAGATCTGCAAACCAACCTTCAGCTTTTACCTTGTATTTGAGTACTCTTTCATTATGTGCCTGGAGCCTTCAAAGTGGGGAGGAAGGCCTTACACTTATGCATATATGGGCAGGACTAAAATGGATTTATACTAGCATTAATAACCATAAAAATGTCCAGTTAGGAGGATATGGGCATTAGGGGAGTTCTGATGACTATAATGATGGATATGATCAAAATACATTGTGCAGCAAATGTATGAAATTTTCAAATAGTTAATAAAATATTTAAATTAACATGTAAACCTTATTTAGAAGATAGAAATTAAGAAGATGATTTCAGGTGCTGTTAGAAGAAAGTCAAATCATGACTGTCTTTTGTTATACTTGGTTCCAGGGAGAGTAGATTTTACTTTACCTTGATTTGGCATAAATAACCCAATTCTGTCTATCCAGATGTAAATTTAGAAATGTGTGTAATGGGGTTTTGTGAATTGGTTCTCTTGGTGGTTTAGTTTGACCATTTTGCCAATATATTTATTTGAGTATCATTTTATTACTATATTTATCTAGTTATAATAATCAACACATTTAATCTTCATGCCAACATTTTCATACACTGCCACAGGAGGATAACAGCTGTGGAAAACCCACAAAGCAGTGGGTGTAATCATTGTGACCCGCTTTTCATCAGTACAAAGTCTATTAATCCTTAGGGAAAATGCTACCAGCTCCATTTCTTTCTCTCAGGGATAGTAAAGCTTGTTGTCAACTTTTTCCTGCCTCCTCTAAGTGGTTCCCTCACATTTAAAATTATAACCGCATTATTGACTAGTGACCTGATAGTTTTCTCCTGCCTACAAAATCACTAGAAAGCCACAAGTGGGCTGTTTTTATTTCTGTAAGCAAAATTACCCATTGCTAATATCTGACTCATAATACTCTAAATTACTTTGGTTGATGGAATAACAGTTTATCTAGCAAAAGAAGTTTTGATAGAAATATTAAGTGGAATTTATTAAAAGAAAGCTTAGAATTGATAGCTTTTGCCAGAAAGTTCCTTTTACACCTGCAGATTACCTAAACCTCCTGGATTATTGGACACTATCATTTCCAACAATGTTATTTATGCTTGGGGTTTTAAACTTCTAGTTAAGCCTCCACGTTTCAACAGATTAGAGCCTTCCGTAAGTACTAGTAATAGCCCTATAGCTTTCTAGCGCTTGGGATCATGCTGCCTTGATTGTGGGATTGTTCTTTTTCTGCAGCTAGTGATGATTAAGAGTGAAGGGACTATATCACCTGCCCAGAACAAAAGTAGATGAATGCGAGTGCTTTTCTCCCTAGGCATAGAACAGATTCGGAAATATTGGGCTGCTATGACTCTCTTCCTGATTACTGTTCAGGACATTGACTATCATTAAAAAGTCACATATCTAGTCACATTTTTGCAAGTAATGCTGAATGGTTCTGGTATAGTTCTAAGGAAAATCTGTGAGTATCATAAAAACACCGTTTTTTTTTTTTTTTTTTTTTTTTTTTTTTTTTTTTTAAGAATGGATATTGGTGAGGTTGTAATAAAGGAACAACCTTCTAGAAAATGGAGTGAAAGGAACACAATGTGAATAAATAGATTGCAAGACTGTGCATTGTGTTTTCTGCTTAATACTGAATATAGATAGTAAATTCTAAATATGTGCATGATATATTTATCTCTTTTATTTTCTTGCTATGCCTGATAGTGGATGATAAAACATGGTGTATCTGTATATGTAAACATGAGTGTCCTTAAATTTTAGCCTTCTGTATTACTTTTGAGGTTATAAATTGAAATTATTCAGGAGCTGATTACCTTTGTGTGAAAATAATACAGCCATAATATTCTTAAGGAGAGACAAGAGTCCCCAGCAAATATTATTTGTAGTTGAAACAAAGGAGATTGTAAATATGCTGTCTATTATTAAAGATAAATTAGCATGCAACTATCAATTATTTGAGAGTCAATGTAAGCAATACTGTTTTCTGAAAACAAAAAATGTGAAGTATTAGAATACAAGGTTATTGAAATCTGAGAATTTCAAATATTCCTATTCTGCCCTATTGCAGTCAGTTTTAAGTGAAAACCCCATCTCTGTGGAAGGAAATATAATTAATATTTCAGAGTCAAGTAGAACACAAGTGAACCTCATGAACAGTCTTTTGACATTTACATAGTTGTGTGTCAATCACTTATAAATCATTAACCCTGCTCACAACCCTTATACCAATTTTTGATTCATATCTATTATTTGTATTCAAATTGACTTTACCTTCTCTATTCTCCTCACTCCTTCAGCCCTACTGAACATGCTTTTTATCCCCAGTTTAGCTGACAGGTCTTAAATTTTCAATGGCATAGGGATTTGTCTTGTGAATTGTATGCCCAATTATTTTAAAATGTTTTAAACCTATTTTTATATGCTCTTTACCAGTACAAAATAATACTTTCTATTACCTTCTCAGTGTTTTCCTGTTCTCTTGATTTTTTTTCTCATATTGAAAATGCCTCAATAGCAAATGTTTGGCCAACTACCTCTAAGTGCTCTGCGCTCTTAAGTTCAAACAGTCATTCAGTTTCTGGACCTATTCCTTGCCATACTCAAAATGTCTTTCTAAGTTTATATCCATGCATTACAAGGTGGGACAAATTGATGAGGAAATGAAATGAACTAGTTAAAATTAAACTTGGCAAAAATTAGACATTCGATCTTAAAGGTGGGCGATTCCCTGGCATGAACATTGCTTCTTGAAAAACCATAGTACTGTGTTCAATTGCCAAAGCCCACTTCAACTCTCTTCTTTTAATGAATAAATAAGGTTCAAAGCTTGACAGTTATGAGAAAAACATGAGATATCTCAGAAGCAATGGTGTCTATGCCAACAGGGTTAATGTTGTCCAGGTTAAATTTTTTAGCCTTAAGACACTGGAAAAATCTAGGTGTTAATTAAACTCACCCACAGTTTTGGCATTCCTATTCATGTGTTACTCTAAAGAATATTGTTTATATATAATTCAGATGGGATTCATTGAGTTACTGTAAGTTTATTTTAAAAAAACCCTAAAAATTCCTACTTCTTTGATACTGAATGAATCATTGAAGTAAACTGCAGTAGCCCTCTTGATCAGCTAGACATTGAATATCTTCTATTATATGCCTATGTTTTTTAATTAAACAGACTGACCCAGCACTCAACTCCAGTTTATCAGTCTATATTCCAGGGTAAGTATATCTAAAAATATTAATGTTTCAAATCTGCCATTCCACCTTGCCACCTTGGCTTATACTGCTTCTGCAATCCAAGTTTTATCCTCACCATTATGTAAAATCTTCCCAACCCTTTATTGCAAGAACCCCCATCCCATGTTTAGTAATGAGCCTTATTCAATTTCAGAATCTCTTACTCACAATATCTAGTACTGAAAATCAGACTAGCATAGGGTTTCACTTCTCTACTTCCACCACCTCACATGCCCCCATCCCCTGAGGTGATGGGGCTAGGTGGGGAAGAACCATCTCAGAGGCAAATGGGGTGAAAAACTTTTGGGGGGGGACTGGAAAGGGAGGCAACATTTGGAATGTAAATAAATAAAACACATTTTTAACCAATTAGAGAATAGTTTGTTCTGACTCAAAGCAACCATTACCCTCTCTTTCCAACAGATGTTTTGCTGGCATATTAGAAACCATTTTTATGGGTTATTGTTTTAGAAACATTTTTTTCTACTAAGCGAAGGTCAACAATATATTGAATCATGGCCTTAAGTTACTTAAGATCACAATCCATTTTGTACTACTTCAATAGTAAATAGCAAATTATGTGAATAGCTTTACATTTAACAGTAGAAGCAGTGTTTTCCTGATGAATGGGATATTGCCTTTATTCATTACTCATTTATTCATTTACTTAGTACTGATTCTTTTTGGAGTTTGCCTAGAGGTTAAGTGACACAATCTATCCAAATGTAGATCTTTGTATATCACAAATCCAAAAATAATCATCCAACTTCATTTTTACATATGTGATGGGAGAAGCAATGTGCCACAACTTGTCATTTTCTTAAGAAAAAGTATACAGATATACCATGTGACCCTTGCAAAATATAACTGTCCTTGTCCATAATCATATGGAGTTTACTTCTTCCTTCAGCATCCATCTGTGCTACTATGGTATCTAAAAACGTTTTAGTGTGTGTGTGTGTGTGTGTGTGTGTGTGTGTGTGTGTGTGTGTGTGTGTGCATGTGTGTGTGCCTGTGTGTGTGTTATAGGAATATCAAAATAATCTAGCTCTGTTTGGAGAACATCATAGCAAAGTAGGAGATAAGAGTGGCAGGCCCTGAGTGACAGGGTAAGATCACTGATTGGTGCCAAGAAGTGTTTCCTATGTGTCTTTAGTATCTTGTCAGGAAAATAAATTAAGAAATAAAAAGAATTTTGTTTTGATAAACAGTTCATGCCAGGTATATAGGAATATACTATTGATTCAGGCCAAGTATATTATCAGGCTTCATCTCATAGTCCACTGCCCCACACAATTGCAAGGGTTTTGAGGGGATTCTGATAGGATCATTTAGTCAACAATTCATCTATAGGTAACTCTATCCCAAGATTTGCAGCTTTATTCATTGAAAAGAAATTAACAATTAGGGATATCGTTCCCCATTATTTGGCAGTTTCATTTAGATTGTTTTCATATGTGTATATATTTTAGAGACCATATTCCTGCATTGTTGCAATGCAAACGTCCAGATAACTCTTAATTTCAGCTGTCCCCACCACATCCCCTCCCCTTTTCTCCTTCCCTCCATCTCCCAACTTGATCCTCTAATATTCTTTTTTTCGTGGATAGATTGTTATATAAATTAAGTATAATCAATATTTATCACAATTAGCGTTTCCTTCCATGGCAAAGATACTACTCAATATAAGTACCAGCGATGTATATTTTCCACAGAGTGACAGTGCTCTGTACTTCATGATGAGACACAGTGCTCAATATTTTAGTTTTAGTAGTACGATGTAGAAATTTCTTAATCATTTTTTAGAGAGTTCCTTATTTTATTTCAAACCCCATCCCACAAATTGTGGAGACAATTGACTACCACCAATAATAATTTAAGTAATTACAGTACCAACTAATAATAAATTATCATGCCCCCATTTTGAATTGTAAAGATGTCACTGACTAATAAATATCCATTAGAGTATGGATTAATATCATTAGAATGCCTACTTCCTGGTTGTGCACTTGTGATGCAAAATACTCCATTCTTCATGTTCTTCTTCATTCACAGATTTCAGTGAGGTTCTGTGTGTGTATGTGTGTGTGTGTGTGTGTGTGTGTGTGTGTGTATGTGTGTGTGTGTGTGTGTGTGTGTGTGTGTGCGTGTGTGTGTGTATACGTATGTGTGTGCCGATGCCTGTGTGTGTGTATGTCTGTATGTGTATGTATTTGAAAGCCTTAAGTAATCTACAAGGTTTTATCTGTCTACAAACTAAAATCAGTGATTCTCATTTTGTTTAATGAAAGAATTATAATGGTAAAAAGATAAAACTTATCAAAAGTATATTTGGAATATTCCTAGATTGAAGAATAAATAAATAACCCTTCTTATTGTCAAACCTAGCTGGAGGCTAGTATAGAAAAGGAGTCTGTTGATGTTAGTCATAATAGTCAGACAACTGAGCAGACTAGGACTGTGACTGGCTCTGGTGAGCAAGGATAAGAGATAAAGAAGCTTGCAAGGCAGAATTTTACATGTTCCCTAAAATCACTGCATTCTTTAAACTATTGGATTTTTTTTAAAACACGGAATACTCATCTAAAAAAAGAAAAAAGAAAACTTCCTATATCAGTAAAGAGAGATGTTCAATTTAGTAGTGAATTTCTAGCTTATTAAAAATGTAAACTCATATAATTGACAGTATTTTGTTGATACAAACAAAACAACTGAATGACAAGTGAAGATTTATTTATTTTGTGGCTTACAAATGATTCATTCATTCTTCCATTCTCTCAAGCCAAACATCAGATTGAAAGGGACACATATTACACGATGTTTTTCTATTCATTGCTGACAGGATTCAGAGAGGTGTGGATAAAGAGTGAGGGAGAGAGAGACAGAGAGAGAGAGACAGAGAAAGAGAGAGAGACAGAGAGAGAGAGAGAGAAAGAGAGACTGAGATTCTTAGTACCAATTTTGTTTAGCTAGATAATGTTGTTGTAACGTTTCGCCAGCAAAGCACACTCGGACAACCAGATCCTTCTAAGGCAAAGCTTTATTGCTTACTTCTCAGGAAGACCCCGAACCCGGAAAATGGTGCTGCTTAAATACCCCTCCGTGTGACGTGTCAGCTCCTGATTAGCTGCTCACTCATCACCCCACTATTACACCCCAGGATGGGCAGTGACTTGGCACGAATTTACTCCTGCACCTGCACACATTGCTTGTTTACTAGTTAGGCAGTGAGGAAGCCAGCGCCATCTTGTAATGGCAATTGTTCACGGCTTCCCACATCTCCCCCTTTTTAATTTATTAAAAATTGAGGCTGGTCTAGGCCTCTGCAGTTATGTCCATCTGCTGTGGCTCCTGTCTTAGGTTGTTCCTCCAATGTTACAGCCTTTCCCATCATAGGGTAGCCCTATCGCCACTGGGTCCCGTGTCTTAGGTTGGTCTGTACATGAGGAAAGTTGCCCTCTCTGGATACCGCAGTACTGTGTGACAGTAACTGCTAAATGACCTAGGGCGAACTTTATAAAAGAGGCCAGCCAAAAAACAAATTAGTAAACCTCAGCGAAGTGCAAGTGCTGAGCAATAAGTGTTGAGTTTCTTACATCCCAGTGCAATGGATCCACAAATTCGTGGGATGCAATAGCAGAGACCTCAGATGCCATTTAGGTCTTAAGCATGGACAACCAAATTTCAGGGGAGGCCCCTTGTTCAATGGCAGCAAGTGCCTGAGCAATAACGACCTTGTCACGGTTTTGTTGGGTTCTGAGCTTGCAAACTAACCAGAGCATAAACACAAGCCCACAGCAGATGGCAGCAGCAAATAAAACTACCCCCACCCATTCCTTAAAATAAGAAAATGTAGATGAAATCCAGGAGGAGAGACCCTCTGTCAATGACAGGTCCACTCGTGTCGAGTTGATCCTGAGAACAGCTGCTCTCAGGGCCTCAAGGGTCTCATCGAATCTTTCAGACCAATTTCCTGCAAGATACAAAGAAATCTGCCTAGACAGATTAGCTGCATGAGTAAATTTTTCATATAGAACACTGGTAATGCACAGAACACCTATTTTTCTATCGCAGCCCAACTGGGCCAACTGGTATAGGACACCTATCTGTTCCTCAACCAGATCAAGGCGCTAATTCAAAATCATCAGTCCTCCTTTTAACTGGGCACCAACACCTGTCTCATTACTTAGAATCCATTGGTAATATGGCCAAATATTTTCTTTTCCTGTAACATCTCCTTTACCATTCATTACATCAAAATCCAATGGAGGTGACAAAACAAAACCCTATGTTATTTCTTTCTGAGGAAAAAGTTTTTGATTGACAAGGTGAATAAACTATAGGAAATGCAAGGTCTGGATGACAGCAAGGCATGCTGCGTACAGCAGTATTATTGTCAACAGGCCATCTTGATCTTTTGGGAATAGTCACATTTCCCTTTATTATAATCGTGGTGATGTTTATAGGTGAAGTTACATTATTTCTTACATCACTTGAGCCTGACTGTGCTCCTTGAGCAACTTGCGTTAAAGCATTAAATAACACTCCAGAGCTCACTTTATTTTAGCTAATGAAATCTGTCCAATTAGAGATAATCTTTTTCTTTAAAAATATTCAGTTGCCAAAAACAAAGGCAAGGTAGAAGAATTGGAATGTACCAGTAAAGGTACTGGCCATGATCTTACTATGGCCCACAAGGTATACTTATCCTGGTCTCAATCATCAGGAGTAAGAATAATAGGATCATCTTGAGATTCATCTTGATCTTTCACGGTCCTTGTCAGTCACATCAGAACCCAAAGTGGATTTTCTTCACCCTGTGGAAAAAACACAAATAGCTCCCCGGGATCTGATTAAGATAGGATACCATTTATTATCAAGGTCATTTTTCCACTTGACCATTTCATTGAGCAGTTGAGGCCATTGTCCGTGCCTTTTAGCTGGTGATCTCCCAGCATTATCTAATTTTAAGAAATTAAGAGAAATTAAGAGTAAATATTATAAGGGATAGAGCCATCTTTGGTGTCATAGCCTTTATCTCCCCTTTTTCTTTTTGTTTTTTTAAAGAAGTTTTAATTCTCCTAGTTACCTAATGACTGTTTGAGATAGAAGCCTTCATATACATTCCATGTCCTACCCAGGAAATAGCCTATGGGAGTCGATTGCCTTGATGCCAGGTGTAGGTCATGAATGTTTCTGACTAACAAGAACAGAACATTTGTTTCCAGGGTGGCTTTTCAGCCCAGTCATATATATTATTTAGATTTACAAAATAAACAGCTAGGATTTATCTCTTTAGTCTTTCTTGCCAGTGGCTAACTTCAGCTTAGGAATTTTTCTCTTGAATAGGAGCCAGGTAATGATGTATGTACTCTAATATGTTGAATATAAAAAGGGTGCTCACTCATCAAAATACAATCTTGTATTTTCATCAAAATTTTAGATACTGAACTGTTAGTCAGTTTTAATATAATATGAACAGTGACTAATTACCTTTTAATTGTTTCTCTTGAAGAGAGATTGTAACTAGAATGCTTGAAAAGTCATTATAGTGACTTGTGTATAATTTATTTATTTATTAATCAGAAATTAGAGAAAGTCTTTAAGTTGTCTCTGCAAATAACTATCTTTTAAAACCCAAATAAATATAAGAATCCTGAGTTTGTACCTTTTCAGGAGCTATCTGTAATCTTTATTAGTTAAAGCTTTATGTAAACCTCTATAACACAAAAGCAAATCCTGGGGGTCTTTTCCAGGCAACTTAGGACAATTTCTTAACTGCCCAAAAACAATTTTCTTAAAGAAACAGTATTTTTTCTTATAAGTTCCATAAGCAATTGCAAGCTCTGAGATATAATATTAACTATTAATATACAACTTAAAGTTTGATTGTTTAACATTTTTAAACACCATCGTCAGCACACAATTTAATTGTCTGTGCTGAAACAGGAGGAAAATCAAAAGAATAATCATGTGATTTAATTCACATATACTTTTCTCTCATATAAAGGCTAGTTTTTAAACTCAGTAAATGGGATGCATGCATGCATGAATTTATAAATTTTTAACTTAGGATAATGATTATCAATTTTACTTTATATGATGGTATGCAGTAGATCAAAAAACAATATTCTGCAATAACCAAATTAATGGCTGTTTGGAACAAGGAAAAGACACTTATACATGTAAGCAAACTCTGTACACTATAACTTTATATAGAGTAGGCAAGTCAAATCACAATGTATTGATAAATTTCACAGCCTAATTGACCTTTTATAAACTTTTGAATTTAAATTTTATTTAGAAAAACATCTGGCTAGGTCTGTAATAAGGCTCTAAGAAGTGTCACACAAGCCGAGCTGAGGCTGCTCCCCTCCGAGCTCAGCCTTAACCCAAATGCAAACTTTTATCAATCTGAACACTCTGCCAGAGTCTTGGCCCAAAGACTATCCCCATATTGAAGTATCCCTAAAGACCTGCCCTCTTGTGTTCGTTCATGTTGTCTAGAAAGACTCCAACCCTGAGTTCGCAACCCCAAGTCAACTTTCCGTTACAAGCGAAAGGCTGTCTGCCCCTTTAAGAGCTCCATTTGCAATCGGCCCTCAGCAAGGCTTTTTCAGCTGTACTTGGCTCCCAGCCACAGTGCAGCTAACTTATGAACTTGTACTTGAGCAAATTGAAACTGCTTTTAAAACAAGTTTTAATCATTTATATTTTTCAACATGAAACACAGAACAATAATCATTCAAACAACATAACAAAAACAAACATGAATTGAAAGATATATGGACAATTTGTTTTGGTGCACCAAAAACAGACAATAGACAGACAGGGAATAGAATTTGGTGTCTCAAAGGGACACAGATATTCTAACCAGAGCTAAGACTATCTCCATAGGAGTCAGAGAGGAAATAGGACGTCTCCCATTTTTCTTCTGTTCCCAGGAGAGCTCTGAAATAGCTTATTTTCATTTTTTTTCTCTTTTTTGCTAAAAGATCCCAAACAGGGGATAACTGCTTTTCTAAAACTTATTTTCTCTCTCTCATGTTTAGACTCTACTTCCTTATCTCCTTCTTCTGGGAATACCGCCAGAGAAGAGAGAGGAGGCACAGTGACCTTGAGAGCTATCTTTAAGCCTTTAACGAAGGCTGCCTCTTTCATTCTGGCTACAAAATCTGAGAATGACTCCTGTGCACCTTGGATAATCTTTGTCAAATGTCCACTCGCCTCTCCCTTCCTCGGTAGTGCTTTATAGGCCTTAACAGCGGCAGCTGAGATCTGAGCATACTGTCCCCAATGATAATTTGTTTGTTTAGCAGCATGTTGTCCCTGACCTGTGAGTAATTCAAAAGTCCACGTTCTTTGGTCCCCTTCCATGGTAGCATTCACCCTTGCTTGCATCTGGCAGAAATCTTGCCACAATGCTTTCCATTCAAGATATATGCCCATATTTGGAGCCACAGCTTTTATCACCGTTGTCCAGTCCCTGCGAGTCATTGCCAAGGCCGCAAGCCTTTCGACCTGTGCCACAGTGAAATTAGCACTGACTCCATAGTTACAGACCGACTTGGCAAGCTCTTTAATCTGTATATACTCTACAGGAGCGTGAACACGCCCACCCTTGGCTCCTTCAAAGACCGGAAATGCCTGTTGCATTTTCCTTTGTTCCTCTCTTGGAATGAATGAGTCTGTGCATTGCCTCTCTGCGCATTGCCTCTCTGCGCAGTGCTGACTCACTATGCAGGGCAGGGGCGGAGCAGCAAGCTGGCCTTCGCCAGCCGCTTTTGGCTTTTTTCTTGACTGATTAGCTCGCGCATTTTATCTGGCTGGTACTTTTCTCTCTCATAACGAGCTGCTTCTTCCTCCAAGTCTGTTTCCTCAGAGGGGCTAAGTTCTTCATCTGATTCTGAGCTGCTAAGAGCTAACTCCTTAAACTCATCTAACAGCGGGTATAGGCTCCCTCCTCTAGGGACCTCCACTGATTGATCTTTTTTCTTTTGTTTTTTTCTCCTCCTTTCTTCTTATCTCTCCCCGGGTATTCTTCCTCGACATTATCTTCTCCTCAGGTTCAAGACCTGTGGAGAGGCCTGTATGCTTATTTGGTGCACCATGTTTCCCTTTTGCTCCTACTCTCTCTCCCCACTCTGCCTCTGATAGGCTTTCTTGAATTTCGTCCAGAATTTTCTGCCCTGCCTTAACTACTTGTTGACATTCCTTGTCCTGTAAGCATGATCTTATCAGCTTCCACACTGGCATGATTTCTGCTTTAAGTTTGCCTTTCTCTTGCTCCCCAACTAAATCTCCCCTGAGTTTCTCCCAAGAGGGGATAGTTAAGGACCCTGAGCACGCAAACCACGGTGCTATGCGATCTATCTCTTTTACAAAGCCTTCTAGTGTCTTAGTGAAGACTTTCAAGCCATGCTGTCTCAGGACCGACCGACCATAAGGCGGTCACCACAGAGTGGGAGGCTCCCATGCTATCTTCTTGCCTTTTTTTCTAACCTTGCCTGACCTCGTCTGAATACTAGTTAGCAATTTCTCCTGTGGAAACTGTATGCAATCTAAAGAAAAAACGAGCCCTGTGAAAAGGAACAGAAAGGCTTCTAACGCTGGAGAAAGTTCAAGGCCATACCTTGCAGAGCTGTATTGTCCCGTAGTTCTGAATCTGCCCCGTGTGAAACAGGGGGTCTCCTTTCGGCGCCTGGTGATGATATATTTCCTGGGTTATCAGCGCCACTTCTTGTCCTTATAACGTTTCACCAGCTAAACACACTCGGACAACCAGATCCTTCTATGGCAAAGCTTTATTGCTTACTTCTCAGGAAGACCCCGTACCCAGAAAATGGTGCTGCTTAAATACCCCTCCGTGTGACATGTCAGCTCCTGATTAGCTGCTCACTCATCACCCCACTATTACACCCTGGGATGGGCAGTGACTTGGCACGAATTTACTCCTACACCTGCGCACATTGCTTGTTTACTAGTTAGGCACTGAGGAAGCCAGCACCATCTTGTAATGGTGATTGTTCATGGCTTCCCACAAGATAAAATAGAACGGACATTTCTGGATCACTGCTTTAATGTATGAAATTTTGTGAGACACATGCCTGTGCTTCTCATAGGAGGGACACTATGAAAGTAGCACCTTTAGTTTCCTAATTCTTGCATTTAAATGGAACACCAGTTGTATCTAATAAGAGTAGTTGATACACTGTGCAATATATTTTAAATGTGCTATCATTTATACTTGGTTGACACAAATAAGCATATTTATTCATTCATAATTTTAAATTAAGTCATCTCTTTCTTGTATTCTAATCATGAATATTTATTTTAAAGTTTTTAAGCTGTTTTTGCAACCATATGATATTTATATTTCAATTGCGTAGATGACGAATATTCTTAGAATATATAGTTTCAGTAGTATTCTGCTAATCATCTTAATTCTGAAAAGAGCAGAATAAATAATGCATTTAAAGCAATGCAAATATATTGTCACGCCGATTCAAACACTGACCCAAATTATAAAGATAATTTTCAGAGATACTAATTTTTGGTTGGTCTTCCATGGATAGTGTGTTCTTCTTTACTATTATCATCTTTGATTTTAAAATGAAGTTTAAACCTTTCATACATGTACCTGATTTTGGTTATTTAATCAAATGTTACTAAACAGAAGGTAAATTCAGTACTTTAGTAGATGCTAGATAAAGATGCTGGACACACAATCTCATTTTTTTAAAGAGCTGAACACACCTCCATAATACTGCAATGTGGACTAACAATAAACCCTAAAGTAAAGTGAGTAAGTGAAGTTCAAAACTGTCCACAATGTTAGAGTTCATTATTATAAAAAATTATAATAAATATTAAATATATAAAAAATAGTCATCTTTATGCTGTGTTATATAAGTTGCATAGCTATAATCAGTGGCTCATATAAATTTATGAATTCATTATTGTCCGTTATTCAATAAAAAAATCCTAAAGTATCCTAGACATGTTTCTTCTCTCTGTGCTTAAGCAACCTGTTTCAAGTTGAATCTACCTTACAAAAATATATTTCCTATTTTTAGTTTTGAAAAAATTTCATGCAGGTAACAAGACAATATATATATATATATATATGATGAAATTGGCTATTATATGACAGCTTTTCAGCAAAACTCAATGTTTTAATGCTTAAAATATCACAAATGTTATTGAGCAATTATTGCCATATATTTTCTATCTAATTGTTTAGTATCTAATTGGTGTTTTATCACTGTTACTTGTTGCCATAGAGGTCAAATCAAACCACATAAAGCCGTGATAGAGTGCTTCTCCAAGAGAGCTTAAATAAACCAAAAAGGGACAAAAGGTGTCTTTAATGAATATAGTAAATTAGAAAATATTCATAAAGGTTTCTAAATTATTTTAGCAATTACAAGTGCTACTTCAAGCATAAAAATAATCTGAAAAAATGCTTTTAAGGAAGCAGATATGACTTTTTTGTGAATTGATTTACTTCCCTCTTGAGCTGATTTATAGCACTTTGTTTTTATTATTGAATTTGGCAATTTGTTACTTATTTCAACCACTGTTTTGTGTAATGAAATTCTTTTGCGTTGCCTATAGGCTCAGCTCATATTTAATTTCAATGTGTGGCCTTGGGTTTTAAATGAGCTGTTTCTTCAAGCAGCAGATCCAATTTTTTTCTTCTCCATTTTTCTGCAAGATCTCACATGTTGACCTAATTTTTTTCTAAGACATTGTAAGCTCTCAAAAAAATGAAGCTTAAGGACGCAATTAGGGGCAATGAAGCACAAAATTGCTCATGCAAGAAATATCATCATTTTCCTTGTGCATCTGAAAATAAGGGATTTGTGCTGTCCAATCATGAGCTAAACAGCCTGATAAGGACATACAGGCACACATAACCTATCATTACATTTTTCCAAATGCAGAAGATAATTTGGTACCCACAGTTATGAACTCATAAACATCTACTTGCTAATATGTATCTCTGCCCACTATGCAATGCTTTATTTTGTAATATATTACTGTCTCTTTGTCTAGGCAGATTCTATGTACTAGAAAAACAATGGAAGTGTGATTGATATCTTTTGAGATGCGAGTGTGACATAAATTTTTTTATCCTTCAGTTCAGAACAAATGTTTATCAATGAAATAATTGGGCTTGGAACTATTAAATTCTTTAACAGGCTAGAGTATGAATCTGTAACTAACAGATATTATTTGCATTCCCAACTGCTCTTCATTTAAACACGTAAAAAACTACTTGCTTTTTATATGAGAAAAAAGTAAATTAGATTTGGAAATTAAAAAAAAAAATACCCTAAGCGTTTTTAAATACCTATTGTTATTGGACATTTAATACAGCAGTATAGACTATTTGTGTTTTTTCCTTTCGGTCCAAAGAAAATTTAATCTGGCTCACTTGCATCTCCGTTTAATCTGACTCTTCTATCACCTTCTCCTCCTAAGGATCCCAGAGATTTCTTTCCAGTTTTGTAACTCTGTGGAATAATTTTCCCTTTTTCCTTTTTTTTTTTTTTTTTTTTTTTTTTTTTTTTTTTGCCACTAGAAAAATGCCCCACCATGCTTCAGGGTACATGTTTAACTATATTCATAGTGGCCATTTTTGTGATAGCCAAAAGCTGAAAATAACCTATATGTCCCATGACAGAAGAATGGCTACAGAAAAGGTTCATTTACACAGTGGAACACTACTCAGCTATTAAAAATGAGGATATCCTGAGTTTTGCAGGAAAACAGACTGAATTAGCAAATACCATCCTGAGTGTGGTAACTCAGACCCAAAAGGACATGCATGGTATGTACTCATTAATAAGTGGATATTAGCCAAAATATATAATAATAATAATAATAATAATAATAATAATAATAAACAAACAACACAGAATACCCAAGATGCAGTCCACAGAACTTAAAAAGGTCAACAAGCTGAAGTGTCCAAATGAGGATGTCTCAGTCCTACTTGGGAGAGAGTAGAAAGCAATCACAAGTGGGAAGCGAGGGAGGGACCTGGGAGGGAAAGTACACATGGTGGATGGGGGAGTGGTGGGAGAAGGGAACCTGATCAGGTACTGGATGAGGGAAAAGGACTAAAGAAGCCCTGAGGGTCAGCAGAAAGAATACAAACAGGCAACCTCAGGAAATAGGAGATTTGGTGGGGCGACCCCAGAATGCACCAGAGACTTGGGAGGTGAGAGACTCCCAGGACTCAAAGGGAGGGACCTTAGATGAAATACCCTAGGGAGAGGGAACTTATAGAGCCCACCTCCAGCAGGAAGACATGATCTCAAATATGGGTTGGAGTTGCCATACCACAGTCACACCCCAGCCCATAATTGTTCCTGTTTGAAAGAATTACAGAGATGGAAATGGAGAGGAACCTGAGGAAAAGAAGGCCCAGTGACAGGCCCAAAATGGGATCCAGCTCAAGGGGAGGCCCCAAGGTCTGATACTATTACTGAGGCTATGGAGTGCTCACAAAAAGGGATCTATAATGACTGCCCTCCAAAAGACCCAATAAGCAGCTGAAAGAGTCAGATGCAGATATTTGCACCCAAACAATGGACAGAAGCAGCTGACCCCTGTTGTTAAATTAGGAAGGCTGAAAGAAGCTGAGAAGAAGGGTGACCCTGTAGGATGACCAGCAGTCTCAATTAGTGAGGACCCCTAGATCTTTCAAACACTGGACCTCCAAACACACAGCATACACTACCTGATATGAAGCCCCCCTCCCCCCGCCAACACACATACAGTAGAGGACTTCTGGGTCTGTGTTCATTCAGAGATGATGCACCTAACCCTCAAGAGATTAGAGGCCACAGGGAGCATTGAAGTCAGGTGGGGTGGGAGTTGGGGGCATCCACGTGGAGATGGGGTGGGGAGGAGGTGTGGGATATGGAGCAGTTGGAGGGTGGATGGGGGGGGGGCGGGTAATGGAAAATGGAGTTCCAAAAAATAAATTAAAAATAAAATAAAATTTTGAAAAAAGTTATAAAAGAAAAGAGAGAAGAGAAACATTTTTAGCAGACAGAAGTGTCCTGATTTGGCTAAAAGTCTATGGTCATACATGAGTGGACAAGAAATGCTACTCACAACAACACCTACAAACCACTACCATTAATGACATATGTTTGCCAAAATGGAACTTGCTTGTGGTGATGATATGAGTACCATTGGTCAAAGGGCAAAAGCATTGGGACTGATAAAAGCAGGTTAAGGCCAATTTGCTCAAGAAATTGAAAAGAAAATATTAAAGAGTCAAGTGTATTCTCATTTAAATACTCAAAGGGAAATCATGAAAAATATAGATTTTTATGATAACTATAGGAATAGATTCATAGTTAGAATGTTATGTATAAGAATCCATGACACTCAGTCTAAAGTTTTATTTATATTATACGTTTAATATATTGTGTCTTTTATCATATATATATATATATATGAATATGCTCACTTTAGACAATTCCTTCAGGTATGTTCATACTTGTGTTTACAGAAATCACAAGATAATTATTTTGTTATATTTCTTGAAAAAGGTAGTATTCATGAATGTTTATATCTATTTAGAATAACTTCTCAGTTAGTTGTTATACACAGAGACTTAGTATCACTGCTGGGCGCCAGACCCAGCATGGGGTGTTTCTTCCTTCTTGTAGGTTCTTGAGGCAGCAGAGGGGGAAGAGTATAGGTGGATGGTAAGACATTGTCTTATAGTTTCTGGGGTAAGACTGTCTTATCGTCCTCTAGTGTAAGATTTTGTCTTACAAGAAATTTAAGGTTGCAGTATAATAAAACGTTTATTTATCTAAGTTTAAGTTACTATGCTATTGTACCTGACATGCCTTCTGTGATCCTCTGAGGCTAGAAACTGCAGTCTCTGACACTTAGCACCTCATCCTAAAACAGCAAGAGATTAAGAAAAGCGTTAATTGCTAGAGTCTTTTCCCTGTTGTCCAGATGCCTCCTGCTTGTTGGGCTAGGGGGAAGTTTGGAGCAGGGAAACAGAATAACACTTGCAGAAGGAAAAACTTCTATATAAGCAAATATGCATAATCCCACATAAATTCATATTCAGCTTCATTCATGCTCATTTATTAATTTTCATTCAAACCCAACAGAGTCCAGCTTGCATGTATTCTCACAATTACATACTTACACACAAACACACACACATATACATTCTCACAATTACATACTTACACACACATCCATTCTTACATATGCATATGGAGCAAGGACCAAGCAAGGTTGTAGAAAGAACTCACTCATTCTGGATTAAAAATGTGCTCCAATCTTTATTACATAGAGAAAGAAAAGACTTCTACTTTTTAAATGCTAAATGAGTCAAACCCGTATTTGTAAGAAAAAAAGCTTTGTTTTTTTTTAACAAGTTTAAACCTACCTTGTCCTTACTATGGGACCTGTTCTTTCCCATGGTAAGGAGAAGTCTGCCAGTTCCTTCTGCTCTCTGTAACATCTTCATTTTTCCTCTTTTCCTCTGTGTTCTGCACACTGCTCTCTTAGTATTTTATGTTACCTATAATTTCTAAGTTACTCCACTCTGCATTCTCCTTTTTATCTAAAAAGTGTCGTGTCTAAGAGCTTGTCCTCAGCTCAGTTCCTCTGTCAGCTCAGTTCTTCTCACCTCCATTGCCCTCACCTCAGTCCCCCAGTTCTGACATTCTCTCATTGTCCTCAGCCCTTAAACGTCATTCAGAATATATGATCACACGTTAAAAAGTCTATCAAATGTTCACACAGAAAAATCAAATCATAAATTGAAATAGAAATTTACAACAGAGAATGTTTTCATGTATATCCATTAGGAGTAATTATCGAGCTAAACATCCATCACTTGTCTCAGCTCCACAGGTTCACTGAAGGCTTAAAACCATAACTAAATTATAAGTGAATTTTTCTATAGATAAACCCAGTCAATATTTTATCTTCTGCCAGAGCACCTATAATAAATAATTAGTTCTCTTTTTATGACCCTTGGTTAATTGTTTTACAACCTCTTGGAGTGTACTCTGAGTAGGAGAAAGTTTGGTTACTATCTAAGAGCAATTAACTGGTGACACTTGAGAGACTGGCAGAGTTCTCATTGCTGCTTTGATTATCAGAAAAGGACCTATTAGCCGTCCCATTATAAAATAGCTTAATAATCACAGATATAATTTTAGGAATGCTTATAGGATCATCACTAAGACTTAAGTCATCTATTTGTCTAATACAGCATCACTACAAGATAGTACATCATCGTGGGTCTGCAGAGATCTGCTCCAAAGTGGTGTGCCACTACTTAGTGATTGTTGTTTATGCATAATAATAACAGGAAAAGCATATTAATAGCAGGAATCTTTCCTAAAATGAGTCCCTCACAGCCTTGCTTAATGAGGGCTCACCTGTCACAGATGATCATCTGCTAGTTATTACCTTGTCCCATTATGGCTCCTGACATATCACTTTATTTTGGGGGATGAATATTTCAGTTTGAGAGAATCTATGGTTATTTAAGTATCCTGCTGCTTTTCACATCTCACTCTGCTCTGCTGATTATTCATTTACAGTTACTGACTCTGAGGCAACAAAGCTAAGAGAGAAAGAAAGAAAGAAAGAAAGAAAGAAAGAAAGAAAGAAAGAAAGAAAGAAAGAAAGAAAGAAAGGGAGAGGAGAGGAGAGGAGAGGAGAGAAAAGAAAAGAAAAGAAAAGAAAAGAAAAGAAAAGAAAAGAAAAGAAAAGAAAAGAAAAGAGGAAGGAAGACCTGCAAATGCCACGTGGTGAATGCAAGATACGGTTTACTTGGATATACCTGCTGACATCATGCAGTTCTGCATTTTGGTAAGCTTGACTGTCAGATGTTTTTAAGCATAAGAAACAGAAATTATGGTTCTAGTGAGCATTAAGGAGGAGCTGGTAAGAAAATCCCCATGTAAGACAGAGCCAGGTCATAGAATGTCTGGAATGTTCTCATCTTTCTGCTGCATTATCCACATCATTTTCTCTTCCAAGCTCAGTCTGGTGTCTTACTCAGTCTAAGCCCTTTGGCCACTCTGCGGCTCATTCCCTCACATAAGCCACTTGGTCCAAGGCAAAGAGACCCTTTTTACCCTTATGTCATTGAGTAGGGAGGAAAATCTATTTTTTGGCATCCAAATGCAAAGTTTGTCTTTTCCATCAGCAGCCATGGCTCTGCCATTTGACCATGTCTAAGACAAACACCGTCTGTAATTAATGAATTGTACTAGGGTGAGATGGCTTATTAACATTTCTCCATGTGTGTGAGAAGAAAATTGAAGAAAATCATCACTTTATTTTCTGCTAAGGCTGAATGCCCATGACAAATGCTACTCCTTTCACCAGTGTTTCATTCCAGTTGCAGGAGGAAGGATTGGATAGAAGTTATTGTCTACCTACAGAAATTTAAAGGCAGCAAAAAAGAAAAAAAAATAGCAAAGGAAAATTAATCATGTAATGGACTGTTTCATTCCATTATAAATGGTGAATATTTTCAGTAGCCTAAAGCTGAACTATCTGATGCTCTTTGAGCCTCAGGAAAACTCCAAGTTCTCTTAGAGCATACCTCGTAAATCATGAAAAGAAGACAAATTCTGATCTCTCTCTCTCCCTCTCTCTCCCTTTCCCTCTGCTTCTTTCTCTTCCTCTCTCTGCCTCTCCCCATCTCTCTGCCCCTTCCAGTTCTGGATATTCCTAGCTTTTTCAATCAGTTTTCTCATAGTATTTATGCATTTGTTATATCACCTCCAATAACCAATTTATAAGGCTTTAAGAGCAAAAGCTGTTCAGCTGAAGACAGAAAGGACTATTCTCCTCAGCATTTCTATTGTTTCATTTTATCTACAGTGTATTTACTACAACAAGTGACCTTCACATGCAGTTTACAAGAAACAATGTACAACTGGCAAAGACAACATAGTAATTCATGCAGATCATGTTATGATATCATCTTGGGAAGACTATTTTATCAGAATTCTCTGTCTCTCTAGAAACTAACAGACTCACTTGTTTCTAATTTCCAACATATTGGTACTTTTTGAGATAACATTGTACAAAGTACCCATTGCTGGCTGACCTAGCACTCACCATCTACTTTGAGTTTGCTTTAAACTTGGTGAGAACTGGATGCTTCTGTATCTGAGAGCTGGCAATAAAAACATGCTGCTCTATAATGGCTCAAAACACTGTTTCTTCTATTTACTAATATGTTTATGTTTGTTCCTGTAGAAAAGTATGCCCATGCGTAAAGGTGCATTGCTTAAGAAAATTAAGAGAAAGAATTTTGGAGGGTAATGAGGAGAACTGGTTCTGAAAGGATTTAACAAAATGAATTATAGAAAAAAAATGAAAAGAATTAAAATATTTTGGTAGGCTTTTTGTGGTTACCTAGACACATATATAATTTTATTTTATTAATTTTCAATTTATTAAAAATAAGAATTGGTACTTGTTTACTTAAGCAGCAACATATTTTTTTCAAAAATACTAAAAATAAATTTAATGGGATGTATATATATATATACATATATTCATATATACATGCAAATATGTACAAACATATTCATATGTATATTTATTTTATATATGTATATGTACACATAATATTTCAATTCAGTTCATAAAAATCATAGAAGCATGGTGAAGGGGGGGACAGGGTATGGGGTTTGGAAGGGGAAAAGAGATAATGTTTAAAATGTAAATAAATAAAATAATAAATTAATAAAAAGACACTGAGAATGGTCAGAGAAGTTGGTTTCCCAGAGGATTAAGATAAATACAGGTTTTGTTGTGGTTGTTGTTGTGATTGTTATTGGTTGGTTTTTGTTTTTGTTTTTGCAGAGGACTATAGTATAGTTCTTTTTTTCAGTTTTTTATTAGATATTTTCTTCATTTACATTTCAAATGCTATCCTGAAAGTCACCTATACCCTCCCCACCGCCCTGCTCCCTTACCCACCCACTCTCACCAAAATCAGGTATCTCATATCTTATGGTAATACTTATTACAGAGGATTCAACCCATCTTTGCTTAGTAGGCACCTGAACAGTGGTTTTCGACAGCAAGTTTTTGATTATTTCTTTTTACACCAACAGAAAAGAAAAAACAATTAGGGTTATTATTTAGCAGAACAACTTAGGTTTTACCCTGAGATCTTCATTGTGCTTAAATAGTCTCACTTAACTACTCTTCTTTTTTTTTTTAAGTGCCATTCACGGTTGGTGTCTCTTTTATTCAAGTTTGGCTGAGTCATTCACAGCTAACACTATATTTAGGATTTGCTAATATGGGCATAACTTTACATGGAAGTAAATATCATTGTAGTCACCCAGCTTCCTACACTGTATGTCCCAGATGGGCTTCAGGAGGATGTAATGGTTCACACATCTCCCCGGCAGCTCCTGCTCCCAGGAGTTGGGGTTGACCTTTCTGTCCATGTGCGCATCAAACTCTCCCACATGGTTCTGGAATCTAATGACCTATTTGAGTTCTAATTTAAAAAGTGCCCTACAGGATTGCCTATAGCCCAGTCCTTTTTTTTTCTCTTTTTTTTATTAGGTATTTTCCTCATTTACATTTCCAAAGCTAACCCAAAAGTTCCCCATACCCACCTCCTAATCCCCTACCCACCCACTCCCCGTTTTTGGCCCTGGGGTTCCCCTGTACTGGGACATATAAAGTTTGCAAGTCCAAGGGGCCTCTCTTTCCACTGATGGCTGACTAGGCCATCTTTTGATATATATGCAGCTAGAGACAAGAGCTCCGGGGTACTGGTTAGTTCATATTGTTGTTCCACCTATAGGGTTGCATTTCCCTTTAGCTCCTTGGGTACATTCTCTAGCTCCTCCATTGGGGACCGTGCGACCCATCCGATAGCTGACTGTGAGCATCCACTTCTGTGTTTGCTAGGCCCCGCCATAGTCTCACAAGAGAAGGCTATATTTGGGTCCTTTCAGCAAAATCTTGCTAGTGTATGCAATGGTGTCAGCTTTTGGAAACTGATTATGGGATGGATCTCTGGATATGGCAATCACTAGATGGTCCATTCTTTCGTCACAGCTCCAAATTTTGTCTCTGTAACTCCTTCCATGGGTGTTTTGTTCCCATTTCTAAGAAGGGGCAAAGCATCCACACTTTGGTCTTCGTTCTTCTTGAGTTTCATGTGTTTAGCAAATTGTATTTTATATCTTGGGTATCCTAAGTTTCTGGGCTAATTTCTACTTATCAGTGAGTAAATATTGTGTGAGTTCCTTTGTGATTGGGTTACCTCACTCAGGATGATGCCCTCCAGGTCCATCCATTTGCTTAGGAATTTCATAAATTCATTCTTTTTAATAGCTGAGTAGTACTCCATTGTGTAAATGTACCACAGTTTTTGTATCCATTCCTCTGTTGAGGGGCATCTGGGTTCTTCCCAGCTTCTGGCTATTATAAATAATAAGGCTGCTATGAACATAGTGGAGCATGTGTCTTTCTTACCGATTGGGACATCTTCTGGATATATGCCCAGGAGAGGTATTGTGGGATCCTCCGGTAGTACTATGTCCAATTTTCTGAGGAACTGCCAGACTGATTTCCAGAGTGGTTGTACAAGCTTGCAATCCCACCAACAATGGAGGAAGGAGTGTTTCTCTTTCTCCACAACCTCGCCAGCATCTGCTGTCACCTGAATTTTTGATCTTAGCCATTCTGACTAGTGTGAGGTGGAATCTCAGGGTTGTTTTGATTTGCATTTCCCTGATAATTAAGGATGTTGAACATTTTTTTCAGGTGCTTCTCTGCCATTCTGTATTCCTCAGGTGAGAATTCTTTGTTCAGCTCTGAGCCCCATTTTTTAATGGGGTTATTTGATTTTCTGGAGTCCACCCTCTTCCGTTCTTTATATATATTGAATATTAGTCCCCTATCTGATTTGAGATAGGTAAAGATCCTTTCCCAATCTGTTGGTGGTCTTTTTGACTTATTGACGGGGTATTTTGCCTTGCAGAAGCTTTGCAATTTTATGAGGTCCCATTTATTGATTCTCAATCTTACAGCACAAGCCATTGCTGTTCTATTCTGGAACTTTTCCACTGTACCCATATCTTTGAGGCTTTTCCCTATTTTCTCTTCTATAAGTTTCAGTGTCTCTGATTTTATGTGAAGTTCCTTAATCCACTTAGATTTAACTACTCTTCTTTAAAGGGCTTCACACCCAGTAATCTAATTATAAGGCAATCTATTGTGATTGGCAAGAAAACTCAGTGGATAAAAACTTTTGCTGTCATGCTTTTCCACTTGAGCTTGCATCCTCCGTGTTGGAAGGAGAAAATTTACTCCTGGAAGTTGACCTACACAGACACACAGACACAAACACACACACACACACACACACACAGAGAGAGAGAGAGAGAGAGAGAGAGAGAGAGAGAGAGAGAGAGAGAGAATGGCTATGGCTATTCTAGCAGAGATTCCCATCCAAACATCTAGGTCTGTCTAATCTAGCTAGAATGTAGACACACCAATTTAAACACTCTGGCTGTAATGCAGATACACCCTTAGTACACAACTTTAAGATAAGGCTAGCTTATGGAAGGAAGCAGCCATGTTAGAAAGTGACTCCTAATAGAGGGGCAGAAAAAGTTACAAGTCATAGAATAATTTCACAGAATGAATCAGAGATAGGATATGCCCAAATCTCAAGAGAAGTGATTTAAGAGTAGCAAAGGGAGAGAGAGTCAGTGACTTGGGAGTCTGTGCAGTGAGACAATGCAGTAGAGAGCCTTTAAGTTCAGTTCACTCAGTCAGTGAAGCAGGAACCAGTCACTTTTAAGTGAGTTCGTTGAGAGGAGTGTCGGTAAGCTTCTTCTTGAGTTCATGCATTTCAGTGCAGGTCAGCAGAGGCAGTTGAGGAGAAGGCAATAAGAAGTATCTCTAAGTTTAGAAAAAGTTGCCAGAGTTATTTTGAAGCCAGGGAGAGCAATTCAGTGAGAAGCTTAGAGATGCCATTATTGAATCAGTCTGCTCAGAGAGGAGACTCAACAAAAACAGTTGTCTTGTACTCGCCAACCAGAGTTCAGAAAGAATTAGAAAGGGAGAGCTTATTCAACAATATACCGCAGGTAAATAAAAGTTAATTTGATACCATATAGTAAATAAATTAGTTAAAAAGAAGTGTGCGTATGAGATAAGGTATTGATAAGGGTCATAAACAGCAAAGTATAGAACAAGGTGTAAGAACTGATTATGTTGGATGGAGGAGTTGAAACTTGACTTATAGCCTCTCAGTCTTCATTGAATACCTGAGCAAGACTTATTGCAGAAAAGTGAATGAGACATCCATCTGATAAATAACATATTAGGTAGAAGAAACTATACACACACACACACACACACACACACACACACACAGAGAGAGAGAGAGAGAGAGAGAGAGAGAGAGAGAGAGAGAGAGAGTTTGACTAACAAAATCAGAACCATGTCTCTTTTAGGTACCTGGAATGGAGTTTAGAATGACAATATGTTAGTTAATTTTTAAGGACCACAATCATCTCCTTGGGTACTTTCTCTAGCTCCTTCACTGGGGATCCTGTGGACTGTCCAATGGATGGCTATGAGCATCCACTTCTGTATTTCCCAGGCACTGGCAGAGACTCTCAGGAGGCAGTTACATCAGACTCCTGTCAGCAAGCTCTTGTTGGCATCCACAATAGTGACTGGGTTTGGTGGTTGTATATTTGATTGATTGCTAGGTGGGGCACTCTCTGGATAGTCATTCCTTCAGTCTCAGCTCCACATTTAATCTAACAAAAAATTTAAATTTAATTCAATAAAAAGGAACAGTGAAATGAAAAAGAAACACAATCATAATGACAGAATGATTTTGTGTGGACTAGATCCCCAAGACTGGATAGTTTAAGTGCAGAAGTCTATCAGACTTTCAAAGAATACCTTATCACAATACTTCTCAAAGTGTTTCATAAAATAGAAACAGAAGGAACACTACCTAATACATTCTATGATGCCCCAAATACACTAATACCTAAACCACACAAAGACCCAAAATAGAAAGAGAACTTCACACAAATGTCCCTCAGGAATATTGATGCAAATATACTCAATAAAATTCTTGCAAACCAAATCCAAGAACATAGTGGAATTATCATTCACCATGATCAAGTAGGCTTCATCCCAGGGATGCAGGAATGGCTCCATATAGAGAAATGCATCAATGTAATCCATCAATGAAATACACTATATAAACACACTCAAATTAAAAAAAAAAAAAAAAAACAAATGATCATCTCATTAGATGCTGAAACAGCCTTTGACAAAATGCAACAACTTCATGGTAAAAGTATTGGAGAGAATATAATAATATAAATTACCTTGTGTGACTTTAACTAAGCAAGTGAAAGTTCTGTATGACAAGATCTTCACTTCTCTGAAGAACTCGAAGAAGACCTCAGAAGATGGAAGGATCTCCTGTGCTTATGGATCATCAGGATTAACATAGTAAAAATGGCCATGTTACCTAAAGAAATCTACATATGCAATACAATCCCCCATCAAAATTCCAACTCAATTCTTCACAGAGATAGAAAGAGCAGTTCTCAAATTTATCAGGAATAACAAAAAAACATAGGCTATCTAAAACCATTCTCAACAATTAAAGAACTTCTGGGGGAATCGCCATTCCTGACCTCAAGCAATACACAGAATAATAGTGATCAAAACCGAATGGTATTGGTACAGAGACAGACAGGTAGATCAATGGAATAAAATTGAAGACAAAGAAATGAATCTATGTGCCTATGATTACTGGATCCTTGACAAAGGATCCAAAATCATCCACTGGAAAAAAGACAGCCTTTTCAACAAATAGTGCTGGTTTTACTGGAAGTCAGCATGTAGAAGAATACAAATTGATCCATTACTTATCTCCTTGTTTAAGTTGATAGAGGACAACCACATAAAACCTGATACACTAAAACTAATAGATGAGGAAGTGGAGAAGAGCCTCTAACATAGGGGAAAATTTCCTGAACAGAACACCAATGGCTTTTTCTCTAAGATCAACAAATGACTAAAGATACTTATAAAATTGAAAAGCTTCTATAAGGCAAAGGATACTCTCAATAGGACAAAATGACAACCAACAAATTGGGGAAAGATCTTTACCAACTGTATACCCAGTAGATGGCTAATATACAATACATACAAAGAATTCAAGAAGCTATACTCCAGAGAAACAAATAACCCTATTAAAATGGGGTACAGAGCTAAGCAAAGAATTCTCAACTGAGGAATGTCAAATGTACGAGAAGCAATTAAAGAAACAGTCAATAAACAGGCTGAAAAAGAAATTAGGGAAACAACACCCTTCTCAATAGTCACAATAATATAAAATATCTCGGCGTGACTCTAACTAAGGAAGTGAAAGATCTGTATGATAAAAACTTCAAGTCTCTGAAGAAAGAAATTAAAGAAGATCTCAGAAGATGGAAAGATCTCCCATGCTCATGGATTGGCAGGATCAACATTTTTAAAATGGCTATCTTGCCAAAAGCAATCTACAGATTCAATGCAATCCCCATCAAAATTCCAACACAATTCTTCAACGAATTAGAAGGAGCAATTTGCAAATTCATCTGGAATAACAAAAAACCTAGGATAGCAAAAACTCTTCTCAAGGATAAAAGAACCTCTGGTGGAATCACCATGCCTGACCTAAAGCTTTACTACAGAGCAATTGTGATAAAAACTGCATGGTACTGGTATAGAGACAGACAAGTAGACCAATGGAATAGAATTGAAGACCCAGAAATGAACCCACACACCTATAGTCACTTGATCTTCGACAAGGGAGCTAAAACCATCCAGTGGAAGAAAGACAGCATTTTCAACAATTGGTGCTGGCACAACTGGTTGTTATCTTGTAGAAGAATGCGATTTGATCCATACTTATCTCCTTGTAATAATGTCAAATCTAAGTGGATCAAGGAACTTCACATAAAACCAGAGACACTGAAACTTATAGAGGAGAAAGTGGGGAAAAGCCTTGAAGATATGGGCACAGGGGAAAAATTCCTGAACAGAACAGGAATGGCTTGTGCTGTAAGATCGAGAATTGACAAATCGGACCTAATGAAACTCCAAAGTTTCTGCAAGGCAAAAGACACTGTCAATAAGACAAAAAGACCACCAACAGATTGGGAAAGGATCTTTACCTATCCTAAATCAGATAGGGGACTAATATCCAACATATATAAAGAACTCAAGAAGGTGGACTTCAGAAAATCAAATAACCCCATTAAAAAATGGGGCTCAGAACTGAACAAAGAATTCTCACCTGAGGAATACCGAATGGCAGAGAAGCACCTGAAAAAATGTTCAACATCCTTAATCATCAGGGAAATGCAAATCAAAACAACCCTGAGATACCACCTCACACCAGTCAGAATGGCTAAGATCAAAAATTCAGGTGACAGCAGATGCTGGCGTGGATGTGGAGAAAGAGGAATACTCCTCAATTGTTGGTGGGATTGCAGGCTTGTACAACCACTCTGGAAATCAGTCTGGCGGTTCCTCAGAAAACTGGATATAGTACTACCGGAGGATCCAGCAATACCTCTCCTGGGCATATATCCAGAAGATGCCCCAACTGGTAAGAAGGACACATGCTCCACTATGTTCATAGCAGCCTTATTTATAATAACCAGAAGCTGGAAGGAACCCAGATGCCCCTCAACAGAGGAATGGATACAGAAAATGTGGTACATCTACACAATGGAGTACTACTCAGATATTAAAAAGAATGAATTTATGAAATTCCTAGCCAAATGCATGGACCTGGAGGGCATCATCCTGAGTGAGGTAACACATTCACAAAGGAACTCACACAATATGTACTCACTGATAAGTGGATATTAGCCCAAAACCTAGGATATCCAAGATATAAGATACAATTTCCTAAACACATGAAACTCAAGAAAAATGAAGACTGAAGTGTGGACACTATGCCCCTCCTTAGAAGTGGGAACAAAACACCCTTGGAAGGAGGTACAGAGACAAAGTTTGGAGCTGAGATAAAAAGATGGACCATGTAGAGACTGCCATATCCGGGGATCCATCCCATAATCAGCTTCCAAATGCTGACACCATTGCATACACTAGCAAGATTATCCTGAAAGGACCCTGATATAGCTGTCTCTTGTCAGAGTATGCCTGGGCCTAGCAAACATAGAAGAAGATGCTCACAGTCGGCTATTGGATGGATCACATGGCCCCCAATGAAGGAGCTAGAGAAAGTACCCAAGAAGCTAAAGGGATCTGCAACCCTATAGGTGGAACAACATTATGAACTAACCAGTACCCCGGAGCTCTTGACTCTAGCTGCATATGTATCAAAAGAAGGCCTAGGCGGCCATCACTGGAAAGAGAGGCCCATTGGACACGCAAACTTTATATGCCCCTGTACAGGGGAACGCCAGGGCCAAAAAGGGGGAGTGGGTGGGTTGGGGAGTGGGGGTGGGTGGCTATGGGGGACTTTTGGTATAGCTTTGGAAATGTAAATGAGCTAAATACCTAATAAAAAATGGGAAAAAAAAGAAGACACTACATATATTCAATATTTCTTATACAAAATAAAGTTTTATTATTATGCTCAAGCAATGATGCCTTTATGTATATTGAAAAATAACGCTTCCTGGCGAGAGCCACAGAGCTTCTGAGGCGGCGCCATCTTCAGCTCCAGACAGCTGGCCACCTTCCTGGTGAGAGCACGGGTGTCTGCCCGGCCTGAGAGGTTTGTGTCACAGGCGCCAGCGGGAGCCTTCTTGACTCTGGGACTCCGCGGAGGGCAGGCTGCACGGGTGACCGTGTGGAATAGAGAGGCCAGCCGTTTCTGGTACGGGCGAGAGTCGCAGAGCTTCTGGGGCGGCGCCATCTTAGACTCCAGACAACCTGCCACCTTCCTGGCCAAAGCAACACAGATTCTGGGAAAGATCCTGTTTTGGGCCTTCACCTTCAGCCAGGAGGAGGTCCAAACACCAGATAACTGTACACCTTCCCCGAAAGAGGAGAGCTTGCCTGCAGAGACTGCTCTGACCACTGAAACTCAGAGGAGAGAGCTTGTCTCCCACGCCTGCTGATTGAGGGTAACAAAATCAACAGAGGAACAATCTCTTAACAAAGACAACTATAACAACTAACTCCAGAGATTGCCAGATGGCGAAAGGTAAACATAAGAATCCTACTAACAGAAACCAGGACCACTCACCATCATCAGAACCCAGAACACCCACTTCGCCCAGTCCAGGACACCCTAACACACCTGAAAAGGTAGACCTGGATTTAAAAGCATATCTCATGATGATGGTAGAGGACATAAAGAAGGAATTCAATAACTCACTTAAAGAGATACAGGAGAACACTGCTAAAGAGTTACAAGTCCTTAAAGAAAAACAGGAAAACACTGCTAAAGAGTTACAAGTCCTTAAAGAAAAACAGGAAAACACAACCAAACAGGTAGAAGTCCTTATAGAAAAACAGGAAAACACATCCAAACAGGTGATGGAAATGAACAAAACCATACTAGACCTAAAAAGGGAAGTAGACACAATAAAGAAAACCCAAAGTGAGGCGACGCTGGAGATAGAAACCCTAGGAAAGAAATCTGGAACCATAGATGCCAGCATCAGCAACAGAATACAAGAGATGGAAGAGAGAATCTCAGGTGCAGAAGACTCCATAGAGAACATCGGCACAACAATCAAAGAAAATGGAAAATGCAAAAAGATCTTAACTCAAAACATCCAGGAAATCCAGGACACAATGAGAAGACCAAACCTACGGATAATAGGAGTGGATGAGAATGAAGATTTTCAACTCAAAGGACCAGCAAATATCTTCAACAAAATTATTGAAGAAAACTTCCCAAATCTAAAGAAAGAGATGCCCATGAACATACAAGAAGCCTACAGAACTCCAAATAGACTGGACCAGAAAAGAAATTCCTCCCGACACATAATAATCAGAACATCAAATGCACTAAATAAAGATAGAATACTAAAAGCAGTAAGGGAAAAAGGTCAAGTAACATATAAAGGCAAGCCTATCAGAATTACACCAGATTTTTCACCAGAGACTATGAAAGCCAGAAGAGCCTGGACAGATGTTATACAGACACTAAGAGAACACAAATGCCAGCCCAGGCTACTATACCCAGCCAAACTCTCAATTACCATAGATGGAGAAACCAAAGTATTCCACTACAAAACTAAATTAACCCATTATCTCTCCACGAATCCAGCCCTTCAAAGGATAATAACAGAAAAAAAACAATACAAGGACGGGAACCACGCCATAGAAAAAACAAGAAGATAATCCCTCAACAAACCTAAAAGAAGACAGCCACAAGAACAGAATGCCAACTTTAACAACAAAAATAACAGGAAGCAACAATTACCTTTCCTTAATATCTCTTAATATCAATGGACTCAATTCCCCAATAAAAAGACATAGACTAACAGACTGGCTACACAAACAGGACCCAACATTCTGCTGCTTACAGGAAACCCACCTCAGGGAAAAAGACAGAAACTACCTCAGAGTGAAAGGCTGGAAAACAATTTTCCAAGCAAATGGTCTGAAGAAACAGGCTGGAGTAGCCATTCTAATATCGGATAAAATCGACTTCCAACCCAAAGTTATCAAAAAAGACAAGGAGGGACACTTCATACTCATCAAAGGTAAAATCCTCCAAGAGGAACTCTCAATTCTGAATATCTACGCTCCAAATGCAAGGGCAGCCACATTCATTAAAGACACTTTAGTAAAGCTCAAAGCACACATTGCACCTCACACAATAATAGTGGGAGACTTCAACACACCACTTTCATCATGGACAGATCATGGAAACAGAAACTAAACAGGGACACAGTGAAACTAACAGAAGTTATGAAACAAATGGACCTGACAGATATCTACAGAATATTTTATCCTAAAACAAAAGGATATACCTTCTTCTCAGCACCTCACGGGACCTTCTCCAAAATTGACCATATAATTGGTCACAAAATAGGTCTCAACAGATACAAAAATATTGAAATTGTCCCATGTATCCTATCAGACCACCATGGCCTTAGACTGATCTTCAATAACAACATAAATAATGGAAAGCCAACATTCACGTGGAAACTGAACAACACTCTTCTCAATGATACCTTGGTCAAGGAAGGAATAAAGAAAGAAATTAAAGACTTTTTAGAGTTTAATGAAAATGAAGCCACAACGTACCCAAACCTTTGGGACACAATGAAAGCATTTCTAAGAGGGAAACTCATAGCTCTGAATACCTCCAAAAAGAAACGGGAGAAAGCACATACTAGCAGCTTGACAACACATCTAAAAGCTCTAGAAAAAAAGGAAGCAAATTCACCCAAGAGGAGTAGACGGCAGGAAATAATCAAACTCAGGAGTGAAATTAACCAAGTGGAAACAAGAAGAACTATTCAAAGAATTAACCAAACGAGGAGTTGGTTCTTTGAGAAAATCAACAAGATAGATAAACCCTTAGCTAGACTCAATAAAGGGCAAAGGGACAAAATCCTAATCAACAAAATCAGAAGTGAAAAGGGAGACATAACAACAGATCCTGAAGAAATCCAAAACACCATCAGATCCTTCTACAAAAGGCTATACTCAACAAAACTGGAAAACCTGGACGAAATGGACAAATTTCTGGACAGATACCAGGTACCAAAGTTGAATCAGGATCAAGTTGACCTTCTAAACAGTCCCATATCCCCTAAAGAAATAGAAGCAGTTATTAATAGTTTCCCAGCCAAAAAAAGCCCAGGACCAAACGGGTTTAGTGCAGAGTTCTATCAGACCTTCAAAGAAGATCTAATTCCAGTTCTGCACAAACTATTTCACAAGATAGAAGTAGAAGGTACTCTACCCAACTCATTTTATGAAGCCACTATTACTCTGATACCTAAACCACAGAAAGATCCAACAAAGATAGATAACTTCAGAACAATTTCTCTTATGAATATCGATGCAAAAATCCTTAATAAAATTCTTGCTAACTGAATCCAAGAACACATTAAAGCAATCATCCATCCTGACCAAGTATGTTTTATTCCAGGGATGCAGGGATGGTTTAATATACGAAAATCCATCAATGTAATCCATTATATAAACAAACTCAAAGACAAAAACCACATGATCATCTAGTTAGATGCAGAAAAAGCATTTGACAAGATCCAACACCCATTCATGATAAAAGTTTTGGAAAGATCAGGAATTCAAGGCCCATACCTAAACATAATAAAAGCAATCTACAGCAAACCAGTAGCCAACATCAAAGTAAATGGAGAGAAGCTGGAAGCAATCCCACTAAAATCAGGGACTAGACAAGGCTGCCCACTTTCTCCCTACCTTTTCTTTTTTTTTTTTTTTTTTTTTTTTTTTTTTTTTTTTCCATTTTTTATTAGGTATTTTGCTCATTTACATTTGCAATGCTATACCAAAAGTCCCCCATAGCCACCCACCCCCTCTCCCCTACCCACCCACTCCCCTTTTATGGCCCTGGCGTTCCCCTGTACTGGGGCATATAAAGTTTGCGTGTCCAATGGGCCTCTCTTTCCAGTGATGGCCGACTAGGCCATCTTTTGATGCATATGCAGCTAGAGTCAAGAGCTCCGGGATACTGGTTAGTTCATAATGTTGTTCCACCTATAGGGTTGCAGATCCCTTTAGCTTCTTTGGTACTTTCTCTAGCTCCTTCATTGGGGGCCATGTGATCCATCCAATAGCCGACTGTGAGCATCCACTTCTATGTTTGCTAGGCCCAGGCATACTCTGACAAGAGACAGCTATATCAGGGTCCTTTCAGCATAATCTTGCTAGTGTATGCAATGGTGTCAGCATTTGGAAGCTGATTATGGGATGGATCCCCGGATATGGTAGTGTCTACATGGTCCATCCTTTTATCTCAACTCCAAACTTTGTCTCTGTAACTCCTTCCAAGGGTGTTTTGCTCCCACTTCTAAGGAGGGGCATAGTGTTCACACTTCAGTCTTCATTTTTCTTGAGTTTCATGTGTTTAGGAAATTGTATCTTATATCTTGGGTATCTTAGGTTTTGGGCTAATATCCACTTATCAGTGAGTACATATTGTGTGAGTTCCTTTGTGAATGTGTTACCTCACTCAGGATGATGCCCTCCAGGTCCATCCATTTGGCCAGGAATTTCATAAATTCATTCTTTTTAATAGCTGAGTAGTACTCCATTGTGTAGATGTACCACATCTTCTGTATCCATTCCTCTGTTGAGGGGCATCTGGGTTCCTTCCAGCTTCTGGCTATTATAAATAAGGCTGCTATGAACATAGTGGAGCATGTGTCCTTCTTACCAGTTGGGGCATCTTCTGGATATATGCCCAGGAGAGGTATTGCTGGATCCTCCGGTAGTACTATATCCAGTTTTCTGAGGAACCGCCAGACTGATCTCCAGAGTGGTTGTACAAGCCTGCAATCCCACCAACAATGGAGGAGTGTTCCTCTTTCTCCACATCCACGCCAGCATCTGCTGTCACCTGAATTTTTGATCTTAGCCATTCTGACTGGTGTGAGGTGGAATCTCAGGGTTGTTTTGATTTGCATTTCCCTGATGATTAAGGATGTTGAGCATTTTTTCAGGTGCTTCTCTGCCATTCGGTATTCCTCAGGTGAGAATTCTTTGTTCAGTTCTGAGCCCCATTTTTTAATGGGGTTATTTGATTTTCTGAAGTCCACCTTCTTGAGTTCTTTATATATGTTGGATATTAGTCCCCTATCTGATTTAGGATAGGTAAAGATCCTTTCCCAATCTGTTGGTGGTCTTTTTGTCCTATTGACGGTGTCTTTTGCCTTGCAGAAACTTTGGAGTTTCATTAGGTCCCATTTGTCAATTCTCGATCTTACAGAGCAAGCCATTGCTGTTCTGTTCAGGAATCTTTCCCCTGTACCCATATCTTCAAGGCTTTTCCCCACTTTCTCCTCTATAAGTTTCAGTGTCTCTGGTTTTATGTGAAGTTCCTTGATCCACTTAGATTTGACCTTAGTGCAAGGAGATAAGTATGGATCGATTCGCATTCTTCTACATGATAACAACCAGTTGTGCCAGCACCAATTGTTGAAAATGCTGTCTTTCTTCCACTGGATGGTTTTAGCTCCCTTGTCGAAGATCAAGTGACCATAGGTGTGTGGGTTCATTTCTGGGTCTTCAATTCTATTCCATTGGTCTACTTGTCTGTCTCTATACCAGTACCATGCAGTTTTTATCACAATTGCCCTGTAGTAAAGCTTTAGGTCAGGCATGGTGATTCCACCAGAGGTTCTTTTATCCTTGAGAAGAGTTTTTGCTATCCTAGGTTTTTTGTTATTCCAGATGAATTTGCAAATTGCTCCTTCTAATTCGTTGAAGAATTGAGTTGGAATTTTGATGGGGATTGCATTGAATCTGTAAATTGCTTTTGGCAAGATAGCCATTTTTACAATGTTAATCCTGCCAATCCATGAGCATGGGAGATCTTTCCATCTTCTGAGATCTTCTTTAATTTCTTTCTTCAGAGACTTGAAGTTTTTATTATACAGATCTTTTACTTCCTTAGTTAGAGTCACGCCGAGATATTTTATATTATTTGTGACTATTGAGAACGGTGTTGTTTCCCTAATTTCTTTCTCAGCCTGTTTATTCTTTGTGTAGAGAAAGGCCATTGACTTGTTTGAGTTAATTTTATATCCAGCTACTTCACCAAAGCTGTTTATCAGGTTTAGGAGTTCTCTGGTGGAATTTTTAGGGTCACTTATATATACTATCATATCATCTGCAAAAAGTGATATTTTGACTTCCTCTTTTCCAATTTGTATCCCCTTGATCTCCTTTTGTTGTCGAATTGCTCTGGCTAATACTTCAAGTACTATGTTGAAAAGGTAGGGAGAAAGTGGGCAGCCTTGTCTAGTCCCTGATTTTAGTGGGATTGCTTCCAGCTTCTCTCCATTTACTTTGATGTTGGCTACTGGTTTGCTGTAGATTGCTTTTATTATGTTTAGGTATGGGCCTTGAATTCCTGATCTTTCCAAAACTTTTATCATGAATGGGTGTTGGATCTTGTCAAATGCTTTTTCTGCATCTAACGAGATGATCATGTGGTTTTTGTCTTTGAGTTTGTTTATATAATGGATTACATTGATGGATTTTCGTATATTAAACCATCCCTGCATCCCTGGAATAAAACCTACTTGGTCAGGATGGATGATTTCTTTAATGTGTTCTTGGATTCGGTTAGCGAGAATTTTATTAAGGATTTTTGCATCGATATTCATAAGAGAAATTGGTCTGAAGTTCTCTATCTTTGTTGGATCTTTCTGTGGTTTAGGTATCAGAGTAATAGTGGCTTCATAAAATGAGTTGGGTAGAGTACCTTCTACTTCTATCTTGTGAAATAGTTTGTGCAGAACTGGAATTAGATCTTCTTTGAAGGTCTGATAGAACTCTGCACTAAACCCATCTGGTCCTGGGCTTTTTTTGGTTGGGAGACTATTAATAACTGCTTCTATTTCTTTAGGGGATATGGGACTGTTTAGAAGGTCAACTTGATCCTGATTCAACTTTGGTACCTGGTATCTGTCCAGAAATTTGTCCATTTCGTCCAGGTTTTCCAGTTTTGTTGAGTATAAGCTTTTGTAGAAGGATCTGATGGTGTTTTGGATTTCTTCAGGATCTGTTGTTATGTCTCCCTTTTCATTTCTGATTTTGTTGATTAGGATTTTGTCCCTTTGCCCTCTAGTGAGTCTAGCTAAGGGTTTATCTATCTTGTTGATTTTCTCAAAGAACCAACTCCTCGTTTGGTTAATTCTTTGAATAGTTCTTCTTGTTTCCACTTGGTTAATTTCACCCCTGAGTTTGATTATTTCCTGCCGTCTACTCCTCTTGGGTGAATTTGCTTCCTTTTTTTCTAGAGCTTTTAGATGTGTTGTCAAGCTGCTAGTATGTGCTC
Source organism: Mus musculus (assembly GCF_000001635.26). Lineage (NCBI taxonomy): Eukaryota > Metazoa > Chordata > Mammalia > Rodentia > Muridae > Mus > Mus musculus. Next base: position 60,554,116 of record NC_000071.6, read on the forward strand.
TCTCCCGTTTCTTCTTGGAGGTACTCAGAGCTATGAGTTTCCCTCTTAGAAATGCTTTCATTGTGTCCCAAAGGTTTGGGTACGTTGTGGCTTCATTTTCATTAAACTCTAAAAAGTCTTTAATTTCTTTCTTTATTCCTTCCTTGACCAAGGTATCATTGAGAAGAGTGTTGTTCAGTTTCCACGTGAATGTTGGCTTTCCATTCTTAATGTTGTTATTGAAGATCAGTCTTAGGCCATGGTGGTCTGATAGGATACATGGGACAATTTCAATATTTTTGTATCTGTTGAGGCTTATTTTGTGACCAATTATATGGTCAATTTTGGAGCAGGTCCCGTGAGGTGCTGAGAAGAAGGTATATCCTTTTGTTTTAGGATTAAATATTCTGTAGATATCTGTCAGGTCCATTTGTTTCATAACTTCTGTTAGTTTCACTGTGTCCCTGTTTAGTTTCTGTTTCCACGATCTGTCCATTGATGAAAGTGGTGTGTTGAGGTCTCCCACTATTATTGTGTGAGGTGCAATGTGTGCTTTGAGCTTTACTAAAGTGTCTTTAATGAATGTGGCTGCCCTTGCATTTGGAGCGTAGATATTCAGAATTGAGAGTTCCTCTTGGAGGATTTTACCTTTGATGAGTATGAAGTGTCCCTCCTTGTCTTTTTTGATAACTTTGGGTTGGAAGTCGATTTTATCCGATATTAGAATGGCTACTCCAGCCTGTTTCTTCAGACCATTTGCTTGGAAAATTGTTTTCCAGCCTTTCACTCTGAGGTAGTGTCTGTCTTTTTCCCTGAGATGGGTTTCCTGTAAGCAGCAGAATGTTGGGTCCTGTTTGTGTAGCCAGTCTGTTAGTCTATGTCTTTTTATTGGGGAATTGAGTCCATTGATATTAAGAGATATTAAGGAAAGGTAATTGTTGCTTCCTGTTATTTTTGTTGTTAAAGTTGGCATTCTGTTCTTGTGGTTGTCTTCTTTTAGGTTTGTTGATGGATTATCTTCTTGTTTTTTCTAGGGCGTGGTTCCCGTCCTTGTATTGTTTTTTTTCTGTTATTATCCTTTGAAGGGCTGGATTCGTGGAGAGATAATGGGTGAATTTAGTTTTCTCGTGGAATACTTTGGTTTCTCCATCTATGGTAATTGAGAGTTTGGCTGGGTATAGTAGCCTGGGCTGGCATTTATGTTCTCTTAGTGTCTGTATAACATCTGTCCAGGCTCTTCTGGCTTTCATAGTCTCTGGTGAAAAATCTGGTGTAATTCTGATAGGCTTGCCTTTATATGTTACTTGACCTTTTTCCCTTACTGCTTTTAGTATTCTATCTTTATTTAGTGCATTTGGTGTTCTGATTATTATGTGTCGGGAGGAATTTCTTTTCTGGTCCAGTCTATTTGGAGTTCTGTAGGCTTCTTGTATGTTCATGGGCATCTCTTTCTTTAGATTTGGGAAGTTTTCTTCAATAATTTTGTTGAAGATGTTTGCTGGTCCTTTGAGTTGAAAATCTTCATTCTCATCCACTCCTATTATCCGTAGGTTTGGTCTTCTCATTGTGTCCTGGATTTCCTGGATGTTTTGAGTTAGGATCTTTTTGCATTTTCCATTTTCTTTGATTGTTGTGCCGATGTTCTCTATGGAGTCTTCTGCACCTGAGATTCTCTCTTCCATCTCTTGTATTCTGTTGCTGATGCTGGCATCTATGGTTCCAGATTTCTTTCCTAGGGTTTCTATCTCCAGCGTCGCCTCACTTTGGGTTTTCTTTATTGTGTCTACTTCCCTTTTTAGGTCTAGTATGGTTTTGTTCATTTCCATCACCTGTTTGGATGTGTTTTCCTGTTTTTCTATAAGGACTTCTACCTGTTTGGTTGTGTTTTCCTGTTTTTCTTTAAGGACTTGTAACTCTTTAGCAGTGTTTTCCTGTTTTTCTTTAAGGACTTGTAACTCTTTAGCAGTGTTCTCCTGTATTTCTTTAAGTGAGTTGTTGAATTCCTTCTTTATGTCCTCTACCATCATCATGAGATATGCTTTTAAATCCAGGTCTACCTTTTCAGGTGTGTTAGGGTGTCCTGGATTGGGCGAAGTGGGCGTTCTGGGTTCTGATGATGGTGAGTGGTCCTGGCTTCTGTTAGTAGGATTCTTACGTTTACCTTTCGCCATCTGGCAATCTCTGGAGTTAGTTGTTATAGTTGTCTTTGTTAAAAGATTGTTCCTCTGTTGATTTTGTTACCCTCTATCAGCAGGCGTGGGAGACAAGCTCTCTTCTCTGAGTTTCAGTGGTCAGAGCAGTCTCTGTAGGCAAGCTCTCCTCTCTCAGGGAAGGTGTACAGTTATCTGGTGTTTGGACCTCCTCCTGGCTGAAGGTGAAGGCCCAAAACAGGATCTTTCCCAGAAGCTGTGTTGCTTTGGCCAGGAAGGTGGCCAGTTGTCTGGAGTCGAAGATGTCGCAGCCTCAGAAGCTCTGTGGCTCTTGCCGGGAAGGTGGCTGGTTGTCTGGAGCTGAGGATGGTGCCGCCCCAGAATCTCTGCGACTCTCTCGCCCGTCCCAGAAACGGCTGGCACTCTGTATTCCACACGTCACCCGTGCAGCCTGCCCTCCGCGGAGTCCCGGAGCCAAGAAGGCTCCCGCCGGCGCCTGTGCCACAAACCTCTCAGGCCAGGCAGACCCCGTGCTCTCACCAGGAAGGTGGCCGGCTGTCTGGAGCTAAAGATGGCGCCGCCCAGAAGCTCTGCGACTCTCTCGCCCGTCCCAGAAACAGCTGGCACTCTGTATTCCACACGGTCACCCGTGCAGCCTGCCCTCCGCGGAGTCCCGGAGCCAAGAAGGCTCCCGCCGGCGCCTGTGCCACAAACCTCTCAGGCCAGGCAGACCCCCGTGCTCTCACCAGGAAGGTGGCCGGCTGTCTGGAGCTGAAGATGGCGCCGCCCAGAAGCTCTGCGACTCTCTCGCCCGTCCCAGAAACAGCTGGCACTCTGTATTCCACACGGTCACCCGTGCAGCCTGCCCTCCGCGGAGTCCCGGAGCCAAGAAGGCTCCCGCCGGCGCCTGTGCCACAAACCTCTCAGGCCAGGCAGACCCCGTGCTCTCACCAGGAAGGTGGCCGGCTGTCTGGAGCTAAAGATGGCGCCGCCCAGAAGCTCTGCGACTCTCTCGCCCCCTCCCTACCTTTTCAACATAGTACTTGAAGTATTAGCCAGAGCAATTCGACAACAAAAGGAGATCAAGGGGATACAATTTGGAAAAGAGGAACTAAAATATCACTTTTTGAAGATGATATGATAGTATATATAAGTGACCCTAAAAAATCCCACCAGAGAACTCCTAAACCTGATAAACAGCTTCGGTGAAGTAGCTGGATATAAAATTAACTCAAACAAGTCAATGGCCTTTCTAAACAGGCTGAGAAAGAAATTAGGGAAACAACACCCTTCTCAATAGTCACAAATAATATAAAATATCTTGGCGTGACTCTAACTAAGGAAGTGAAAGATCTGTATGATAAAAACTTCAAGTCTCTGAAGAAAGAAATTAAAGAAGATCTCAGAAGATGGAAAGCTCTCCCATGCTCATGGATTGGCAGGATCAACATTTTTAAAATGGCTATCTTGCCAAAAGCAATCTACAGATTCAATGCAATCCCCATCAAATTTCCAACACAGTTCTTCAACGAATTAGAAGGAGCAATTTGCAAATTCATCTGGAATAACAAAAAACCTAGGATAGCAAAAACTCTTCTCAAGGATAAAAGAACCTCTGGTGGAATCACCATGCCTGACCTAAAGCTTTACTACAGAGCAATTGTGATAAAAACTGCATGGTACTGGTATAGAGACAGACAAGTAGACAAATAGAATAGAATTGAAGACCCAGAAATGAACCCACACATCTATGGTCACTTGATCTTCGACAAGGGAGCTAAAACCATCCAGTGGAAGAAAGACAGCATTTTCAACAATTGGTGCTGGCACAACTGGTTGTTATCATGTAGAAGAATGCGAATCGATCGATACTTATCTCCTTGTACTAAGGTCAAATCTCAGTGGATCAAGGAACTTCACATAAAACCAGAGACACTGAAACTTATAGAGGAGAAAGTGGGGAAAAGCCTTGAAGATATGGGCATAGGGGAAAAATTCCTGAACAGAACAGCAATGGCTTGTGCTGTAAGATCGAGAATTGGCAAATCGGACCTAATGAAACTCCAAAGTTTCTGCAAAGCGAAAGACACCGTCAATAAGACAAAAAGACCACCAACAGATTGGGAAAGGATCTTTACCTATCCTAAATCAGATAGGGGACTAATATCCAACATATATAAAGAACTCAAGAAGGTGGACTTCAGAAAATCAAATAACCCCATTAAAAAATGGGGCTCAGAACTGAACAAAGAATTCTCACCTGAGGAATACTGAATGGCAGAGAAGCACCTGAAAAAATGTTCAACATCCTTAATCATCAGGGAAATGCAAATCAAAACAACCCTGATATACCACCTCACACCAGTCAGAATGGCTAAGATCAAAAATTCAGGTGACAGCAGATGCTGGCTTGGATGTGGAGAAAGAGGAATACTCCTCAATTGTTGGTGGGATTGCAGGCTTGTACAACCACTCTGGAAATCAGTCTGGCGGTTCCTCGGAAAACTGGATATAGTACTACCGGAGGATCCAGCAATACCTCTCCTGGGCATATATCCAGAAGATGCCGCAACTGGTAAGAAGGACACATGCTCCACTATGTTCATAGCAGCCTTATTTATAATAGCCAGAAGCTGGAAGGAACCCAGATGCCCCTCAACAGAGGAATGGATACAGAAAATGTGGTACATCTACACAATGGAGTACTACTGAGATATTAAAAAGAATGAATTTATGAAATTCCTAGCCAAATGGATGGACCTGGAGGGCATCATCCTGAGTGAGGTAACACATTCACAAAGGAACTCACACAATATGTACTCACTGATAAGTGGTTATTAGCCCAAAACCTAGGATATCCAAGATATAAGATACAATTTCCTAAACACATGAAACTCAAGAAAAATGAAGACTGAAGTGTGCACACTATGCCCCTCCTTAGAAGTCGGAACAAAACACCCTTTGAAGGAGGTACAGAGACAAAGTTTGGAGCTGAGATAAAAAGATGGACCATGTAGAGACTACCATATCCGGGGATCCATCCCATAATCAGCTTCCAAATGCTGACACCATTGCATACACTAGCAAGATTATGCTGAAAGGACCCTGATATAGCTGTCTCTTGTCAGAGTATGCCTGGGCCTAGCAAACATAGAAGTAGATGCTCACAGTCGGCTATTGGATGGATCACATGGCCCCCAATGAAGGAGCTAGAGAAAGTACCCAAGAAGCTAAAGGGATCTGCAACCCTATAGGTGGAACAACATTATGAACTAACCAGTACCCCGGAGCTCTTGACTCTAGCTGCATATGTATCAAAAGATGGCCTAGGCGGCCATCACTGGAAAGAGAGGCCCATTGGACACGCAAACTTTATATGCCCCTGTACAGGGGAACGCCAGGGCCAAAAAGGGGGAGTGGGTGGGTTGGGGAGTGGGGGTGGGTGGCTATGGGGGACTTTTGGTATAGCTTTGGAAATGTAAATGAGCTAAATACCTAATAAAAAATGGAAAAAAAAGAAGACACTACATATATTCAATATTTCTTATACAAAATAAAGTTTTATTATTATGCTCAAGCAATGATGCCTTTATGTATATTGAAAAATAACTCCTATTGAAATCCTCATGTATTATTCTACATAATAAAATGGAAATACAATTTCTGAAAAAAAAAAAAAAGAAACAGTCAATATCCTTATCCTGATATCCTTATCAGGAATATGCAGATCAAAACAACCCAGCGATTCCACATGACAACAGATGTTGGCAAGGATATGGAGAAAGAGGAATACTTTTCCATTGCTGGTGGGATTGCAAGCTGGTACAATCACTCTGAAAATCAGTCTGGTGGTTCCTCAGAAAATTAAATATAATTCTACCTTAGGACCCAGGCATACCACTTCTGGGCATATTCTCAAAAGATTCTCCAACATATAACAAGGACTTATGCTCCATTATGTTCCTAGCAGCCTTATTTATAATAAATGGAAGCTGGAAAGAACATAGATATCCTTCAACAAAGAAATGGATATAGAAAATGTGGTTTTACACAGTGGAGTACTATACTACTCAGCTATTAAAAATGATGAATTCATAAAATTCTTAAACAAATGAATGGAACTAGAAACTATCATCCTGAGTGAGGTAATCTAGTCACAAAAGAATACACATGGTATGCACTCACTGATAATTGGATATTAACCAAAAAGAAGCTCAGAATACCCATGAAACAACTCTCAGACCATATGAAACCCAAGCAGAAAGAAGATCACACCAAAGTGTGGATGCTACAGTCCTACTCAGTAGGGGAAAGAGAATAATCTCTGGGAAGCAAAGGGAGTGATCTGGGAGGGAGAGAGTCGGGGGAGGGGGAAAGGGGGGTCAGTTCAGGTATGGAAGGAGATTGGAGAGAAGTATAGAGTATCAGGACTTTTAAAAGAGGTGTATAGAATTGGAGGGAGGGGCAACTGGTGGTAGCCATTAGAAAGTCCCAGATTCCAGGGACCCAAGAGTTTCCCAGGACCCAACAGGGAGGATATTAGCTGAAATAACCAATGCAGGGGAGATAGAACTTGTAGAGACCATATCCAGTGTATAGGCATGGTGCCCAGTTGAGGGATGGGGCCACCCACCTACCTCAAATATATTAATCCAGATTTTCTCCTATCAAAAGAAAATGCAGGGACAAAGAGTGGAGCAGAACCTGAAGGAAAGGCCATCCATAGACTGCCCAACCTAGGGATCCATCTCATCTGCTGACACCAAACCCAGACACTATTCCTAATGCCAAGAAATGCTTACTGACAAGAGCCCTATACAGCTGTCCCATGAGAGGCTCTTCCAGAACAGAACCAATACAGATGCAGATGTAGACAGTCAATCATTAAACTGAGTGCAGGAACCCCAATGAAATAGATACGGCAAGGCCTGTAGGAGCTGAAAGAATTTGCAACACCATAGGAACAACAATAATTTCAACCAACCAGAACTCCCAGAGTTCATAGGAGATACCCATGGCTCCAGCTGAATATGTAGCAGAGGATTCCATTATCTGGCATGGCTGGGAGGGGAATTCCTTTGTCCTGTGGAAGTTTGATGACCCAGGAGGATGGAACGCTAGGGTGCTGAGCCAGATAGATGGGCAGTTGGGGAATCACCCTCATATAGGCAAGGGTAGGGAGAGAAAGGGATAAGGGGCTTATGGATGGGATACTAGAAAGAATGATAACATTTGAAATGTAAATAAATAAAATAACCAGTAAAAATGTAAAAACAAACTATTATTTTGCATTAGAAGGGAAATTTTATCACAATGAATTGCTATCTCAACTCTTCTTCAGATTATTATCATGATGTTGTATTCTAGACAAAGCTAGCCTATCTTTTCCATTTTAGAACTTTGAATGATGAAACTTAGCATCTAGGTAGTGAAATTTGAGCTCTATTTAAGAGATTTTGTTTATTGGGATGCATGTTTTTGCAATGATCTGATGGAATAGAAAGTATTGGAGAAGTTATAATGAGGCCCAAGAAAGAGATGGCTGCTAAATAAGTAAGTATCTTGCTTAATTATGGAAGCACCACCTAATTTACAGAACATGAAACTCTGTTCTCTCATTGTAGCACTTTAGTTTTAAAGAAAGTTTTTCTGCTATTATAAGAATTCTGAGCTTCTATTACCAAAAAGATTTATGCAAATGAAAGATACAACTTCTGTGTGGTATGTTTCATTACTTGCTGAATTCATTACCACTGCTCTATTAGAATGGAAATTATAAACACAATGAATGAAAAACTCTTCTCAGCTCATTAGTGTTAAATATTGAAAAATCATCATTGAAATACTGTAGAATTTGCCTCAACTTTCAAAGAAATTATAAAGGAAACATGAGTTTAATTAACAAGAGTTGGTTAAAATTACGAGCAGGTACTCTTATAGTTCATTAAAATGAAGTTATGAATTTATCTTTGCATGTTAATAGAGATGGTGCTAAATATCTTATCATTTACATATAAACTATATAGGAGTATGCAGTGTGTTGTGTGTGTGTGTGTGTGTGTGTCTGTGCACAGTTGCACACATGCATATCTGTGTATGTGCATGTGTTTTTCTGAAGCCTATTTGGAAGTTCGTAAGCTAAAGGAATGCTTGAATTTATTAAGACAATTATAAAACATCACCTCTTCATCTGTAGTGAATTTCATAGAACTGGGGATGTTTATGGAAGTTTGAAGACTACCAGTAGCATAAAGCTACTTTTAGAAAGAAATTCTGACCAGTCTCAAATCAATGAGTGAGGAAAGGTGCAAAAGTGTGCAGTGGGTTGTTCCCATTGGTGTAAATGTAAATGCCACTTTTATTTCAACAGTGGATGGATTCTGATGAGAGCTGAACCCAAACTTTTCAGAACCATGGCCTGGGATGAGCTCAGATATTTCTATCTCTGTTCTAATTATCCCTAGTCCTAGGGCTAGAAGCCTCTAGCTTCCATATACCCTCCATCTGCTAACCTAAGTATTGAAGGTTTTAGCCTCTGAATATGCTCACACTTTCTAGGTCTTTCTGAACTCTGTCTGCCTACTTGTAACCGACTGTTCTGGCTCAAAGTCCTCTCCTAGCTGACTGATTCATTCTAGCTTCTCTCAACTTCTGACTGGATTGCTCTTCTTGACTTCAAACTAATCCTGGAAATTTGTTGTAATTTTCTGGCTTTTTCCTCTTCTGTGGTTTCAACTACTTCTACATGATCTCCAGTTTTCTGCATTCACTCAACAGAACTGCATCAAACTCAACTCCACTCAACTGAACTGGATCTCTTCCTGCACTGCCCCTAAGTAGCCTCTCTTTCCTGTCCAGTTCTCCCAAGGGTTGGCCATATCCTATCCCTGAGTCATTCTGTCAAATCATTCTTAATACTTTGTTTGCCCCTACACAATGTCAGTTTTACAGATGGCTGCTTCCTTCTACAAACTAACTTTACCTTAATGGTTTGAGATAAAAGTGTATACTAAATGTGTGTCTATATTACCATCAGGGGAATAAATGTTGTTATACAATGTGTCTGCTTTTCAGCCAGATCACATAAACCTAGAAGGTCTTTGAATGTGATCCCTTGCTAGAGCAAATATATTGCTGGATTAAAATTCCTCTACATGTAAGAACTATGTTAATATTTCCTGTGTAGCCTTTAAGTTGCCTGGAGACAAAAATAAAGATCTATTTTGCTTAGAGATTTTAAAATATGCTTCCACTGACATAGTTTTAAAGCTGTGTTGTGTTCTTATTTTATTATTTACACTCGAAGTATACTTGGTATACTTGTATGTGTCATTTGTCTTATATTGAATAATTAAATCCACCTGTTTATGTGTTTCTAATACTATTTATTAAAAATTATAAACTTAGCTAGATCTGATTTTGTGTACTACGTAATCAATCAGTTAGATTTACTATTGTAAAATACATATAACGAATGTCAATATTCCTTAGAAAGTAAATAAAATGATCAGCAGATACATAATTAAGTAGATCAAAGAATTGAACATGCTGTATATTAAATCATTAGAAAGTTACTGAATTAAAACCTTGAAAATGAATCTTCAAAATAGCTAGTAGCAACCTGATGTAGACTAGTCTGATAACAAAACGAAAGTTTTGGGTAATAAAATACATGTCTTCTGACACAGTATTAAACCACAATTACCAATTCTACCCATAAACTTTCTACACCGAATTTTTTTTTTTTTTAACAAACCTCGGGGATGCTGTCTGATCTTCAACTATAATGATTTCAGCAAGGCCCAGGAGGACATGCCCCACCTCCACAACATGAAGGATAAAAATGGAACAGATTACAATAAAGATATGGTGGGATCCAAAGGAGAAGAATGAGAAAATTTTATTCTTATGGACCTTTTGTTAACCGAAAAGGAGAGACCAGTGGTTATACTTAAAGGGATATATATATTTTTTTCTGTGTCTTTTTTCCTTTTTTTTTTCAATTTTGTATTAGATGTTTTCTTCCTTTACATTTCAAATACTATCCCAAAAGTCCCGTATACCACGCGCCCCACCCTGCTCCCCTACCCACCCACTCCCACTTCTTGGCCCTGGTGTTACCCTGCACTGGGGCATATAAAGACCAGAAACTTAGAATACTCAAGATACAATTTGCAAAACACAAGAAAATCAAGAAAAAGGAAGACCAATATATGGATACTTCATTCTTCCTTAGAATAGGAAACAAAATACCCATGGAAGGAGTTACAGATATATATAATTAAAGCATTTATTATTTATTGTGTTGAAACTTCTTTTTTAAAAACAATTTTTATTAGACATTTTCTTTTTTTACATTTCAAATGTTATCCAGAAAGCCCGCTATACCCTCCCCCGCCCTGCTCCTCAACCCACCCATTCACACTTCCTGGCCCTGGCATTCCCCTCTACTGGGGCATATAATCTTTACAAGACCAAGGGCCTCTCCTCCCAATAATAGCTGACTAGACCATCTTCTGCTACATATGAAGCTAGAGCTTCATGAGCTCAGGGGGTACTGGTTAGTTCATATTGCTGTTCCTCCTATAGGGTTACAGACACCTTCAGCTCCTTGGATACTTTATCTAGCTCCTCCATTAGGGGCCCTGTGTTCAATCCTATAGATGTCTGTGAGCATCCACTTCTGTATTTCCCAGGCACCAGCGTAGCCTCACACGAGACAGCTATATCAGGGTCCTTTCAGCAAAATCTTGAGGGCATATGCAATAGTGTCTGTGTTTGGTGGCTGATTATGGGATTATCCCCGGGTGGGGCAGTCTCTGGATGGTCCTTCCTCCTGTATCAGCTCCAAACTTTATCTCTGTATCTCCTTACATGGGTATTTTGTTCCCCATTGTAAGGAGGAACAAAGTACTCACACTTTGGCCTTCCTTCTTCTTGAGTTTCATGTGTTTTGCAAATTATATCTTAGGTATTCTAAGTTTCTGGGCTAATATCCACTTATTAGTGAGTGGTTATCTGAGTTCTTCTGTGATTGGGTTACCTCACTCAGGATGATATCCTTCAGATATATCCATTTGCCTAAGAATTTCATAAATTCATTGTTTTTAATAGCTGAGTACTACTCCATTATGTAAATCTACCATATTTTCTGTATCCATTCCTCTGCTGAGGGACATCTGAGTTCTTTCTAGGTTCTGGCTATAATAAAGAAGGCTGTTATGAAAATAATGGAGCATGTGTTCTTATTACCAGTTAGAACATCTTCTGGGTATATGCCCAGGAGAGGTATTGCTGGATTCCCCGACAGTACTATGTCCAATTTTCTGAAGAACTACCATACTGATTTCCAGAGTGGTTGTACAAGCTTGCAATCCCACCCACAATGGAGGAGTGTTCCTCTTTCTCAACATCCTTACCAGCATATACTGGCATATGAATTTTTGATGTTAGCCATTCTGACTGGTCTGAGGTGGAATCTCTCAGTTGTTTTGATTTGCATTTCTCTGATGATTCAGGATATTGAACATTTTTTTTCAGGTGCTTCTCAGACATTTGATATTCCTCAGTTGAGAATTCTTTGTTTAGCTTTGTGCCCCATTTTTTAGATGGGGTTATTTGATTTTCTCGAGTCTAGGTTCTTGAGTTCTTTGTATAAATTTGATATTAGTTCCCTATCAGACTTAGGATTGGTAAAAATCCTTTCCCAATCTGTTGATGGCCTTTTTCTCTTATTGCCAGTGTCTTTTGCCTTACAGAAGCTTTGCAATTTTATGAGGTCCCATTTGTTGATTCTCCATCTTACAGCACAACATCACTGTTCTGTTTAGAAATTATTGCCCTGTGCTCATATCTTGACCTCAAGCTGTACTACAGAGTAATTGTGCTAAAAACTGCATGGTGTTGGTATAGCGACAGACAGGTAGATCAATGGAATAGAATTGAAGACCCAGAAATGAACGCACACACCTATGGTCACTGGATCTTTGACAAAGGAGCTAAAACCATCCATTGGAAAAAAGACAGCATTTTTAACAAATGGTGTTGACTTAACTGGAGGTTATCATGTAGAAGAATGCGAATTGATCCATTCTTATCTCCTTGTACAAAGCTCAAGTCTAAGTGGATCAAGGAAATCCACATAAAACCAGAGACACTAAAACTTATAGAGAAGAAAGTAGGGAAATCCAAATTGATTTTTTGTCTTAATTTATTTTACATAACCTTTGTTTTCCTTGTACATATTTTTAACTATCATAGACTATATTCTCTAATGAATTACAATTGTTCTTCTTTAACACGTATAGGTAAGTTTTATTTCTTGATTTGTATATATTATATATGGAGTGAAACATCCCAGTATACTCCATAGTTTCCAAAATTTAAAATCATAACATATAAATTCATATTTAGTGTCTTTATATTAGTAGTAATATAAATACAGTAGAATGCTTATGACTATTGTCAAAATATTCTTATAGTGTGCTGTCTGAAAAATTTAGCCAGTTTTTACCAACTTATTCAATTCTACAAACAGCCTCTAATCTTGCACAACTTGATTCAAGTAGCATGGCAGCTCAAGTTTATACCAGGATTAGATGGACAGGAAACTTAACCAAGCCTCATTTGGAATGGGTGAGAACCAGGGATAAATTGAATAAATAAATAAATTAATAAAAAATTCTAACAAGTAAAAATTGTGAGAATAATTTTGTTGAAGGAAAGTTTGAACTAAAAGGTACATGTGAGTGAAATAAATTATATTTGTTAATTAATAAAGAAATCAATAAGTTCATACGACTGGTAAAATGAGAGGATAGTCCAAACATAGTAGAGAATATAGTCCTTTATAGATTCTAATCATTCATAATGATAAACTAGATGAGATAACCAGTAGTATTTTTTTGTCATTTAAAACGTTTTTGTTATTATTACTTATTTTAAAACAGTAAGTTAGCAACAGTAAGTTAGCAACATATGCTATTAAAATGTTTGAAAAGTAATTACTTACTTTGGTTTTTTTGAGACAGGGTTTCTCTGCATAGCTCTGGCTGTCCTGGAACTCACTTTGTAGACCAGGCTGGCCTCGAACTCAGAAATCCGCCTGCTTCTGCCTCCCGAGTGCTGGGATTAAAGGTGTGAGCCACCACGACTGGCTTGTAATATGTATATTTACATTGTTATATACATGTAACAATTGTTTTTCAAAAATCCCAAATGTAGCTAATATGCTTGAATTTTTGCTAAGAATAGTTTGTAATCAGAGCACTCACAGAGAGTTATCAACAGAGAATTTCTATCAAAATAAATGCAGTCTTCTTTTCCTTTTCAGCAATGAAAAATATGTATGGAAAAAATAAGGCCTAAAATTTTATTCCATTGATTATTTTTTTGTCTCAAACTTCTGTTTGAGAAGCTCAACAAACATCTTCCAGACAATAGAAAACTAGAAAAAATGTGCTATTCAGAAAAAGAGAAGTTCTATATGTACAAATCTAGCTTGAGAGATATTTGCCAATAAATGCCAAATGCTAATAAGTTTGTCCAATTGCCATTGTAAAAGTAAATCACTGACCTGGCCATTCCTCTGGGAAACATTTAGCAGACATGTTCTAGTTTTTAAACTAAATCTTCCATGCTTAGAAGATTCCTATGTCTCATTTTTTCTAATGTTTTGAAGGTCTTTGATTCTAAGTTCTTTTCTTGCTTAAGACGTAGCCCTTCAGGCGCCTTTAATGAATTAATGCACTTGTGACCATGCTCACAATTTTCAGGAAGAAGGTGGTAGGAAGACTGCATTTTCACATGGTCTTCAACTTGGCAGAAAATCATAACAATATGGTCTGTATGCCACCAAGAAATTCTTGTTATGTTTTCTCCCAGGTTGAGCCAAAAGGAAGTTCAAAGGTATCTATATAATTTATGGTTACAATGAAAATATAAATAGTGTTCATATTGGGCTGGGAAACATAAACTATGAAGTTATACAGTCAACTGTGGCTAACTTTGATAAAACTAAGTGGTCAAGTTTGAGTCACATGCACGCTAAAGTGTATGTTGTTAATCTGAAGCTCTTCTTGTTTTTGTCTTTTATATCCTTGACTTGTACTCTAGTGTTCAGATATTAAAGTGTGTTTTTGAAGATTTCAGTGTTTTCATGATGGAAACACAATAGAAACAAAAAACTACCAAACACTTAAAAAATTTTTTACAGTTAACCAAACAACAAAAAAATTTCTATATTGATTCTATTAGGTTCTCTGCCTAGGATACTACTAATTTCAAGACACAGTATAGTCTTGTTGGGCTAACTATTAAAACCCTTAGGTCAATTGTCATCAAGAATACTGGTATAATTTAGTCCATTATACAAATAATACTTGTTATCTCTTTTCATTGTTGGCTCTCAGACTGGCTACTCTTAGAATATACAAGTGTCTAAAATTAGAATCTACAAGTTGGTGACAAATGTGCTTTAATACTCCTTAAAACCATTAAGAGAATCAACCTCATTAAGTAGTTGGAAATGATCAGTGAAGTAATGCTTTACAAGGAATTGGGTTGTTAGAATGGAAGTGGAGGGAAATTAAGGGAAAGGTGATACTTTCTAGGCAAAAGAGAAGAATCTATGTTTAGCTAGAAATATTCAATTTTCTCTTCCCTTAAGAGTTAATCTTGGGCAGATCATTTTCCCAAGAGAGACCACTCCTCCAGAGAGAAAGTTCCCTAAAAGTCAAACTAAAGAGATAGGAAAAATAACTAACCATTTAATGTGATAATATATTTTTCTTCTTCTATATTGATTCTTTTATACTCAATCCTTCTCAGCATTCACAACCTCTAGTGCAGTCCCCAAAAGAAATAAGGGGGTTGTGTTTTGTCTCCCCTAATTTTCTGAGTGCTAATTCAGAAAGGCATAATTTCCTCCTTTATTCTTTTCTGTTTCCTTTGTTCAGTGCCTACATATGCTTTTACTGATAATTTGAACTTCCTTAATATTCCTCAAAATTAGATCCACAACTCCACAATTACAAAAGAGCTGGGCTTATCCACCACATGGCTTCCTCCATCCCAGGTTACCAGCATTAATTTCTCACCTCTGTTCTCCATTAATTTCATCATAATAGCTGTTCAGATATGAATCTTGCCTTCCTTGGTATTATTTGGCTATACAAGCAAAATTGTCCAGTTTCTGGCTATTATGAATAAAGTTGGTATGGACATATTTGAACAAATGTCTTTGTGTGATGTTGTAGTACCTTTTGGGCATATGTCCTAGAGTGGTATAGCTAGCTGGGTCTTTAGGTAGAACTATTCCCAGTTTAAAAAAAAAGCCAAAGTTGCTGTCCAAGTTTGTTCTCACAAGGAAGTGTTCAACTTGCTCCACATCCTTGCAAGCATGTTTTATCCATTGAGGTTTTGATCTTAGCCATTCTGATGGGTGTAAGTTGGAGCCTCAAAGTTGTTTTGCTTTGCATTTCTCTGATGACTAAGGCCTTTAAATATTTCTTCGAGTTGTTCTGGGCCACTCAGAATTCCTCTGTTGAGAATTCTCTCTTTCGTTCTTTACCCCATTTTTCAATTTTTTAATTTGGCTTGTTGGTGTCTAACTTCTTGAGTTATTTGTAAATTTTGGATATTAGTTCTCTGCCAGATGCTTTGGTGAAGATCCTTTCCCAGTCTGTATGGTGTGAAGTTTTCCTATTGACAGTGCCCTTGCCTTACAGAAACATTGCCCTTTCATCAGGACATTTACCAATTACTAATCTTAGAGCCTGAGTCATTGGTGTTTTGTTCAGGAAATTTTCTCCTGTACCAATCCATTCAAAGTTTTTTTTTTTTTTTCACTTTCTCTTCTATGAGATTTAGTGTATCTGGTTCTATGTTGAAGTCCTTGATCCACTTGGGCTTGAGTTTTGTGCAGGGTAATAAGTGTAGATCTATTTTCATTATTCTATAAGTATACATCCAGTTAGAACAGCACCATTTGTTTAAGATACTTTCTTTATTCCATTGTATAGTTTTGATTTCTTTATCAAAAATCAAGTGTCCATAGGTATGTGGATTTATTTCTGGGTGTTCAATTCAATTTCATTGATAAACATGTCTGTTTCTGTACCAGTATCATGTACAGTACTGGATTTATAATATGTGAATCTGGTTTCAAAACTAAAATTAATGTACTTGAAAATTGTATTTTCATTCCTTAAGTTTGTTACTGTCTCTCTGCTCATAAAGTTGAGGATGGGTATTCTGAAATTAGATATAATTATTTTGCTAATCAACTAGTAATGAAATTACTAACAGTTTTTTACTATTATATACATTTGGAATTTAAGACAGTGCTGTCCAATTTATCTGATCTGCTTTCCTTTTTTTCTTAAGATAATGTATTTTGGTACAAGTAGTTATTATCTATATTTGGAAGGTTTTAGTCCCAGTTCATTGACACAGATATTTTAAATACCTCTTGTCCATCTCTGCATTCTAAGAACTTAATACTGATAGCAGGCGAGAACCAAAAGGTATTCAACAGTTATGTGTAAAATGGAATTATTTTTAAAATGGAATCCTTATATATTTATTTCACTATCTCTCATGATATCCATATATTTATCTGGTATAATAATATAGGCATTTTATTACAATATTGATGGGTACATTGAAGTTCAAATATATTATGTTCTCAGACCAGCATAATTAGTGGTGGTCTCCCTGTTTGACAGAGCTATGCATGTGTATTTGTGTACCAGCTAACACAAAACATTTATGGGTTATTAGTTACTGTATTTAGTAAATAACTCAGCTATGACAGCTATGAGGATGATAGAGCAACAGTAGGAATACACATAAAATGAGTCCTAAATATGTCATAATCTTTTAATCTTAAACTTAAAAATAAAGCTATTGACAAATGTCTGCTAGATACTCCAAGTAAGCATGGAACATGTTTCTAGGAAACAGAAAATCCCAGTGATGTATTTAACTATACACTGTGCTTACAAGCAATTATTTGTTATCATTTTCTATAGTCATAGAATTTTTGAGTAGTCTAATGAATATCATTGGAATTTCTTCAAGATTCAACGGCAAAAGTTCACATGTTTAATTCTAAACACAACAAAACATTACTACTCGTTATGGAATGGTTTAGAGACAATGTATGTCTATAAACATAGAAATAAGCAAACCCAGGAAGAATATGTAGTAAAAGAACACAGAAATACAAATATTCTGACTTACCAAGGTTCTTTTCTAAGGATGAGTACAGTTACATTAACTTCAAGTATTACCAGTATGCAAAGAAGCATTCATCTAATCTACACACTGATAATACAGAAGGCTTTAAATCAAAACAAGATTTACATTTTGAAATAAATATATCTGTTCTGTACTACCCTGATTCAATGTGAGAGACACAAAACTTTACTGTATTACACATTAGCATTTATCTTTAAATTATGAGTGGTGACAAATGGATAAAATTTATTTGAATAATAATATGAACTTAAAAGAATTTATCAGAGTCAGAAGTTATAGGTAAAACCTTAGCTACTTACCAAATGAATAATGTCTCTCTCTGTGCATATAAGTTTATGAATAATTTCTAAGATTCTATGAACCATCAATTGAAGTTGAAAGTAGTATAATTTACACTAAGTAGAGATTTATTCAGAAATTGTCATGTTAGAATTTTACCTATTTGTGATTCCTTAATTGCTGAAATTTAAATATTGTTCATATGAAAACTGGCTCCTCACCTTAAATTTTCAAGATGATTCTCTGTGATTGGTGTAAGGTGGAATATCAGGGTTGTTTTGATTTGCATTTCTCTGATGATTAAGGGTTTTGAATATTTCTTTCAGTGTTTCAGGGCCATTAGAGATTCATCTCTTGTAAATTCTCTGTCTAGCTTTATAGGCCCCCATTTTTTTTTATTATTATTGTTGGGTTGTTCGGTTTTGTGGTGGTTAGCTTCTTGAGTTCTTTATATATTTTGGATACTAGCCTTCTATTGGAAGTGGGGTTAGTGAAGATTTTTTTCCCAATCTATCAGTTGCTGATTTGTCCTATTGACAGTGTCGTTTGCTTTACAGAAGCTGTTCAGTTTCATGAGGTTCTATTTATAAATTCATGATCTTACACCGATCAAAATGACTAAGATAAAAAACCTCAGGTGACAGAACATGTTGGCAAGGATGAGGAGAAAAAGGAACACTCCTCCATTGCTGGGGGCAATTTGCAAACTATTACAACCACTCTGGAAGTCAACCTTCAAATTCTTCAGAAAATTGAAAATAGATCTACCTGAAGAGCCAGATATACCACTCTTGGATATATACCCAAAAGATGACCCACCATACCATAGGGACAAGTGCTCCACTATGTTCACAGTGGCCTTATCTTTAATAGCCAGAAGCTGGAAGCAACCCATAGGCCCCACAAAGGAAGAATGCATACTGAAAATGTGGTTTATCTACACAATGGAATATTTCTCAGCTATTAAAAATGAAGACATCATGAGTTTTGCAGGCAAATGGATGGAACTATAAAATATCATCCTGAGTGAGGGAACTCAGACACAAAAGACATACAAGGTATATATGCACTAAATAATGGATATTAGCCAAAAGTTACAGAATACCTAGGATACAATTCACAGAACTCAGGAAGGTTAACAAGCAGAACAGCCCAAGTGAGGATGTTTCAATCCCACTAGGGAAGGAGAAGAAAATAATTACTGGAGGCAGAGGGATCTTGGTGGGAGAGGGAAGGGGGAGGGGAAAAAAGAACATAAGCAGGCATGGGGGCAGGGAGAAAAAGGAGAAAAGCCCTGATAGCCAGCAGAATGAATGGAAATAAGCTACCCCAGGGGTGGGAAGTGGGGGGACCCTCTAGAAATTAGAAAAGACTTAGAATGTGATAACTCTCAGAACTCAAAAGTAGGAACCTTATATGAAATGCCAAACAGTGGGGATAGGAAACTCAGTCTACCTCCAGGTGAAAGACAGGGCATCCAGTGGAAGGTGGGACTTGCGATCCCATAATCAAAATTTCTGAACCAGAGGTGTTCCTGTCTAAAAGAACTGACGAGAAAAAAATGGAGGAGAGATCGAAGGGAAGGCAATCCAGCTACCAGCCACACTTGGAATCCATCTCATGGGAAGGATCCAAGGCCTGACATTATTACTGATGCTATGTATGCTATGCTTACAGACAGGAGCCTAGCATGGCTGTCCTCTGAGGGGCCAAAAAGCACCTGACTGAGACAGAGGCAGATATCAACCATTGAACTGAAGATGGGGACCCCTGTGGTTCAATAAGCAAAAAGCTAAAAGAAGCTGATGAGGAAGGCTACCTCATAGGAAAACCAAGAGTCTCAACTAAGCCAGACCGCTGAGATCTCTCAGACACTGAGACACCAACTAGGCCGTATACATGAGCTGGCCTTAGGCCCCATACAGTGAAAGACTGCCTGGTCTGGCCTAGGTGGGGGAAAAAAACCATGCCTAACCCTCCAGAGATCTTAGGCACAGAAATTGCGAAGGCCTGGTGGGGGGCATCCTCTTGGAGACTGGGGAGGAGGAATAGGATGAGGAACTGTGGGAGCTGGGCTTGGGACTGGGAAACAGCTTCACTGTAAAAAAAAAAAAAACATATATATATATGTATGTAATAATAAATAAATAAATGATTCCTTGGCACATTAAAAATCATTTGTATGTATTTATTAGTCTTTTCCATCATTCAAACTACTCATATTCATATTGAATACAGCTAATATAATTAATTTGGTTATAAAAGAAAGTATGAAATACATATACAGACCTTATTGTCAATTATAGATAATATCCACTGAGCAAAATTTAGTAAATCTGTAGCAAGGCCAACAGAAAAATCAGTAAAATAAGATACATAGATTTATCATTGATAAAGGAGATAATAACATATCTAATAAGATAAAGTGTTAGGAATCCATGAACATCTAATGATCTCAAACTTCAGACCTAGAACAAAATGTTAACATTGTGAGAATATGCTACACAGATTTTATATGGGGAAAATGTGAGTGATTATTCACAGAAAAAAATATAAGAGCTTGCAAAGTTATAGATAATTTTCCTTATTTCATATGAGGTGGATTATCTTTCAGTCCTTGAAACTCTTGTGTCTAAGTGACTGACTTTAGCCAAGGAGAAAGAAACTTATTTGTCAATGTGAAGAACACCCACTTTAAGATTTTACACTTCTTGACATTTAAGAACATATTGTTATCAAAGGAGTGACCCTGTATTAGACTGGAAGGTCAGGAAGAGCATGTGAACTATAGTCTTTTGTTGTTTCAGCTGTCAGTTAATCAACTGCTTGAAGAAGAGCTACCTAGCTGAAAAGAAGGTAACCACAGACAAATACATTACCACAGCTGCAGCTAACAGGAGAATGAAATTGCTAAGTTAATAACTTACTTTAACTTCAAGCAATCTAGATTTTGAATAGTTTGACACATGGGAAAACAATCTGATGTTTCCATGTATTCACTTGTCACTGTGTAGTTCATGGTAGTATAGGAATCAGAGGACACACATGAGACTTTTCTGGTATTGGTAAGGTGAATAATATACAAAAATTAAAATTGATTGGTAAATTATTATTTTGGACTCCTTTGTAAAGTTTACCATTTAGACTAAAATATTGATGCTACTGTAATTTTGCCATGCAATTCTATAGTTTATAATTTAAGAGGACATCACACTCTTTTAATAATGTAACTATTTACTGAACAATGAATACATTTACACAGTTATTTGTTGTTTTTTCCTTCTTTTGTAGATAATCATCACTAAAAGCAGTTCTTTGACACTACAATAAGCAGAGTATAAAGATTCTTTACTGTAAATGCAAATCCAGTGAGTAATGTTATATGTTGAATACAGCTTCAGAGAGACACTTCAACATGAATAGCAGGAATATCAATATTCAGACTCAACAACAAAACACCAGTATCTGTTGACCTTTATTAAAGTGAAGTTAATAATAATTATATTTCTAATCTGTGGTATTCATTTGTCATTTAGATTCAGCCTACCATAGATGCTTTGTTCATCTTAACATAGCCATAACTTCTACTATCACATTCTAAATTATTTTCTGGAATGCCTTTTCAGTATTATTCTTTCTCTCCCCAACTATGATATTTATGTTGATCTGAGTCAACATTGTTTTAGCTTATTAAATTAATATACTATAAAAATACCAGGAATTTCATGAGCTTAGAACACAGAAATTTATGCCTAAATCTTCTAAATCTAGAAAGTTTTAATTTCTGAATTTCTGTTTAGACCAATATAATCTTCATTCAATGGTATGCTATTCGTGCAAAGCGAAGAAGAAAAAAATCCCAGAGATATTAGGGACACTATGAACAAACATCAAAACAATAAAGACTTTACAAAATGCCTATTGCCTACATTAATTTAAATAGAGAGAATGTCAAAAGAATTCCATAAAATTGAGGAACAAATAAAGGTTTTCTACACTCCCTACTACTACTACATTGGGCATAGCTTGAGCATTAAAGACCATCTTCTTTTCATATTTTGATATTCCATGGTGCTCTTCTTGAAAGTTATGATAACACAATGGTAGCAAATAATTGTGGAAGTAGCCAACCACTATTTGACTTAATGTAAGTCTCCTTTATTGAAATAAAACCCATACTTAGCAGCACTTGGATGACAAAGTTTTTGAAATTAGATAACTCATAGATATAAGGGAAAAGCAAATATTACTGTCATACAAAAGAAAGATGGCAATAAAGTAACATCTGGTGATATTGTTCTATATTCATACATCAGTGTCTGCCTTAGCTATCTTCATGGAAGGTCCCTCTGCAGAACATAGGAACTAATACAGAGGCCCACAGCTGGACACTAATGAAAAGAGTGGGGAACCTTGGAATATCCAGCCCTACATGGGATGTCTCTGTTAAATCCTTTCCTAGAGAGAATAAGAATCCTGTGGAAAGGGAGATAAAAAAGACTGTGTAGTACAGAGGGGAAAAAAAAAGACTGTGTGGAGGACACCAATCAAAGAAAGCCTTATAAACGAGCAAGATTGATGTTTGTGAGGCTTATTTTATGTCAACTGGAGAAGGAAAGCATAATAGAAGCATTTGATAATGTCACATACAGAAGAAAGAGCACAGCAGAGTTAGCAATCCTAATTCTGTTGGATAGTCAGTGACATTTTTATGAGACCTAACCATGCCATAAAATTCTCAAATACTGTATACCTATTGCGTTTTAGATCAAAGTAGCATTAGATTTTAAGGGGCAAATTAATATCAAAGAATTCTGACTGGTAAATTTTTATAAGGTTTGATAAACACTGCAACAAGAATATGTCCAGGCTACTCTGAACTCTGAAATCAGAAATAGTTAATTAATCCATATTCTTGAATGTGATCATACAGACACCCCCAAACTTTTGAAATTCTTAAGTCCTGCAGTGAAAAAAAAAAAGAAAAAGAATAGTTATAGGCAACAGAACATTATACAAGAACATTCTTTAATATGAAAAAAAGTTAGAGGACAAACTAAAAATAGTCCTCACTTTAAAATGTCTAGCTCCAGGAAACGGGACGAGAAATGCAATCAGTTACTTGGCTGTATGGGAAATAATGAGAGCAATGAATTATATGTGCTTTATTTATGATGCAAAGAAACACCCTCAAAAACACATACAGAGATCTATACTAATCCTATCTTAATCATCAATATTAGCACATTTTTATAAAACTCTAACTTGAAAGGTAATACTCTGGTAGGCCTTAACTTACAGAACAACCAATACCCCTGGAGTGAACAACGCGGAGCCCAGGACTGATGCAAAAGCAAGAGTAATTTTAATGTTCTGGCATGCTGGGTTCAACCTGCACATGAAGGAGAGGGTGGGGGATCACCCTGAACAGCCTATTTGGTGGGTTTTTATACAGTTTTCAGAGCAGCAGCCATTAGACACAATGTGATTGGCAGAGCAGTGTGACTCTTAAACTGATTGGTCTTTAGGAAATGAGGTGGCAATGACTTCCCTTGTCTGTAGGTGGCCAAGAGTCAGCCCACCCTGTGGAATATGTTTATGTGCTCTGTGCCTCTCCCACTGGAAGGTGGCTGATGTTTGATTCCCCCCTGTGATCTGAGGAATGTAATTAGCCTCTCCCTTTTGGAGGGGCAGGGTGCCTAAGTGCTCCATGACCTCTTGCTTCCTGGAGTGGATGGGTCTGGTGGAATTTTCCAAAGGTCCTTAACTGACCTTTTCAGTAAATATATTTAAAAGTAGCAAAAAAGAGGAAGCTGAAATGGGAATTGAGAAGCCAATTTTTTGCATATACTGTTTAACTGTATGAACAACCTGAAAGTCTAACTTTCCTTTGCCATGGTCACATATTCATATTCATATACACATCCTGTGCAGGCTCATTTTTTTCAGAGATATTCTTTTGGCTGAGATAACTCAGAGGGATCATATACTGACCAGTAAGTAGTTTGCTGCTGTGTTTAATGGAGAAGTAAAAATTGAGAAATATAATGTAGAATTTTTGATTGATCTCACTCAGAAAAAGAGGTGTTGCCCAGAACTGAAAGGAGCAAAAAGAATATGTTTAATGACAGTTCAAGGAAGAAAAAGTAATTACAAATCTTCAAAGTTTACTGCCTGACTGCATTCTTCTTGTAGTAAAACGACAAACCACACTGTATTAAAATAATCTGCAGTATGTAGGTCAGTCAGAAAATTGCTGTATCAACATTTCTAAGGAAAGTAGCAGCAATGAATTTTTAAAATTCAAAAGAATTTTTACATGCACACTAATAAAAGACACAAAACTGCTGTTAGTAGCAGATTTACAGTATTATTGTTTGCCATGATTAAGCCCAGCAGGCTAACTTGTGTTACCAAATTACAAACATGCTCTTAATGAGTAATTTGCAGAGGCAATTAATGTAGTTCTGATATAAATACACACAATAAAGCAATCCATAAATAAGTTCATGTATGTTGACATGTGTATCTATGCTACGCATACAAATCAAACAACACAAAACTATACAGGTGCTATATAGTTATATAATTCTAACCTGTACAGGTTACAGTAATCCATTTAACAGAAACTGAAAATATCACAAATCAAAAATTTTAATATACTTAATACACCTCAGTCTTTGAACACCATAATGTGGCATCATTGTACACCATTAGTATTTCTATAGAGTGTCTGACTCAATGCTGTTTTCTTTCCAGTACACAGTATCATGGTAAGCTCCCACAATTAGCAGATAAAGATACCCAAATTAAACATTGGTTATTCTTTTCTTCCATCTAATGTATAGAAAGAAAAAAAAAAAAAAACCTGTGGAGTTAATGAAGGATTATTCCAGGGAAGCTGAAGGTGCTTATTGGAACATATACTAAAACCTTGGGGATTATTCTATATTCTTTGTGTTAAAGCACAGGCTTCAATTCCAAAATTATTGTTAACAAACTTCAGGTTTAGCATGCACAGAGTCGTGTGGCACGTGGCATGTGGTATGTGGTGGACGTTGTTGACATTTACTATTCTTCGGTGTTTCAGCTAGCTGTGGTATGCTCCAATGTTATGAAGGTGGCCTCAGAGGCTTCATGCTTCATTATGTCTATGAATAAGTTTGCCAAAACATCTGCACTCTTGGATTCTCCCTCAACCACTGGCTGAGTCCGAAGAACTAGCCTTCTTAGAAGGGAGAACAAAATACTCACAGGAGGAAATAGGAAGACAAAGTGTGGAGCAGAGACTGAAGGAAAGACCATCCAGAAACTGCACCACCTGGGGATCCATCACATAAACAGACACCATACTCAGACATTATTGTGGATGCCAACAAGTGCTTGTTCACAGAAACCTGATATAGCTGTCTCCTGAGAGACTTTGTCAGATCCTGACAAATATAAAGGTGGGTGCTTTCAGCCAACCATTGGACTGGGCACAAGGTTCTCAATTGAAGAGTTAGAGAAAGAATGGAAGGAGCTGAAGAGATTTGCAACCCCATAGGAGGAACAAGAGCAAACACCCCAGAACCCCTTCCCTAGTCCCCAGAGCTCCCATTGAGTAAACCTCCAACAAAAAAGTATACATGGAGTGACCCATGGCTTCAGCAGCATATGTAGCAGAGAATGGTCAGGTATGACATCAATGGGAGGAGAGGCCCCTGGTCCTTTGCAGACTAGATGCCCTAGTGTAGGGGAATGCCAGGGTATGGCAGAGGGAGTGGGTAGCTGGGTGGGTGGGGAAGCACCCTCATGGAATCAGGGTAGGTGGCATGGGATAGGGTGTTTCTGAATGAGAAACTGAAAAAGGGGATAACATTTGAAATGTAACTACATATAATATCCAGTAAAAAAAGTAGTTTTTCCTTCCTCTTTTCAGTATGTACAACACATGCAATCCTATTCATAACATGAGGAATGGCATATAGCACTGACCATTTAGATGTTGGAGATTCCGTTATCTATTAAGTGTCCTTTGTTAATTTATATTCTCTAATAAGTCATAGTCTAGACTAATATATTTCAGTAAATAAATTTTTATCAGTCTCTGTATAACAAAATTAAGAGTAAATATTCTTAATTCTTTACAGCCTAGCAACAGATTTGAGTGGTTGCTATAGTTGCTGATATTCACTGAATATTGGTGCCTAGCCTGAGCTTCCTTGCCTGGACCATTTTTAAAACTAAGTCAATTTCCTTTCTTTCTTGCTTGCTTGATTGCTTGCTTGACTCCTTCCCTCCCTCCCTCCCTTTCTCCCTTCCTCCTTCCTTCCCTCCCATCTTTCTTTCTTTCTTTCTTTCTTTCTTTCTTTCTTTCTTTCTTTCTTTCTTTCTTTCTTTCTTTCTTTCTTTCTTTCTTTCTTTTTTTCTTTCTCTCTCTCTCTCTCTCTCTCTCTCTCTCTCTCTTTCTTTCTTTCTTTCTTTCTTTCTTTCATCAACAACATCAATATTCCCTTCCAAATTTTTACAAGCTACATTTTTCCTACTTATTACACTAATTGCTACCTGTTTGTTTATGGATGTGGGACCATCTGTTGGCACATTTGTAGCATTTCAGGATTGACATCATTATAGAAAACTTTCTCCCAGCAGTGATCATATACACATAGCTCCTCCAGTTCAAATTTAACTACATTGATATCTCTCGACACTATTACATGTTATCGTATGGCATGATCTCATATAGGTCTTCGGCAATCTCTCATAATCACAGTAATTACATATGTGCAGCTTAACCATTCAATCATGAAAAATATTTTGTTTTTGTTTTTGTTGTTTTGTTTTTTTTAGACATTGTCCACTTTTGGTTCTTAGAATCATTCTATCTATAGGATAATCATGACGATGAAGCAGGAATGGGCTCCATCCCTGCTGGGTAGCATTTATAATTTTGGAATTACTATGCAAACTACTGGAGTAGAAAAAGCAGGTTTACATAGTTGTCAATCTTTTGAGCTAAAATAATGATTGTCCTGGTAGGATTGCCCATTGGTGCAATACTGGTATTAATGGCTTTCTTCTAGACTGTAGGATCAATCTCATGTCAGAATTCACAATCAAATCCATTATCATAGCTAAGAACTTGTGCTTAGGTACGTACTATTCCCTAGAGAAGAACCTATTTATCGTTCTGCTAACAAATATACTATAAAAAATTCGGGATTACTTATGATTTTAGACATCAATTAGTATTTTGCTCAACCATTATCAGAGAAGGTTTTTTCTTACTTTCTTAGCTAAAGTATGCACAGAGGGAGTATAACTGATTTAACTCATTTCACCCTCTGCAAAGCTTACCAAAGCAGCCCATTCAAAGTTTGCTTTTGTTTTTACATATAACCCAGCATTTCTGAATACAATGCTGTCCAGCTTTAAAAGATAATGACTAAACTCTGTGTAATCACAAGAAATAATCAACATTTTTCATGTATTTCCTTTCTGTTTGTATTTTAGCTTTATTTTATATATTTTAATTTTACACTTCAGATATTATTTCCCTCCCAGTCTACTCTCTGACTGTTCCATATCCCATAACTTGTCTGAAAGATGTATTTACATTATTCAATAAGGTGTATTTACATTATTCAGCCTCATTGAATCTTTCAGAAACAGAGGCAATTAAGATTTATTATTTTTGTGAAGTTTTTTCAATGAGGAATGATGTAGAATAGAAATTATGGGAATTAAAAAGCTGAGTTACAGTCATGGTAAATTAGAGCAGGATGGAAGAAAAAGCATGTGAGGAACTTGTTTTAAAACTTGCACCAATTTGCCCAAAGGATCAAAAGCAAAAATCCCAAGCTGACTAAAATGGCTCCTGCTGAGTTGAAACAGTTCCCCAACCTACCTTTTTCTCTCTGTCAGGAATTTACTTCAATAAAGCTACTTCTTGCTAGAGACTCTCAAGTCCCTCTCATAAGTGTTATCTTTGGGAACGAGCTGGCAGAAATAAGCATTCTGGTCACCAAATAACCCAGTGTAGATGGATTCTTTATTGTACTGTGTGGATGCATCACCTGTCAATAAAAATCTGATGGCCCATGAGCTGAAGCAGGATAAGAAGGTGGTATATCTGGTAGAAATAAAGGAATTCTGGGAGACAGTGAGGTGAGGGAGATGGTAACCTGAGCTCAAAGGAGTTGAACACTTGAAACTGATGAGAGAATAACTGTGTGGCAGACATAGACTATATAGAATAAGTGGGTTATATCTCTAATTAGCTAGTTGGGGAATAAGCACAAGATTATAGACTAATATACATTGTTAAATTTAGGCTCAGAGTTATTCGGGAAACAAAGACATCTAGTAGCAAATCCCATGGCTACAGGCCAACGTGTATAGTTATACAGTGATCTGTGAAATAAAATTTTGTTGGTTTGATAATAAACAGCATAACCCAATAACAGAAAACACATGGACAAGAAAGTAGATATGATGTTGACAATGGACACTGTATTCTTTATTGTTTTATTGCTGTAATTAAAAACCAAGACTCAGGATACTTATAGAAGAAAGAACGGGATACTTATAGAAGAATGCACTTAATTGCAGGCTTGTTTACAATTTTATAGTTAGTACATAATCACCAGGCAGAGACCTACTTAAGAGCAAGCATCTGATCAGAAAGTTACATACATGTCAATATGCCTATCTCTATCTGTCTGTCTGTCTATCTATCTATCTATCTATCTATCTATCTATCTATCTATCTATCTATTTATCTATCTGCTTATCTATTTAAACTAAAATCCTGCTGCTTCCCATATAAAACTCAAATAAAACATATATGTATGGAATGTACAACTATATTTGTGTACAGGAGTTGAAACATAAATTTGAAAACATGTACAAATTTCTAAGTCTTCCCATGTTATCTATAACACTTTATTTTGAGAAAAAATTGACACACATTTATAGACCTAGACATGCATGCTAAATGAGAGACTTACATATGTATGTATATATTACTAAGTGACTACACAGAAAGTTTTCTCTCTGAAATACTACCCAGTGATTAAGAATATTGCCTTCTGGTATGTCTTTCCAATTAACACAAATTATTTGAGAAACTATTTAAATTGTAGAAACTTCATAATTACAGGCTAACACATTTTCCAGGATTAATTGGTAGTTTTCATATACAGCAACTATAGTTTAGCAGTTCACTAAAAAGTCACATTTTACTAATTAAGAAAGACTTGAAATAGACATGTGTTCTTATTATATATTTAAGTCTATTTTTGTAAATGGGCTATACAGTTCTACATCCATTGTGGATCATTCTAGAGATTATTCTACAGTAAGTTGTGGTAAGATAGACAACATGTTATATAATTCTCTCTTCAATATGCTAATTATTGGGAGCAATATACGAATTATACCATTCAGGTGAACTTAGTCACTTTGGGGATATTTTTGCATTCTAAAATGCTCACTATGGATAGTCCATCATTTCATCTTAGCTCCAAACTTTGTCTCTGTAACTCCTTCCATAGGTATTTTATTCCCTATTCTAAGGAGGAATGAAGTATCCACAAGTTGGTCTTCCTCCTTCTTCATTTTCTTGTGTTTTGCAAATTATATCTTGGGTATTCTAGGTTTCTGGGCTAATAACCACGTATCAGTGTGTGCATATCAAGTGACTTCTTTTGTGATTGGGTTACCTCACTCAGGATGATATCCTCCAGATACATCCATTTGCCTAAGAATTCCACAAATTCATTGTTTTTAATAGCTGAGTAGTACTCAGTTGTGTAAATGTACCACATTTTCTGTATCCATTCCTCTGTTGAGGGGCATCTGGTTTCTTTCCAGCTTCTGGCTATTGTAAATAGGGTTGCTATGAACATAGTGGAGCATGTGTCCCTATTACCAGTTGGAACATCTTTTTGGTATATGCCCAGGAGAGGTATTGCTGGATCAACCAGTAGTACTATGTCCAGTTTTCTGAGGAACTGTCAGACTGATTTCCAGAGTGGTTGTACAACCTTGCAATCCCACCTGCAATGGAGGAGTGTTCTTCTTTCTCCACATTCTCGCCAGCATCTGCTGTCACCGGAATGTTTGATCTTAGCTTAGAATAGGGAAGAAAATACCTGTGGAAGGAGTTACAGAGACAAAGTTTGGAGCTAAGATGAAAGATTGGACCATCCAGAGACTGCCCTACTCAGGGGTCCATCCCATAGTCATCCATCAAACTCAGACACTAGTGCATATACCAGCAAGATTATGCTGAAAGGACCCTGATAAAGCTATCTCTTGTGAGGCTATGCCAGTGCCTAGCAAATACAGAAGTGGATGCTCACAGTCATCAATATGATGGATCACAGAACCCCTAATGGAGGAGCCAGAGAAAGTATCCAAGGAACTGAAGTGGTCTGCAACCCTATAGGTGGAACAAAAATATGAACTAATCAGTACACCCAGAGCTTGTGTCTCTAGCTGCATATGTAGCAGAAAATAGCCTAGTCAGTCAGCATTGGGAAGAGAGGCCCCTTGGACTTACAAACTTTATATGCCCCAGTACAGGGGAATGCCAGGACCAAGAAGTGGGAGTGAGTGGGTAGGGGAGCAGGGCATGGGGAGGGTATAGGTGACTTTTGTGATAGCATTTGAAATGTAAATGAAAAAAATATCTAATAAAAAATAAAATAAATGCTCACTATTTCAAACTTTGTTTATTTGCTGTATATACATAGAAACATATTGCAAGTAATACTTTAGGTAAAGACTATGTACATACATACCCAAACTCCAGTGCTTTTATAGAGGCTGTCCCTTAAAAGACATATATTCCACATTCTTCTAGAATAAATACTTGTGTAACTTTTATTTGTTATCTTCCTCTGAAGTTTTGTTTCAAACCTATTTTCATTATATCTGTTCATATCCATTATCTTTAAGGGTCTTGTTTGTATTTCCACTCTATCTGAGATAGTAGACAGAACCTTTATACTCATTCCTTAAGATAGTATCAACACTAAATTACCTGAATGACCATAGGGAATTTATAACGTAGAAAATAAATTGGATACTAAATATGTTACTTACTGCTTCTAACAGATAATTGGCCAGTTCTAGTGAATCCTTATCATGTAATAAATAAATTATTTTCTCTTCTCTTTCCCCTTAACCAATAGTTTATTATGCCCACTTTAACCTTACCTTAAGCCAGCTCTTTCTTAGGCCTAAAGTTGGAAAACTTTTTATACTTTCTGAATTTTCAAAAATTTTCACCTTCTCTGATCAACCTACAGGACAAATATTTAACATTAGAATACTTTGATTTAGAAATGTATTCATTTATCCTTTATCAGGCAAACATAGTTTGTGTAAGTAATATTTCTAATTAACCAATATCTCGATTTAAAGTACTTTCTAGGATTGAGTAAGTACTCTATGGGTTCTAAGCTACGACTTACATTTAAAGAGTCCTTGACACATTTGAGAATCAGAAAGTGTTCAACATTAATTGACTTGAATTCCTCATCATTACAAATTGCTACTATCTTTAGTATATATTAATTATATTGTGAGAAGTAATGTTTCAGGAACGAGAATTATCTCCGATAGTCATAATTCAAGCAGTAGAAATGATCTTAGTTTTCAGGTTTCCATAGCTATTATAAATTTATTGATTTTTCTCCATCTTTTAATAGCAGTAGATACTGAAGCATTAAGAAAGAATTCCATAAATATGTAAACTGATCTTACACAAAAGGTGCCTCAAAAATGAAAGAGTGAATCATATTGGAATACTGAATGTTCTCAAGACACTTTCTTGCATTTAAAATTTCGCCTTTTCAGTTTAAAGGTGTCTATGATTGTGATGGGTTGGCCTAATGCTGCTTGTATTCTAATAGTATTTGGGAACTCCAGAAGGATGTGCCTCAAAGACTGCAAATGGCCCTGGGACTCTCTCCCCAAGTTAATTCTGATTGTTGAATAAATATGTCAATAGCCAATAGCTAGACAAAAGAGAGATAGGTGGGGTTTAGGGTTCTTGGGCTTTAGACCATGAGAATGATACAGAGAAAGAAGGAGCAGCCATTGATGAGGAAGAATGCTCAGGAAGAACGGGGAGTGGGGGCGGGTAATAGATTCTAAGCATGGAGGGGGGTATTGAGAAGCCTAGCCTAAGGTATATTTAAAAAATATAAAGGCTGTATGTGACTTTCATCCAGGAACATAAATGATCAAAGGAGGTTAAATACCCCATGCCAGGAATTATTTCAATATGTTTTAACTACATATCATTTACTAAATATGCACACATTCCTTTCATATGCAAACAATGAAATATGTTCACACATATGTTCATATACACATAGATAAACAAATGTGCACATTCCAAATTTTATAATTTGCAAGGCACCAGAAATACAACAGGAAGCCTATGGAAAATTATGATTAAACTAGATCAATTTAATATGTAGATGATTTTAACAATTTTCTATATTAATTATGAAAAATATAAATAGTTCATGGACTTTATTTTTTAACCAACTGAATCTTATTAGCTCTACTAGTTTATGCATTAGTGTAGAGCTATTCTTTGGAGCAGTGGAAACCTTCCAGGATGTAATTAGATTTGATCAAACACAATGTATGGAGATTGAATATAATCAAAGAACAAATGTAGATAATATTAAATTCTTGTTATAATAAATATCCTAATAGTTAAATAAAATGGCATAACCTGTCTCATAGCACTCTCTCATTGCAGTTTCTTTACATTCTTAGTTTCTCTGTGCAGCCTTATTGATAAACTATATCCTGATTTATTAGCTGTCTCACAGAGTATCTCATTTTGTGGGACTAAATTAATATATTCAAATCTTGTGGTTTTCCTCATTCAGCATGCTATCTGCTTAGTAACATCTTTTTTTTTCCTCATTGAATAGGTAATTTTGTTCTCTCTCAAATCTATCACAGCAGATTTCAGTGACTGTTAAACCTGTGAACTATATACATTTTTCCCACATGGCTTTTTCTTCTTTCTAAGAAATTAACAACATTAATAAATGAATCTTGTTTAAATTCCAAGGAGACATTTCAATTTCCGTCACCATTTTACTGAAAAAAATAATAATTTTTTTCCTGTACTGGTCTTATGGGGATAGAGAAAACAGTCATTCCTCTATGTGTTCCTGAATGAAAAGATTGTGATGTTCTAAGAAGCATTTTAGAAAATGTTGCCCTTAACCAAATGTACTTTGGTATGAAAATAATATGGTATTGTGTTTGATAGATGAAACACAGTGTGGAAATGACTTCAAAGTGTTCAATTTCTTATTCTACTCCAAGTCTTGGAAAGGATGAGCCCTATCTTATTCTATTGTTGGGGAGCCTACCAGAGAAGACCACTCAGACACAGGCTCTAGCTTAATGAAAGGCTGTTTCAGGGTATCTGGGATTTAAGTAAACCCTCACGTGTTTAGAGCAAGAGGCATTTAAAGGATATACCATGTCCTGTTATTTTGCTTAGCAGCTGAAGTGGAAGTTTTGTACAAGCAAGCAGTGTAACAGAAGCTAAGATAACTACAGGGAAAAGATTGTACAAGCAGGTGTTTTAATAGAAGCCAAGTTAAACTAGCTGGGCATCTTGTCCTTGGGTACTTAGAATAGTGTTTAATGATTTCACACAGGACTTTTCATGAGAAAGACCAAGTCCTAGTCAAAGATAAAATGGCCTCAGCAAGAATTCTAGACAGGGGAACCTCTGTACTGTCTTGCCCTGACACATTATAACTTAGAAATATATAAAAATGTTTTTTCCCAATGTTCTCTTACTATAGCACTTTGTAAATGTATTAATACATTAAAAGTGACCCAAACATGAAAGTGGTTTGAAAATCTAATGAGTATGTCTGTTACTGCTCTTACATTTTCACTTATTTTTTTTCCTGAAATACTGTTAATTTTTTTCATCCTTCTGAAATTCTAAGTGTTTTTATTCAATTGCTTTTCTGTCATACTTGAGAGCGGTTATTCGGTGAGAAGGAGGCAATGCCTTTTCATTACATTCAGGAAAGACTAGGAAATGTATTTTTTTGGAGCACCAAAAATACATCATTTTGTTATTTGAGATCACCTAATCTTTGATGTTATGACAGAGGTGATTTGAAGTAATGGGTAAAATCAGTTATCAACTTTTTTCCCCTAAGGCAATTGAGAGACTCATCAACAGAAAATGTGAAACTTTGATGTAATCTTATCCCAGTGACAAAATTTATCTGAGCTACCTTTTCTTCATGCATAAAAATAAATCTTAAAGTGCCAAAAATTTTGGACAGTATTTAAAGAAAAATACATATAAATTGCAGGTCTGTAAGATATTCAGATATTTTTATTATTATTATTCTCCAGATTTTTTGTGTTTGCCTGTGTATACATAAACAAAATTTGACTTAGAAAAAGAATGAAATCATTTTTTAAAAGCAAATGAAAGAAATTGGAAATATTTTTATTGATCTCCATACAAACACCTGTTAATAAAACCAACACTAAGAGAATATTAATCATCTAATTTATAATTCAGGGAAAGAAAAGGGGAAAATCCTTAAATGTGCTGATTTCTTTCGGTTAAAAAATCATGGAATATTTAAATAATATAAATTCTTTGCTCTAATGTAATTAAATTCCATTAAATATATAATTTTCTAATTTTGTATAAAGCATTTTTCAAGGCAGAAACCCTTGACAGTAGCAAAAACAAACTCACATTTAATTAACCAAAGTGTTTAAATCTGACTGCTTCATAGAACAAATAGTTATATACACATTGTTCATTATATTTACTTTTATGTCATTTGTGTATAGTGCAGATTTTGTTTCAAAGAACTTTTTAGTGAAAATTATAGAAGACATAAGATAGAAAATTAGCTTATGTAGTGTTGGACATATAAACACAATAAACTGCCATTACTCTAATATGCAGGCAAAGTCTATGAAGTCACATTTTAGTCTCTAATGCACTCTTCATGGATTTCTTACATACATTACACATTTTATTTAATATAAAATTAAAGTGACAGCAAGGTTAGCTGAGATCCTCACACTAGAATCTGTTCTGTACACTATATTTCACATACCTGTTACAGGAAAAATTCTCTATCAGTAAGATTATCATATGAAGCCACCATGGAAAGGGAAGAAGAGAGGTAAATGGAGAGGAGGAAACACTACCACCATAAGGCTCAGTCAATGCTAATTTTTAAAAAGACTATTGTGATGGTAAAATGTTATTAGGATGCCTGAATAATATGTTATGTCCATTTGTAAAGAAATGCTTCCATAAAGAAGCGACATTTAGACGAAAATGTTTGAGTAGAAATTTTGAAGGATGGGGAGCCTGACAAAGATTTGAAACAAAAATGAGAGCCACCATCAATCCTACATATGAATGGGATGACATCATCATGAGACTAGCCATCCAAACACGATACACATACACACAGTGCGTAGTGACAGGGAATGAAGAGACAGGATTCTAGATGTTTGAAAACACCAGGTCATACAGGGCTTCATAAATCAGGTTCAACACGCTGAATTATAGAGAAGTCACTGGAAAAGGTTAAAGCAGAAGAGAAATGAGATCTGATTTCCATTTTTAATAGATCACCATGACAGCTTTCTGGACAACTGTTTTTAAGAGGAGAAGACTAGATATCGAGCTGTAGTTCAAACTTTTGAATTAGCCCAGGTTAATATGTTGCTGATGAATGGTTTCGAGCTAGCAAATAATCTGGTTTTAATTGTATGTTCCAAACGGCTTGGATTCCATAGTTTCTGCATCCAGTGCTTTTTTTTTTTTTTTTTTTCACTCAACTCAAAAGGTTCTAGGAAATTTTTCCTGACATCTGACAATTTCACTTAATGAAAAGTTAGTCATTGTGTTCATGAGTCAATTTTGTCCTCATTAAATGAAATAAGCCAATACACTAAGAAAAAATAAATTACCTTGGTAATTAAAAAGAAAGTTTCCACAACTGTTTGTTCTATCAAAACATTCTAACAATAAACCAAATAATACATTTCTTTTTTGTTATTATATTTTAATTTGCTGTGTGTTAGATCCAAAGGTAATCCAGTTCCTCAATCTAAAATCTGTGCATGAACTTAGAAATGACCATTTTGCCCATGCTCCTAAATAGCACTATAAAAATTTCTGGCAGTTAAAGGCTAGCTTTCTTCAGAAAATGGTGAAACTGGTTCACAGCTGCACAAAGTGTCATTGCCCTTGCTTATGGCAAAATGTGCTTATGGTTTTCTATGATGTTCGCATATCAACGCCCTGCTGGCCTCCAGGACCCTGTAGTCCTTATTCAGAAGTACTAAGTTATACACTCCAAAGACCTGTAGCAACTTGGCCCTTATTTCTTCAGGCTTCCCTCCTCCCAGAATCCTTGGCAAGGTTTTTTTTTTTTTATCCTGTCTGTGGTATCTCTTATTCTCTTACTACCTCTACTACAGTGTGCTACCTTCTTAGCTTCCATAGCCCTGGCCATATCCAGTCCTTCCCCAGTCCCTCTTCTTTTTTTCTGCTCTGGACTCCTCCAGTTGTCTCTGGATATTTTCACTCTTTAATACACAACAAAAACCATTCCCCTAATGGAGTGGCCATTTCACTAGTTTCTTGACAGTTTGCAAACAATGCATGTGCTTTGGGTAAAATAGAACAAAATCAAACAAACAAAGAATAATTTTTATTTGCCACTTTGATTTCTTTTACAAAAGAAGAAAATATATTTGTAGTAGAAGGACAGTTGGGGAAAGCAGATGAACATCAGGGTTGGTTTTCTCTTTCTATTCTTTTTTTTTTCCTAGCCCATTTTTCAGATAAGAACAACTCTTGTGGTTTCTTATTCATGAAAGACTTACTGATGAAATTTGAAAAAAAGAGCATGGTATTTGCAATATCCTGTGACCTGATTCCACACTAAGATTTCATGTATTCTCAATATTGAATAATTTTATCCATTTTTCTATTTTCTAGGAAACTGAGTAGCATAATTATTTCATTATATGTGTGGAGGGGAAAAAAAGAAAAACAAGAGAAGGCACAGAAAACTAATGTACCTGTTCTTTTAATAAATAAGTTATGCTGTATAATACAATAAATTTTATTCACTTAATTTATATTTGTGAATAGTTTTTAATATAAGATTCAATCAAACCATATTTTCAGTGCCTAATAAAACATTGTTAAACTACAGGGATAATTGTATGGTTGAAATGGTATCTCCAGTAAACGGGAGAGATACCCTTCTTTCTTAGTTCCTAAAAATCCATGTCCTTCCCTACATTTGATTATTTTCATTTGACTATGTAGAATCCTGCAATATTTCCTTTGTTTGGTATTTCATTAAATATAATTTTCCCAATGTTATCACAAGTGGCAAGACTCTTACCGAGGAAGAATATTTCATATAAATATGCATGCCTATTGGAAATTATTTATGTTATGCACTTTTCAATTTCTATATTTGGCTACTATAAACACAGAAGTCTAGATTCTCTTCTATATATTTTCATCCATTTTTAAAAATTATGCCAAGGAATGGGATTACTGGCATGTGTATTGGTTCTACATTCACTCTTGGACTAGCCACCATATCTCATGAAGAATGGGGGATTTGTATTCCTCTGATCATGTATAAATTTCCAAGTTCCTTTTTATCCTTTAGGAGTAAACCTTCTTTTCTCTGACTTTTGTCCTAAGGCAGTTTATTCGGGTCCATTTTTTGGTTTTGTATTACAGGTATTTATGGGTTTCATTTTTTTTCCACTTTTACATTTTTCAATTGTTTATCTTATTTTTTTGAGATGTAATAGTTATATCGTACACATATATGTTCTCTTTTTTTTTTTTTTTTTCTTTTGAGACAGGGTTTCTCTGTATAGCTCTGGCTGTCCTGGAACTCACTTTGTAGACCAGGCTGGCCTCGAACTCAGAAATCCGCCTGCCTCTGCCTTCCGAGTGCTGGGATTAAAGGTGTGAGCCACCAAGCCCAGCTCACATATATGTTCTTAAACATAGAAATACAACTGGTTCAGCCTTTATAGCAAAACTTGCATGCAAACTTTGAGAACTGACCACATGGAATTGGATATGAAATTGATGTCCTTTTCCCTAGTGATGCTTTCTCTCCTGTTCTCAGCATTTTCTTCTTGCCGAGTTTCCTTATGTTGCGTTGAGGTTTCCTGCCTAATGCTGTTGTCCTTATTGACATCATTTTTGGACAGTCATGTTGGGGAGAATTTACGGGTAGATCATATGATATTCCTAGGAGACAGAATCTTATACTAAACTCCCTGATTTTCTATCTGTTACAGTATTTCAGGGTTACCTTCTGAACTTTTCCTAAGCTTTAGATGCACGATTTGTTTTGTAGATAAATCCACTGAGCTCCACAACTCTGCCTTTTGATTGGTTTGGTTTTCTGTAGTGATCTCTGTCTTTTGTAAAAATTGTCCTTGATGATATGTGAAGATTACACTTGTTTGTGAGTAGAAGGTCAAATATTTAAAATATAGTTAGGGATCGTGTCGATTTAATAAAGTGACAGTTATTGGTTCTTCTCTAAGATCTGTGAATTCACCTGCCCAGAGTAGTTGGCTAGACTTCAAATATCAGGCAGGATTTCCACTATGTTGAGAGGGTCTTATGTCCAATGAGGGAGCTTGAAGTTATACATGCTACTGTTTACCAGATAGGCACATGTGCCATGATGGGTTCAAAGGTGCCATAGCCTGGAAGGACTTTACTTCAGAATGTTGAATGGTGGCTAGTTCTCAAAGTGAAAGATTTCAGATTGATTATAGCTTAAGGGCCTCTGGGCCCTGTGTCTGATGTTCATGCTGTCCTCTACAAAGAGGACTTAACTTGAGACTCTTAAGGGGTCAATCAAGGGTAACCGCAAGAGCTTGGAACATTTTGGGAATCTCAAAGATAATCCTGACTGACAACACAAGAGAAGACTGTCCAAGTCTGATATTGGACTTTTTGCTAAATACTCTTTGGATCATGGACACAGCATTTGCATCCCAAATTAGATGTAATATAAGCTATACATGCATATTTATATACTGAATTAAAGTTATTGTAGGTATTTCTAGGTTTTTTAATTAGTAGGATGACTCTATGACTTTATTCAAACATGCTTATTGTTATGGTTCTCTCTTTCCTCTCATTTAGGACCATCTCTCCACAGTTTTTTCTACTTTCCCATCAGATCACTTGTACCTGATATAAAATTTTCAAGTAAATAGATAGAAGTTGAAAAGACAGTATTTTTTTTATTAGATATATATATATTTTCTTTTTATTGGGTATTTTCTTTAGGGAATAAACTGCCAACCAAAGAGCACACATGGTGGGACTCATGGCTCCAGTTGCATATGTAGCAGAGGATGGCCTAGATGGTCATCAATGCAGGGGTGGTGGTGGAGGAGGGAGGAGAGGCCCTTTGTCCTATGAAGGCTGTATGCCCCAGTGTGGGGGAATGCCAGGGCCAGAAATCTGGAGTAGGTGAGCTGGTAAGCAGGAAGAAGGGGGAGGATTTTAGGGGGAGGGTGATTTCCTGAGGGAAAACCAGGAAAGGGAATAACATTTGAAATGTAATTAAAGAAAAGACAGTATTGAGTTAAGTAACTCAGACACAGACCAGGAAAATCAAATGTCTCATTTTCTCTGTCACCTGAGGTTCTCTCCTTCTAACTCTAAATATCAATCTTATTAAGTCTGTTAACAGGCACCTAACCCTCAAGAGATGGAGGGCCCAGGGAGTTTAGAGGTCAGGTGGGATGGGGGGAGGGGTATCCACATGGAGATGGGGTGGGGTGGGGAAGAAATATGGGATGTGGAACAGACAGAGGGTGGAAAAGGGGGTGGGGAATGGAATATGGAGTGTAAAAAAATAAATTTAAAATAAAATAACTTTTTTTAAAGGAAAAAAAAATAGTAAATCAGAAATAATTGGTGTAATGCAGTTTAATTCCCTTATTTCTCAAGAAATTTTATAGTTTAGCACTAATTTCTTTTCTGACTCCTTAATTATTCAGAAGTGTTTCTTAAGTTTTAATATTATTGAAACACAGAATTTTGCTTCTGTTACTGATTTTCTTATTATTTTCAGGTGTGTGTGTGTGTGTGTGTGTGTGTGTGTGTGCACATTTGATTATTTGTATCTTTGCTAACTGTTTGCTTCTTTGTTTGTTGGAGCCAAGCACCTACCATAGACTCTAACTTCTAGAATTACAGAATTATAAGGGTATAAAACATTCAGATTTAATTTGTTCCTTAGTGGCCCCGAAAAGTTAATTACTATCACAAGATGGCCTCATGTAGAAAAATTCATACAGATCCATACATATCAGCCTGAACAAAACTTTCTTCCAAATGAATCAAAAAATTCAACATAAAAACACACTGAAAAGACAGAAGAGAAAATGAGTAATAACCTTGAATACCTTGGCACAGGAAAAGACTTTCAGAATAAAACTACATTAGCACAAGACCTATGTTCAACTATTGACAAGTGGAGCCTGATGATTGAGAAACTTCATGGCTGCTGAGTCCAGTGTGGTCCTGGTGAGGACAGAGTTACATGGTTTCTATCCCTGGGACTGGGTCCTGGTATGAGTCTCCATGAGTGTTGATGGCTTCTGTTGGCTTAAGGCTTGTTTGTGTAATGATATACATAATTTCTGGACCCACTGGCAGTGGATGACTCTTTCTTTCTGAGGAATGTCCTCTGTTAATGTTAATGATTCCATAATAATTAGAAAAAGCAGGCATCCAGGAGTTGGATGTGACTTTGTATCAGCAAAATAAATGCTGGGACCTTCAGGACAGCCCTTAAAGCTAAGGGAAAGAGCTCTAGATACATGAGTTCAACAATATGTAATTTCTCTA
Source organism: Mus musculus (assembly GCF_000001635.26). Taxonomy (NCBI): domain Eukaryota; kingdom Metazoa; phylum Chordata; class Mammalia; order Rodentia; family Muridae; genus Mus; species Mus musculus. The sequence continues at coordinate 60,594,745 of NC_000071.6, forward strand.
CATGCAAGAAATAAGGATGACATATGAATTATATGAGGCTCTTCATGGATCTAAAGGAACAGAGGTAGCTACACTCTGAGCCACCTTGTTGGAAAGATATAAATACAGACAGATAAAAAGGCAGATCCATTCCTGTATTCAGGATTAGCCTAGGACCAAACAAATATAGGCTCAGAGATGATGGAAATGGTCATTTGAGGTCAGGGTCCCACCCAACCTAAATATCTTCTGTGCTTAACAAAGGTAGACAGATCTCTAGTTATTTTGCAATGTTAAGAAAAATGTGTTTGCTGTCTCCTAAGAATCAAAAGGCAAGGGTCATGGGATGCTGATTCATGAGATAATCAAAAGGAAAAATCTTGAGTAAATGACTGGATTGTTATATAAAATAAAAGCCATGATCTGTTTTCTGTAGAACATGACCTACTTGGAGAATTTTTAGGATAAAGAGAGAGAAGTGTTTAGAGAACTGACACACACAAGCAAGGAGAACATGAACAAAGAGATTTTTTACAAAAACAAGCAAGCAGAATATGGGGAGAAATGTCCATAGAGAAAGTATAAGGGTCCAAACATCACTGAAGAACTTCCCCTGATTCAGATAGTATGCAAAAAACAAGGAGTGTTTTGTTCTGCAGAAACTATCAGCATTCAGGGGTCAACCATTCTTTGAAATGTCAACACAAGATAAAGGCACACATGCCTTCTTATAGGGAAATCATTAGAAGTATTAGGTAATCTAAATTTCCATTGGTGGGTGCTAGGGGGGTCATAGGTGACTAGTGGTCTACATTGGCATTCAATAATGTGTTGAAATAGGGCTGTCTAGTGCAGATGGCCCATTCTGAGACAAGATATTTTCCCATTTCTGTGCTTGTCACCAGGCTGTTCTTTGAAAGAGGGTTTTATGATCTTGTTCTGAATTTCATGGTCTGTTTCTAGACCATAGTTTCTTGGACAATTTTTATGACCTAGTTTCTGAGACTTATGGTCTATTCCTGACGCTGATGCCTTATGGCCTGTTTTGAAATCAGGCTTGGTCCTCAAAGTGGAGACAGATGAGGTCCTTAAATGGGGATAAATGTGGCTTATAGTGTCTTTTCTAAAGCAGAACAGAGAGAAGCAGACTGGAAATCCTGTATCAAGCAGTATACAGGTTGCAGCTCAGATCCATGATTTGATTTCAAGTCATTCTTTTCGCCACTCCCAAACACTCCTGCTCTCAGAACCCCTCTCTAAGCTGAGGCTGCTCTTTGCCACGTGGCAGAATGAAACCTTCATTGGACAATCTGGCAGCCTATAAAATTGGAAAAAAAAAATTGGCCAAGTACACATCTCGTAAAAGGCAAATATCCAAACTATATAAAGAACTCAAACCAAACCAAACCAAACCAAACCAAACCAAACCAAACCAAACCAAAGCAAACCAAAAGAATTTAAAACAAAGAAATAAACATCTACATATCAAGAGCACAAATATCCCAATCTGAAAATGGGAATGCAAATCTAAGCAGAAAATTCTCACTAGAGGAACCTCAAATGACTGAAAAGACATCTCAAGATAAGTTGATGTTCTTAACCATCAGGAAAATGTAGATCATAAGTACGTTGAATTTCATTGTACACCTATCAGAATCAGAATCGCCTGCCTTAGATCACCAAGAAAATGACACCCTTAATAGGGAAGATGTGAAGTAAAGGGATATTTTACTCCAGAATTTATTTGACACCAGAAATAAATTGCTTGTATGAGTGGAAGGTCATACTGTCTCTATGGAAATCATCGTCCCAGTTCTTTGAGAAAATAGGAATAGTTTTACCTCAAGATCCAGCTATACTACTCATGAGCACATACCCAAAGAAATGATTTATCATACAATAAAGACACATGTTCAACCATTTTTATAGCTGCTGTAGTCATAATAGTCTAAAATTGGAAACAATCTAGGTATCCAACAATGAAATAATGATTGAAGAATATGTTTTACATTTTAAAAATGAAATGTTACTTAACCATTCCAAATGGCATCATGTGCTCCCAGCCCTGCAAAGCTTAGATGTGCCAAGTTGGGGTATACCCTGATGGCTCCCACCCTTCATAGGAAAATGGAAGGTGAGCGGACAAAAGATTATGGGAGGAGGTGACCAGGAGAGGTACAGTGAGTGAGATATAAAGTGAAAAAAAATCCTATAGAAATTTGAAAAACAAATTGCATCATAAAACTTCCAGAAAAATAGATAAACCAAGCAAACCAATATTATTGTGATTTTTGCCTTTGATCCTTGGGCTTTTTCTTCTCTGTTGGATTTGGGTTCCATTTAGTGGAGTGAGCCTTAAGTCAATCAGTTATAGATTAGTTACTCCTACAACTTTGTGCCACCATTGCCCTAGCAGACAGTACACATTTGTAGACCTAAGAGTTTGCAGCTAGCTAGATGCTTATATTTATTGGTTGGTAGCATGAAGAGTACATTCCTGTACCAAAGACACTAGCAATAGGGTTAATGGCTCAATGTAGGCAACAACTGAGTTCTGCATGTTCAAAGAGTTGTGTAGTTTTCTTCAGCAATAAGGTCTTGCCATCAGTTTTTCAGATAAAACTATAGTTGTGGCATTATCTCCACTGTTTGAGTTTTCTCATGGGAACCCTTTGCCAACAACCTAATTGGAGGAAACTTAATGTCAGCACAAGTAAAAGTGATGGCCATTTGAGACTGTCTTCCTCCTTACTTGGAAATTTCACTTAGATCACATGCATATATGTGTATATTTGAGAAAGGTTCTAATGGATGAGGCTTCTATTCTATCCTTAAAATGGCCCTAATTAATTATTAGTCACACAGTTATTTGCAATTGCTATAAATCCATCCATCATTACATCACTTTATAGCTGGGACTCTGAACTCATGTTCATATTATGCACAAGTGCCTCATCATCCCACATCCTTGTTTCACTTTTCTTTTGATCATTTGTCCCTACTCTACTCTGTTATCTTGTGATTTGGTGCACTCAATTAATTCACTCTGAAACTTGTGTTTCTTTAAAATGCATAAGTCCTATGTATTACTCTTTAGTATGTTTTCCTAGTGTCCCTCTTACCGTGCTTTATTGAGGGCTAATTTTCTGAGTTTTTATGTGCTTCTGAAATTTTTATTTTAAACTAAAAATTTATGATAGTAATTTCACTCTTGCTTTCTCTTCTTTTATCATAAAAATGCTAAGAAAATTGTTTTAGGGACCTAACTTCCAGGCTAGTAATACCTCTGAGTTTATTTACTCTCTTTACATACTATCAATATTTTACTACTGTTACTTGAAACTTAAAAAATTACACCATTCAAGGCCATCCTGGTCTACAGAGTGAGTTCCAGGACAGCCAGTGATACACAGAGAAACCCTGTCTCGAAAAACTCAAAAACAAAAAAAGGCAATATAGTATTAAATTGAACAACAGAGTCTCACCACATTTTGAAGAGAGGATAATCGAGATTAACATTTCAGTATTTGTGTTTCATAGCTTTATTTGTAAAATAAAAAAAGTACTGTTTTAGTTATTATATATTTCTTCTAAATATTCTAAAAGGTCAGACAATCCATCCAGAGGATTCTTTATACCAAAACCAAAACTTTTAAAAACAATTCCTGAATCATTTCTTGAAATGAATACTTTTCCATATTTCTATACATCTAATAAAGCCATTATCAAAAATTATAGCTTCACTTTAATTTTCTGAAACTAACTGAAATACATTAATTTATTAATTGAAATAGTACCTCAAATGTTAACTATACACAGACGTTAATATCAGCTTTACAACACTGATTCTAACAAACTTGGCGAAGTCAGTGTCAGCAGGACGGTAAGCACATGCTTAGTTGGCAAAAATTTTGTTCTGTTCAATTCCTAGCTTTTATTGCAAAGGACAGTTTAATTCTCAATTTTACTTCATACGTTATAAATATTAGAAATCCATGAGGAATTCATTTAAAGTTTAGCTTTTTCAACTTGGCTAAAGACTACCTTTAAATTTCAAATCCATTCAATTTTCCATTTGAAAACTTTAGTTGAAAGCAATTTTATTAGCTCCCTGCTTATTCACGACAGTACTTGACTTGGTAAAATAAATTTCAGGCTTTTGAAATTGAAGAAGCTCACAAACATTCAGAATATACCCTAGAGGTAACGTATAGAAATAATGGGACACAGATCTTAAATGATCTTATAAGCTTTGTCGAGGAGACTTTCCTTGTAACCTCATTTCCCATTCTCTACCTACCTATATATGTATATGTGTATATGTATACACACACACACACACATTTTATATATATACAATTCCTGAAAAAATATAATTCCAGAAAACCATAAATTATGGGGATATTTATAAATTATATATAGAAATCTTTATAATTAATATCTTATATAAAGTCATATATATAAATTCAACAAAATAAAAAATTTCTTTCATTTTATTCTGCTACTGTACAAGCAAAACTGGGAAGAGCATATTAAATTCATGATTTCTGGTTTGTTCTGTTTGCTTAAGAAGATAGTGACTGAACAATACTGTATGTCAGCAGTTTTTGTAGGAGAGCTGACTTTTATTGTTGTGTTATTTAAAGCAGAATATGTAACAAAGTACCAAGATGTTCTCTCAGTCATTCTCAATGATTTTTTTACTTGTGAGAAGATTCTCATTTTTCTTTCTTCCTCTGTATTTCATTTCCTATTCAGTGCAGGTATCATATGCATGGGTTTTCCACAAAACAATTGTTGAATTAATAAATACTTAAACAGCAATAATTATGTAACTGTGATGCACAATATTTCATTCAGAGAGTATGAGAAAAAAGAAAACATCCACAGTACACTAATGAGAGGATCCACGTGGTGTAGCTGTTTAGTGCAGACACTGGGAAGAGGAGAGCCTTTGGACAAGGACTGTGATTAATAACTATTATCATTGTCTGCCTGTAGTTCTTGAGCAGGCCTTCAAACATGCATGTCTCTGCCTGGAGTTTGTAATCCCTAGGTTCTAATTGTGTCTTCTTGACCACATCTCTCAAATTATTTGGGAGCACGAAGCATCTGGACCAAAGAAGTGTTTTGTCCCTTCGAGCTGTTCCATTCCCTGTATTCTCTCATATGGTATCTTTCTAATTAAACTCCTTGATGCTAATTAAAGCTGAGAATAGAACAAATGCTACAAGATGAATCCACACTCCCTTCTGTTAAACTTAGTGAGCTATGCAGGCCTGGGCTTTTGAATATCCCCCCTAATTGGGATTTCATTGACACTCTCACCCTGTCATGTGTACATAATCATCAGCTCCATAAAAATGATTCCAGATCATAGATCATGAAATACCTGCCTATAATCACAAGACTTTTTTTTTTTCTTTCTGCAGTTCTGCAGTGTCCTGAAAAGCTGTAGCTTGGCAGATGGCGTGATGCAGAGTGTAATTTGGCGTGCTATGTCTATCAGCCTGTGGTAACCCTTAGGCATCTTATCACTACAGGAAACAATGATGATGGCCAAGACAACATGTGGTGACCCATGGGAACATAATCACGTTAACTCCTGACTCTGCCAAAACAACACGTGGTCTTGTTATTAGCATTTTCTTGGAAACCAGCATCCACTGAACAGAAATTTGTTGGACTGTTAGATTGCTTCTGGTTGCTTTGTTCATTCTTCCGTTACATTTAGCAGAGAATGTGCTGTGGTGGTGTGAAATTGGACGCCTGTCATCTGATTGGCCTCACCTCTGCAGCATGCATGAATGACTGAATGACTTAAATTCACGTTTGTTAGTTATTCTCTTTTCTCATGAAAATCAAAATCTGGTGTTTCTTAATATTTTCTATCTGTGTGCTATAGTGTTACATTACTAAAGAGTTACAAAGCATGAACAAGACAGACTTTCATGCTTATATTTCAAGTATAAAAGACATACGAAGTAAAGAGACATAGAGATATCTATATTTGAGTATTTTGGATATCAATGATTTAGTATTTTTTTCCTTTCCTATTTCTTTCTCCCTTCTATTTAAAGGTTTTAATAGATTATTTTATGCTGCAAATTATATCATTAAACATGTAGAATGAATTCCATTTTTTTCTAATGGAGAAAAAGGTAACATTAAATACAATTTTACGTTTAAGTATAGTTTATAATTTACTTTAAAAAGTCCATTTGGGTCACCTAAAATATGTCTTAGAGACAAAGAAAGTTCAGAAGCACTTATTTCTCTTATCACTTTTCTAAGAAAATTAGAGACTAAATAAGGCATGTGAGATTATTTATATTGTTTTAGTTGATATTTGTCTAACCTGCAGCATGATAACATTGAGTTTGCTTAACGGCATTGACTCTTAACCTCATAAATGAAGGAGAGGTTTTAATCTGGGGATCTGATAGTGAGGATAAAGCCTTACCCTACTTAACAGTGTACAGAATTTTAACTTCCAGTGCTCATTAACTTTGCAAAGGGAGGGATGATACCTCTCAGGGGATTTAATTTGCATTTCCATGACATAAGTGATATTGATCATTTTCACAACTAACTTGAGTTTTGTTTATGTTAACATTTGATGTTTATTTACTGATTTCCTTAGCTCACATTTCTTTTTTACTCTTGAAAAAAACAATATATTATACCCAATATTTCTCCTCTTACAACTTCTTCTCTACTTCCTCTCCACCTCAAACTACTAACAACTCTATGCCTTCTTGCTTTCTCTTTTTAGAAAATGGACAACAAACAAACCATAAAGAAGGGGAAATCTTTACAAGGAAGGAAGGAAGGAAGGAAGGAAGGAAGGAAGAAAGAGAGAGAGAGAGAGAGAGAGAGAGAGAGAGAGGAAGGGAGAGAGAAAGAGAGAGAGGAAGGGAGGGAGGGAGGAATGAAGGAAGGAAGGAAGCAAGGAAGGAAGAAAGGAAGGAAGGAAAAGCCCAAACAAAGCAATATGAAAAAAAAAAAAGTCTATGAAATACTATTGAGTTCATTGTGTTATTGGTTGTCTATAGCTAGGAATGGGGTCCCCACATAAATGTGGTTAATATGCTCGGTGAGACTACATTAAAGAGAACTATTTTTCTTTTGCAAACGGATGCTAGGTGGAGATGGCTTCTTGATTTAGGATGGGAGTGTCTATCCAATACTCATTCCTGAGATCCTGTGTCTTAATCCTGGAGAGGCCTTATGCATGCTTTGCACTCTATAAATTTATATGTACCTCAGTCTTATTGTGTCTGGAATATATGCTTTCTTTGGATTCATCCATTTCCTCTCAGTCCTACAATGTTTTCTCCTCTTCCAGAAAGTGCCTTGAGCCCTGATGGAACTGATGTGAGGAAAAATCACATTTCAAGCAGAGTGTTTCAAAAATTACTGTCACTGCATATGGCCCACTTTGGGTTCTTTATATTAGTTTACATAAAGTGTAAGAGGATTTCTCTAACAACTGATAGTGACAATTTATTCATGGCTACAAAAGAACATCATTGGGGTCATTTTATTGTTCTGTGTCTAACTGAAAAATTATTTCTTTTTCCCCTAGGTCTATGGCATAGTTAGTCTTGCAGGGGTATTGACATTGAGTAATGTCTTGCATGTGTTTTATCCCATGGAGTGGATCTTAAAGTCAATATGATAATGGGTGGTTATTGCCATAATCTTTCCATCGCAATTTCACCAGCATATCTGGCAGTAAGGTCACCATAGTAGTATGCAGGATTTGAAGCAGAGTTGGTGGTTACATTTCTCCTGTGATAGCAACCAGAATAACTGTCAGCTCAATGAATCTTGTCAGAAAAGCTGACAAGGAAATTTAGGTATAAGTTTAAATGACTCAACTAGATGTAATTTAGTCCTGCCAATGAATGCTTCACTTGGTGGTAAAAATTGTACAGTTTGAACCTTTTTCTCCACAAGTATTTAGTAGGTTCATTTAGATTTCCTTTATATGTGTATAGATTTAAAGAAACTTCTACAATAGTAGGTTTGCAACAACCACTCATAAAACAACAAATGTTCCATATTGTTAGCTATCATTCCCTGTATCCCATTCCTCATCTTCTCTTCCATTCTCCATCCATTAAATCATCCTGTACCAATCTATTCATGTCTCTATTAAATTTTTACTCTATTTCCCCTTCCCTAGAAGATTGCTCTTCTCCACTAGTCCCTTAGGCTGTAAATTGCTTCTGTGGTTATAGGGAATATTACATGTTTATCAAAGGTATAAAAGCTGATATATACATATCCACATATAGGGGAAAATAAGCAAAGATGAGTTTCGATTACTCTATCCACTTCTCTTAAATTTCATAATTTTCTTTAATATCTGAATAATATTCCATTGTGTAAATATGCCACATTTTAACATGCTATTTATTTACTGAGATAAACTAGACTGTTTCCAGTTTCTGACTATTACAAATACAGAATCAATATGGAGAGACAGATATCTCTGTAGTAGGATGTAGAATCCTTTGAATATATGCCCAAGTGTGGTATAGCTAGCAGTATCTTCTGGTATATTTATTTTCAGCTTCCTGGGAACTAACACACTCTTTATATAATCTTTTTTTCTCATTTTCAACTGAGTTATTATTTTGTAACCATTAAACTATTTAACCTCACTGGATTTTTTTTTGGTGCAAAATAATTTCTAAAAGTAGAGTTTGAAAGTTTCCTGTCATTCTATAGATTATTTCATTCTGTTGTCAGCTTCCTCTACTATATAGAAACTTGCAGGGCAAAGATAAGCAAAGTAATCTTAATTGAACTCTTTTGCTCCTCTTTCCTTTGCAGTGGTATTATCTGAAAGATCATTGCCCAGAGCAACTTCAATGAACTTTATGGTTTTTTTCTCAAGGGTATTTATTAACTTGGAATAGATGAAAGTCTTATTTCCCACTTTTTAATGTGGTTGTCAAAGTCTTCAACATCATTCACAGGAAACATAAGATTTGTTTGTCAGACATAAGTGTGTAGATTTATTTCTAGTCTTCATATTTTGTAGTATGTTATTATCTGTTTTCAATATAGGTATCACCTTGCTTTAATTTCAGGGGTAGTATGTTTATGGATCATATATTGGTATATTTTATAGTATGTTTGTAGTGTGTTTATAGCATATATTGGTATATTTTATAGTATGTTTGTAGTGTATCTATATCGTGTAATGGTATATTTCTGTTTTTGATTTTGCCGAAAACTGCTCTTCTTTTTATGTTTCTATAAAATTTATAAGAGATAGTTTTATACCTTGCTGAAAAATATGTCACTGAACTTTGATAGAAGAATATTTTTCTATATATTGCTTTGAGCAGATTAGATAATTTAACAATAATAACTCTGAAAATGCATAAAAGTCAATATTTAAAAATTCACTGCTTCCCTCTTTCAACGATTTTCATAGAAGAGAATGTTAGTAAATCTAGCTATTGTCATCCTAAAATTAATTAATTAATATTTTAATAATTTATAAAATAAAAATAAAAACAATTAACTCTTAGAATAATTTGGTACAATTAAGATAATTATAATTTTTATATAATTAAGGAAATACTTATAAAACATTAATTACTAACCTAAATAATTTAAAAAAAATAATTAAATAAATAAAAAGCTCTCTTAGGAGTCAAAACTCTACTTCTCTACTCGGTTTTATATTATGAAGAAATTTAAACAACATACTAAAGATATACCTGGGTCTAGAGAGATGTCTCAGCAGTTAAAGGGACTGAAGTTTGCTTTCCAGCACACTTACCAAGCTGCTTTTAAAAAAAAACCTATAATTCTAGCACCAGGAGATTAAAAGTTTTCCTCTTTCCTGCAGAGACACTTGCATGTGTCTGTGTCATCCATAGACACACACCTGGTCACATGCACTAACAAAAATAAAATAAAGCTTTATAAAAAAAGACATGTTTACATTCTTAGCTTTGTGTTTGCCTCATTCATAGCAGAAAATATGTGGAATAGGCTTACATGCTTATCAATTAATGAATGGAAAAAGAAAGAATGCTATATTTACATGTTTTTATTTTTTTTTTTTATCTTTAAAAATAATGGCAGTCATTTGCAACAATGTAGATGGGCCCGGGAGAGTGTACAAAATTCAATAACACAGAAACAGAATGACAAATACTGATTTCAATTATATAAACAATCTAAAAGATTGAATTTGCAGAAGCAGAGACTATCATAGTTTTGAGGTTTTGGGAATTTTTCACAAAGTTTCATCTAGATGAATTAAATCCAGAGATCTGTTTGTGGGAATCGATTCTAAAGCTTTGCCTTTGGCTCCCAAAGCTGCACTTCCAGACCTGAGGGACCCTGCCTCCAACTGGTTTCTATTGGAGAATAAAGCTTTACAACCAATGGCTGGGCAGGGAGATGGAGGTGGGACTTTTAGCTTGCTTTAGCAAGGGACCAAGGTGAAAGAGAAGAGGGAACCACCATGATGGGGAAGCAGAAAGTTGAACCTTAAAGACCCCTGTTATGTAAGAATCCAGAAGGGCAGCCCTAGGGGGCGTTTCCCTAATTTGGTCTGGGTTATCGGAAATGAAATATAGATTTTAAAAGATGTTAAATCTGAAATACTGGAGGGGATTGTTTGCTAGCCTCAGGTCGCTTTAGAAGTACCCAGTCCTTGAGCTAGTCAAGGCATATGAAAATTAGCCTGTGTGTGTCTTTCATTTGTGAATCCAGAGAGCTCTTGGGCAGGTGTGGTGCAGGCTACCTACTGGAAGACAAAGAGGTTTAACTAATTCACTCCTACATCTACTCTTCAACAGGTTGATCACAGCATGTTTAGGAAAATTGGTAAAACGCTAGACGCTGCTGGGTGTAGTGGTGCATGCCTTTAATTGCATCACGTGTGTAGATTTCTTTGATTTTGAGGCCACCCAACTTTACAGAGCTAATTCCATACCAACCTGCAGCACGTAGTAAGAAGTTTCAAAAAAGAAAAAAAAAAGAGGGAAGGAAGACAGGAAGAAAGAAAGAAGTCAACAATGAGAGAAAGTGAAAACACTAAAATAATGATTGTTGGGAAACTAATATGGTAATCAGGATAACTTAGCCATGTCACAGTGTAAGAGTAAACATGTATTTACATCCATCATGTTGTACATAATAAACAGATATTTAATTTTATGGTCAATTAATTAAATTAATGTAAATAACACATAAATTAAAAATAAATCACTAAATGTAAGTTTTAAATAAAGTGTATAATTTAAGTAGGAATGTAATAGCAATAGCACTAAGCAATAGAAAATGTCTGACCAGGAAATATTTATTTATAATTACCAGCAAATAAATATTTTACTAAACGGTGTCAAAGTAGAGGTCATAAAATCTTTTTTAAAAATTTAATCATCAAATTCTATCAAAAAGGTGAATTTAAGGAAACTCAGGCTTTCGCTTTGTTTTGTTTTCTGTTTCCTTGCTTTCAGGAAAATTTTTAGTTTGTGGAATTTGAAACTAGAGAGCCTTCTGCCTAAACCTCCTGAACAGTATGATTTAGTGCATGGATTACCACACCTGAGAGAATTTTTTTTTAATTACTTTATTTATTTACTGTCCAGTCCTTGCTGCCCCCAATTGCCCCTCCCACAGTTTCTCACCCCATTACACCTCCTTCTTGCCTCCAAGAGGGAGCTCCCCTCCAGGTCTCCCCTTCCCTAGAGCTTCAGGTCTCTGAAGGATTAAGAGCATTTTCTACTGAGGCCAGACCAGGCAGTCCTGTATATGTGACAGGGAATTTGGACAAGCTCTTGTATGCTCCTAGTTGTTGGCTCAGTCTTTGGGAGTTCCTTGTGGTCGGAGTTAGTTGAAACTGCTGGTCTTCCTATGAGGTTGCTCTCCCCTTCAGCTTCTTCAATCCTTTCTCAAATTTAACCATAGGGGTTCCTGACTTCAGTCCAATGGTTGGGTATAAGCATCTGCATCTGTCTCAATCAGCTGCTGGTAGGGCCTCTCCGAGGACAGCCATGCCAGGATCCTGTCTGTAAGCACATCATAGCATCAGTAATCGTGTCAGGCCTTGGTGCCCTGCAGTGAGATGGATTCCAAGTTGGGCCAGTCATTGGACCGTCTTTCTTCAGTTTCTTCTCTATTTTTGTCCCTGCAATTCTTTTAGACAGGGACAATTTTGGGTCAGAAATAATGACAGTGTGTTAGTAACCCAGTCCCTCCACCTGAGGCCCTATCTGAAGGTAGACTCTTTTAGTTCACTCTCCCCAATATTGGACATTTTGGCTAAGGTCACCACCATTGAGTCCTGTGAATCTTTCAGGGTCTCTGTTACTTTCTAGATGGTCCCTCCACCTCCCACCCCCTGAGGAGGCTTATTTTCATTCACTCTCTTGGTCCTCTGGACTTCTATTCTGTCCTCCTCCCCTTGACACCTGAGCCTGTTTCCCTTTTCTCCTCACCCTCCCCTGTCACTCCCAAGTCCCTCCCTTCCTCTACCTCCCGTGATTACTTCCTTCCTACTCTGAGTGGGATTGAAGTATCTTCATTGGGTCTTTCTGCTTGTTACACGAGTTACAGTCTGTGGATTGTACCCTAGGTGTTCTGTACTGTTGGCTAATGCCCACTCATCAGAGAAGCTTGAATTATCCACTTTCACTTCCCTTTTGCTTTACAGGCCTGTGCTTTATTCTTCAGAACTATGGTTTTAAATATATCCTGATATTTTCTGAAGAGAGCCTTGAATGCAATCATATTAGTCAGAGATCTGCTGGTTGAAATTGTGCAAATCTGATGTGGCATTTTTTGTTTTGTTTTGTTTTGTTTTGTTTTTGTGTGTGTGTGTGTGTGTGTGTGTGTGTGTGTGTGTGTGTGAGCCTCTGGCATCTTTTCACCATTATAAACTTCAGGCTGGACTTTTAGTCATGAACCATAATGACCACTTTCTCTAAAGCTTCATTAGTCTATCAGAGAATCATCTATCTTGAATTTATATTAACTCTCTGAGATTTTTATAGAATGTGTTTCATCCTATCCCCCATTCTCTCCTTCACAGGTAACAGAGAATTTTAAGTGAAGCTAACAATGATTGCCAGGATGATATATTATAAAAATATTAAAGCAGAGCTCCATGTAGTGTTAACAGAATACAGTCTCATATTTCTTATTTACATGTTCTATAAACTTCTGCTTTGACCTATTATATTGTTGCTTTCTTAATCACTCTTCTGTTGCCAATAACCTAATACTATAGAGTAAGTAAGTGTTAACGGAAGGAGATACATTTGGTTTATCCTACTGGACTCTGACATACAGTCAAGAGGTCACATCTGTTTGGTGGCCATCTGGCTGGCAATCGTGAGGTGATGCTAGGCATTCATTGAAAGAGACAAGTAGACAACTGCTTGTGTCCCGTGTAAATTCAAGGACTTAAGATACACCTATTCAGTTTTTTTCTGTGTGTCAATGATAGAAATTGGTGGAAAGATTGTATAACTAATATCAGATTTAAGCCCTTTATCTCACTGTAGTTTCTGTATAATGTTGAGAACAAATTCTAAATTGTAAAGAAGAAATTATTTTATAAAGGGTAGGCTTTCTTTACATCCTTATTGTGTTTGAAAACCCATGATTATAAAATTCTCTGCTTGGTAGTGACTTATTTTTATTTTATTTCTGTATTATAATTCATTTGACTGTGGAAGGATGGGGTGGGCAGGATGCCTTCTCTAAAGAATCTTTCTATAGCTGAAAGCAGACACTTGACAAGTGCCATGCAAGTCAGAACATGGACTATGACAGATCCTTAAACAATAGGAGAAACAGAAACATTTTGTTGTATTGGAACTCATAGCCTGAAGAGTCAAGGTCTTGAGACCTGGAATAGTGAGTGACAGACTCTAAACTTCCATGTAGGGCAGGAAGCTGTGTCCACCATCAATGGCTTCCACATTTGTTTTGTAAGCCTGCATAGTCACACTGCTGTATAGAGTTTAGTTAGCTCTCCCTCCTTAAAAGAAAGTAATAACTTAAATGAATTGAGTGAATTCAGACTTCAGGACTATAAAATGTGTGTTTATATAATCTAAAATATTTCCAATAATTAATTAGCTAGCATTCTTGGAATAATAAAAATAATCCCAATTCCCCCCAAAAGTAAAGGTCTCAATTATTAAATGGAAATATATAAGGAACAGAAGGAAATTAGTCATGTTGCTTTGATAATAAAGATGTTAAATTCAGTGGCTTCCTTATATTTTCCAATACATAGTGTTGTAATTTGTTAAAACCTTTCTTTTTAAATTCATTTATTGTTTTGGTTGTTCTTTTAAGTTTCCTGAACTATTCATCAAAGCTCTGAGGTTCCAGCTCTGCAGCGCCATCTTATGGAGATAGTTTGCATAGCCATTTAATATTGTCTGGCAGAGTAATCATTGTTCTAACAGATTTGATGCAAATAGGATCCCTGCCTATGCTTTGAAAATGGAAGCAATTAAACTGATGCCAAGAGCACTATTTTTTCTCCTCTTTGTTGTTGCTTATCTAAAATATTCTTATCGTAGCAACTGTATGATTTTGCAGGCACTCAAAATTATGTACTAAGATCTGAAATTCTCACTACACACATCGAAGGGAGGCTAGAAAGGAAGAATGAAGCTGTTGAGTAGGGAAACGAGACAGCAGTAAAAGATCACAGTACAGCTGGTGTTTGCTGGCAAGAGTTTCCACTTCAAAATTTGCAGCAGTTCAAATGCCTCTATTATTATTGGTGCTTTTCCCTGATCATGTTCACCAGGAATGGAGGGAAAAAAAATACAAAACTGAAGTTTGTAAAAAATCAGAGAAATAAACTGTGAAATCCTCCTTAGAGTGCATACATTTATCTATTTCTGCTTCCAATTGTGTTCCTTTAAATGAACATCATATAATATTCAAGACTTATGTGGAGACATAAGGATAGATTTTTTTAATGTTTCTGTCATCAAATGATATTGTCAAGACCCACAATCTAACAGACAGTAAGATTTACTAATCTTTCAGAAAAAAAATGCAATTTAGTATTGACTTCTAAATGATGTCAAAACTAATGTCTGCTATTATTGAGCTTTGGTTTGTGGCTATAGTATATACTAAAGAAACAGAATACACGTGAATGGAAAACCTTTGAGCTTAGTAGGCTTTTGATCAATATTACTCAATATAGTACTAATATGTTTACACAGTGTTTACTTTAAAGGTACCAACTACAGCTGAGTACCTTGACTGTGTCTACAGAAATTTCGTGAGGAAAAGGAAAAGATAACAAACACATGGAACTACAAATCCTACCTTATGATGTGTCAATTTTATCAAACACTGTATGATGCCTACAAAAGAAGGCTTAGTGCCTGTATATTCACATGACTTTTATATGTCTTTCTGATCACCCATGGATGGAGAAAATAATGAATTCTCTTGCCTAAAAACTTGTAGAGTTATTGATATTCAGAATTTCTGTCAGCTATGTTAACAATACTTATCTTTGATTCTCTGAGCATTTTCATTTTCCTCACGAGGCTGTGAAAATGATTATACCTTTAAAAGCCTTGCCTCAAGAGTCTGACTCTATTTTTCAGAGGTTCTCATGTATATTGGTTAAGGAAAAAATAATGACATTATGATATTAATGTATATTTAGTATAGCATGCTTTGTGAAGAAAACTTAACAAGCAATTTCCTTTAAATAACAAATTGTGCCAGATATGGGGACACAGTTTTGCAACAAATAGTAAGAGAATACTCAATATAAGGCCAGAAATTCACAGAGAGAGAGAGCGAGAGAGAGAGAGAGAGAGACAGAGACAGAGACAGAGAGACAGAGACAGAAAGACAGAGAGAGACAGAGACAGAGACAGACAGAGACAGACAGAGACAGAGACAGACAGAGACAGAGACAGACAGAGACAGACAGAGACAGAGACAGACAGAGACAGAGACAGAGACAGAGACAGAGAGACAGAGAGAGACAGATAGAGACAGAGAGAGAGACAGACAAACAGATAGACACCATTTCCTCTTGCATCTGTGCCAGGTCCTTTGTATACATGTTATAGCGGTCAGCTGGGTGTTTTGTGGGTCTCCTAACAGTTTATCTAACTCTTTTGCCTTTTTTTCCTATTGCAACTCTTCGATCTTGTTTTGTCCTGTTCAGTTTTTATTTTTATTTTGGAGGCCCAGTCCTTTCTGAAGAGATATGGAGATGAAGTGGATATGAGAAAGAAGTGATATTAGAGAGGCCTGGAAGGAGAGGAGACTGAGTGAACTGTGGTCAGATTTATTGTAGTTTTATTTCTTTTTAATTAAAAAGGAGTCTAAGAAATAAAACTTTTAATTTTGTTTATGAATAATAGTTATAGATAATCAGAATTTGACTGACTACAAGAATCAATATTTTAAAAATATTTTCTATTTATTTATTGTTTATATAATTATATATATATATATGCATATATAATGTATCTCTCTCTGAAATATTTTCTTTATTTACATTTCAAATGTTATCCCTTTTCTGGTTTCCCTTCTGAAAACCCCCTACCCACTCACCCTACTCACCAACCCACCCACTCCTGCTTCCTTGCCCTGGCATTCCCCTACACTGGGGCATAGAGCATTCACATAACCAAGGACCTCTCCTCCCATTGATGACTGACTAGGCCACCCTCTGCTGCATGTGCCTCTGGAGCCATGAGTCACACCATGTGTACTCTTTGGTTGGTAGTTTAGTTCCTGAGAGGTCTAGGGGTACTGGTTAGTTCATATTGTTGTTCCTCCTATGGGGCTGCAAACCCCTTCAGCTCCTTGGACCCTTTCTCTATTTCCTTCATTGGAGACCCTGTGCTCAATCCAATGGTAGGCTCCAAGCATCCACTTCTCTATTTGCCAGGCACTGGTGGAGCCTCTCAGGAGACAGCTATAACAGGCTTCTTTCAGCAAGCACTTGTTGGCATCCAAAATAATGTTTTGGTTTAGTGATTGTATATGAGATGGATCCCCAGGTGAAGAAGTCTCTGGATGGTCATTCCTTCAGACTCTGCTCCACAATTTGTCTCTATAACTCCTTCCATGGGTATTTTGTTCACCCTTATAAGATAGATCGAATATAGACACTTTGGTCTTCCTTCTTCTTGTGTTTCATGTGGTTTATGAATTGTATCTTGGGTATTCTGAGCTTCTGGTCTACTATCCACTTATCAGTGAGTGCATATCATGTGTGTTCTTTTGTGATTGGGTTACCTCACTCAGGATAGGCAAGTGGATGGAACCTACACATATCACTTATTTATCTATCTACACATCATCTATCCATGTATCATATATCTGTCTGTATTGTAACTTGAAGAAAAAAGCATAATCATATATCTACCAGTATCCTACTTAAGAAATAAGAAGGTTGAGATATTTAGTTTCTATTAATTTTCTAAAAAGTAAAGTAAAACTAATACAATCATAGAAAATTAACATGTTTTTTTCTATGCCAAAATATTTTTGAAAACAAATAAGACAACTGGAAGTCACACATGAGCAATGATGGGTTCCAAAATTTTGATTCTAATTGGCTACTTCCATATTAGCTGTTTCCTTGAATGTGAATCATTGGGGAAAAAGAAAACAAAA
Source organism: Mus musculus (assembly GCF_000001635.26). Classification (NCBI taxonomy): domain Eukaryota; kingdom Metazoa; phylum Chordata; class Mammalia; order Rodentia; family Muridae; genus Mus; species Mus musculus. The sequence goes on from NC_000071.6 coordinate 60,612,394, forward strand.
CACATGATTCCCTGGCTGAGAAAAAAAATCTTTCATTCCATAATTCTAACTGTGGTTTCTAATCTGGACACTGAGATCTCAAAAGCAAAAACAAAATTTTATATTCCATAGCTATGGGTATTTACATATTCATGTACATTCAAAATGTTAAAAAGCTAATATTCACTTTAACCATTTGAATGCTCAAATTATTAAAAAGTCTTTGGTGCCTGTCAAAAACAGATTGGCTATTATCAATATAAATGTAATCAATATAATATCAATTTTTCCTGGGACAGGGAACACATAAAGTATCAGCAAGAACAGGGCACAGTTAGTATTCCAGCAAAAATCATACCATTTTCTTAACTATGTTATGTAATGCAAGTAGCTGTGAAAGTACATTCAATATGTATACATAATATATTAAAACTTTTATAGAAACGTAAAGTACAGTAATGATTAGATACTTAGAAAGAAAACCAATATCTGTGGACCTAGCAAGATCTTGAGACTTCATAGCCATATACCATAAAGAAGTTTTCTCAGTCATCTCTGGACTGAATTATTAGAGATTTATTTTTCCTTATTGATAAACTGTGAAATAAGAGGATGTTTTAACATGTATATTTCTCTATTGTATAGAAATTTTAACTATAGTCAAAGTGTTGTATATCCGAAAAAAAGAAACATACATTACCTACTCACCTTCAGTGGGCATAGGTGTGTAATATTTACCTTTTAAAAGAAAATGTGCATAACATTGCAAAGATTTATACAACAGAAAGTGTAACCATATTTTGGCATAGGTACTAGTATTTATAAGCCCCATTGTGTACATAAGCACATTAGTCATAAAATTTAAAGAAGCAAATAATTTGAGCATACTCAAACATTAATATTATACATAAACATACAAATATTTTGTACAAAGACAATTCTGAGCACAAAATATTTGCTGAGTCTACTTATTTAAACTTTTAACCTAACCCAACTGAAGTAAGTTTTGAAAATCTATGTAGTAGTTATCTTTGATAATTGGAGAATTGAGATGTTAAACAATAGAAGTTGTCATGACCAGGTACATTGGACTGCTAGTAACACTCTATGTCTAACCCATACTTTTATAGATTATATTTGTTTCATATTAATAAATCAAGTTCTATAACTATTAATGAACTTTAGTATATACATACTAACTCAAGACATTTTAAAAATATCAACCTATCAACAATAAAGAGAATAACTAAGGTAAAACTATAGATACAGTTTGTACTAAAGCAGCAAGAATATTAAGATTAAGGGATCATATCATTTAGATAAAATCACATTTATTACACTAGGTTAAGCAGTGAAGACTTGTCTAAAGAAGGTAAGAGACTACTGATGTAAATCAGTAATGCAGCATCTACTCTCTGTCTCTCTCTCTCACGCGCACGCGCTTTGATTACTCTCCAATGCTCTAAAAAAAATTACCCAGTGAAAGCAATATAGATGTTAAGCAATATAGATGTTGCTACTTTTAACAAATAATTGACTCACCCTCTTATGCTCTTGCCTCTCTCTTGCCTCTTGTCCCCTTACTCCCAATTTCCTTTGCCCCTCTCTCCACGTGGCCATGTCCAGCTCCCATTTCTCTACTCTTGCCTTCTCTCTGACTTTCTCTGCCTCTGCAACCCTCTTAGCTCCCCTTCCCATGCCCTGAATAAACTCTATTCTATACATTAAAAAAAATAATTGAATGAGTCAAAAAAATTTAAAAATGTGAAAGCATATTAAAATAAGAACATTAGAGTGACATATTCCATAGGATTCCAAAAAAAGTAAACTGATCTTCAATCCTCTGAATAACCAAAAAATATCTGTAAAACTGGGGACACATAGGAAATACATGTAGACAGTGAATATATTGAAAGGTTATTGTACTCACTAGAGGCGGGAAACTTTATTTTAAATATTCCTAGCACCATACTAAAAGTATTCAGAAAGTGGCGGTAAGGTCCAAGTACCAAGGGGCCAGACTTATTCCTTTTCACTCAAGTTTTCAAAAAATAGTTCCTTGAGCAGAATGAATATTTATACATAACCTTTCCAATTCACAGGGTTTAGTTTGCACTCATTGTTTCTTTTCTTATTTTTTTTAATTCTGCTTTTCTTGTCCTTTTTTACTTTTTTTTTTTAATTCTCATATACGTAGACAGTATGTACTGGTAATATATTCCCTTTCACCCTCCCACAACCTGTCCCTGCCCTCCTAACAGCTCCCTTCAAGCTTCATTTTCTAAAAAATGACCCATTAATTCTAAATTGTCCTTCACATATATGCATATATGTGTGGACTAATCTACCAGGGCATGAGCAATCTATCACATCAACTAGCTGCCCACTACCAACCAAAGGAGAGTGGCTTTTCCTGCGTCAGTAGTCATCAAAATTTATTAACTCCTCCGTTTGGAAAAAGGTAGCAGGTGCTGACCTCTCATTGTTAGAATACATCTATCTTCATCTTGTGGCCTCTAGACTATATATACACATATAACTAAAGAAGATAAAATTGAGAACCTGGTGCTGTTCACGTGCACACAGAGGAAGCTATATAGTTCATTAAAAAGGCTGTGTGAGTCCATATGATATGGTGATAACCAGGGCACCATCTTATAGTCTGTTCCATCAGAAGTTTGATCAGCTCTCTGATCCTAAGTAAAACAGCGCTAATTTTAAAACACACTGATAATAAAACTCAATTCTACTCCAACAATTTCAGAACTGTTATTTACTGGGAGACAATTTAATAAATATCAGGCAAACATCACACAAATAATGGGATCAAGATTTTTGTAATGTTGTGTTGGCAGCAGTGCCATTCTCCCATTGAGAGACGCTTACTGATTGTTGTCAACCAAGTTTCTCTAGTACATCCAGCAGCTAAGTGGTAAAGCAAATTTTGAAAGCTAATCCCTGTCCTGCAACTTGGAAAAACTGTTTCCTATTTTCCTTTTGTTTGTCTCTAATTTTCATATAATCGCATTCATGAGGTTTACTATCATATTAAAATCTATATGATGTTTAATAAAGCAAACAAGTTAATACATTCTTCACCTTTAACAAACATTATTTATTTTAGGAGAACACAAAGATGTCCTCTGGCAATTTTTATATAATTTCTAATAAAAATAACAATTATTTTGTTATGTTGTATTTAAAATAATCACTGTTATTTGTGACTCATTCTGAAGCAACTGTGACCACCTTTACCCTGATCAAGACCTTTTCAGTGTTTCTCCCTGGAAGCTACTGAAAATAAATATTGTAGACTATTATATTACACGTTTATTTGCATGAGCAAAAGAATATAAGTCATTGACATTGCTACATTTGAAGAGGAGAGTGAAAAAGGAATTTTAAATATTACAAATGTTAATTGAACATCAATTTCAAATATTTACCAAGAGATATGTCAATGGTTATTCTTTATACTTTAAATAACACTACACCTTTTACAAATCACTTTTAAAAGCCTATTTTGTAGGTGAGAGAGATGGTTTAACAATTAAGAGCACTTGTTGCTTTTGCAAAGAATTGAGATTATGTTTCTGCCAATCACAATGTGGCTTACAGTCATCTATAACCGTAGTTCCAGAGGATCTGACAGCCTCTTCCATCTCCCCAGGGTTCTGCACACGTATGATGCACAAAGACAAATGCTGGCAAAATACTCAAATGCATGAAATTAAATATGAGTAATCCTTTAAGATATAACAGAATTTCCATTAAAATATACTGCTTGAAACTTTGTTTGCTCTTATAAATTTTAATTGTACTAAACAATAGAAAATTGCAAATTTGTATTATGGCCTCCTGAGAATATGTTGATCAACAGATCTAATTCATGCACAAATTTATGATTTGTAAATGTTTAAGGTCTATGCTATCTCTTGCTTAATACATTACACTTCTACTTTCTTAATATTCATACAATGGTAATAATACTGAGAAGAGATTTAGAACCGATAGCACAATATCCTTGTTTTACATTATCGAATTCATGCTAAGTCATGGTGTTTTTATAAGAGACACATTTAAAAGCCTGTTCCTTGTTAATTAAGGAACCATATAAATGCATGGTGACTAATTTTATTGTTAGAGCCTATATTTTCCTGCAGCAGTATGCTGCCATAACAAGTCTGTCTCTGCAATAACTGCTGATTGCTGGATTGAATAATAGAAAATAAAGGAACTGTATCACATTGAAAAGCTGGCCTATTCCTTTGAATTTGCAGCATTCATATCTTAGTATACATGAATGTCATACTTTTGATAGCCTTAAAGTATAAATATTGTCTAAAATTGCCATCTTTCTTTTTTATGTTTCTAACATATGTTGTGACAAATGCAAGAGTAGAAGCTAGAATAATACTCATTTTCTTTTGTATTTAAAGAATATAATATAGATAATATATAATAATATAGATAAGTATTGCCTATAAAAATGAAAAGTGTTTAAGACATGCTCTTGCATCATAAATACTCTTTCACTTGCCAACAATGATGTGCGCATACAGGTCTGGTTCTTAGACCTATCAGAGAGCTTGTGAGGTTTGTCCTGTGCATAGAATGCTCTGGGGCTTAAAAAAAATACAGGTGAATGACATGAAATATATTAATCAGATATAAAAGTCAGATTGAACATTCTGAAAGGAATCTTCAACCTTTTTTGTCAAGCAGTTATTTATTTTCTGTTCTTTGCTCATTCTCTCAAATGTATATTCCTAATATTAAGAAGTGTTAAGTAAGTAACATTTTCTAAAGGAAATTAGTTTCAACAAAGGACCAACTGCTTATTTGATTGGTTATTTAAAAAATTCAAATGCATATGCCAATTCTATACTAAAACTTACTATTTTATATTGTAAATTTCATTTCCACCCACTCACTCACTGTTCTGCCAGTTTTTAACAAAGAGAAAAGAAAAGTTACCTTTTAAAATTAACAATGTTTTATAGATTCTTGATTCCAGATATAGTTAAGTCAGTCACTGTCAGCAGGATAATAATATAATATAATATAATATAATATAATATAATTATTATATGATATAATTATATTTGATATCCATATATAATTAGTCAAGGAAACTAACATGTAATATGAATAACTTAGAAGATAAATTTCTAAGAATTGTGTTTTTGCCTAGTTTCTGCCATGAGTTATGTTGAAGGAAAAACTTTGAGAAGAATTTGAAAAAAAAAAATTCAACCTACTGTCAATTGCTTGCTTTTGATTCTTTTGCCTATCTATTGTTGTTGAACTAAAGTTTAACTTTATTAGAAGGTAGTGCATAGACTTACATCTTTCAGCACCTTATACAAAGTCAGTTTATATTCTTTATCAGCTAATGTGCATTTATTTACCATTTGTCTGATTCCAGTAAGACAGAACACAAGTATGTGCTCCAACTTACATGAAACAGGCTCATTACTTTCAGATAGGCAGCAAGGGACCAGAAAAGTCCAGGATTCCTGATGAGCCAGTCCTCGGAGGCTGCAAATGCTTCACATAATAGCAGTAGGCTCAACGAACTGTGCTCCATTGGCTTTGAACAGAGAATGAGCGCCTGCTATTGTAAGAATCAACAACTCAGGAGTGACAGAACTCGCTGGGGAAATCCTTGGAGTATGACCTGCTTCTTAGGAGCCAGGAACTATCCCTGACAGTTCTGAGCAGTCCCTGCCTCTCTCAATCTATTATAGTAGCTTGGAGGGACATTTACAAAATTTGGGCTCTTTTAGATACTTCCTTCTTATCAGACGATAATGCACTCTTACAGTGTATAATAGATGTTTAAAGTATATGCAAAAGAAAAGTAGGTGGAGGTAGAAATGGAAAGCTATCCAAGACCCCTTCAGCATCTGATTTTACATAAATTATGATCATGTATATATCTTCATATAATTATTCTATCTATGGCAATAAGACTACTAAAGTTAACCAGGGAAACCTGAAAGTTAAGTTTGACTATTGGATAAGGTCAATCAGAAGGAAAAGATAAATATATTGCAAAATGAAATTGAATAACAATATTTAATTTTAGAGTATATATAATCCAGATATAGATAGTTAGTTGATGATACAAGAATATTCCCAACAGTCAATTGAGAACTGTAGTTAAAAGGGCCAGTTTTGAGTATAGTACTAATTTAGTATCCAATAGCATCATATACATATATATAACAGTACTAAGGTAAAATGAGAGAAACAGATTCTATTTCCAGTCAAATCTGTGACAAGCCATGAAATTTTAAAAAGTTATTTCATCTTGATAGGCAGTGTCTTGAAGTTGACATTAAATCAGCTGAACGACAGGACAAATTCTGGGACCTAAAGTTTCTACAACTTAACATCTTCCATTTTCTCTTTATTACATGACACTCTGTTTTATGAATTTGCTTCTCTACTGTTTTACTGAGGAATTGTCTGATCTTTATCACTGCAGTTTTTTTTCTGTGTTTATTTTCCTTCCATTCCGGGCGATTTGAATTATCCCACTGCACTGAAACTGTATCCTTGATAGTTTTCCACAAAACACTCGAAAGTATCCTCAGATGCTCTTGAATCTGAGTTTCAAAGACACATTGAAAATTCAGTGAGTGACTCCTTTACATCGCTGCCTTCAGTTTACACATTGCCACCATTATATTGTGAATGGCTTTGATGATAGCTCTGAGTACTGATTTTATCACTCCCACATCTCAGTAAAAAAGTAGCTAGCATATGAATGTAAAGTAGTACTTTTCTGTTGAATTGCCATTGTGTTGAACTATATAGGTCTTACTATTTGGACAAGAGAGTCTCATCTGAACACATTCAACATTCCAATAAAACTGTAAATACTCTGTTACTTACATAATAAATATATCATATTCATTTTTAATGTGTGCATATTCAACATTGCCTATACTTAGTAGACAATACATGTGTGTTCCCATTGTAAACTGGATATATACTAAATATCACAATATGTATTTTGGTTTTATTAAAAACTCAATTATTTTAGTAAACAGAGCCAAAATTTCATCTATGTTAATGAAGTCTAATAAAATAGAAAATAGACAATTAATGGAATAGGAAAAAATAACAGATCTTTAAGAAAGACCTGGTATGAAGGATATGCTAATTAATTAAGAAAATATAGGGCATGTGCTAGTAATATGTTCTCCCACCCACTGCTGGTTTCCATTCTCCCCTTCTTTCTCTCCTCTGTTTTCCCCACTCAATTTCCCATCTGCATACCCTCTGCCACCTTCTCCCCTCCCTCTTTTCACTTCTAATATCTATTTTATTAACCCTTCTGAGAAAGATTCAAGCATCCTTACTTGCCCACTGCCCCTTGTTATTTGGCTTCTTTGGATCTGTCGATTGTAGCATGGTTATCCTGTACCTTTAAATCTAATATCCACTTATAAGTGTGTACATACCTTGGATGTTCTTTTGGGTCTGGGTTTCCTTACTCAGGAGACTAATAAGTAGTTCCACTCATTTGCCTGCAAAATTCATGGTGTCCTTGTTTTCAATAGATGAGTTGTATTCCATTGTGTAAATAAACCACATTTTCTTTATCCATTCTTCAAATGAGGGACAACTGAGTTGTATCCTGTTTCTGGTTACTGTGGATAAAACTGCTATGAACATAGTTCAGCAATTGTCCTTATGGTACAATAGAAATTTTTTGAATATAGGCCCAGGAGTGATATATCTGGTTCTTGAGATAAGCAGTATTCCCAATTTTCTGAGAAGCCACCAATTTATTTCCAGAGTGGTTGTACATGTTTGCACTCCCACCAACAGTAGAGGAGTGTTCCCTTGCTCCACATCTTTCCCAGTGTGTGCTGTCCCTTGAGTTTTTGATCATAGCCATTCTAATGGGTTTATGGTAGAATCTCAGAGACAAGGAAGGGAAGCAGGGAGTCTATGGGTCTGATCTTAGACTCCTAGCACTGGGGGATATGGAGCTTGAAATGGCTACCTCTCTATAGCTATACATAGCTACACTTAGATCTTCATTAACATGATGCACCGGGCAAGTTGATTTTAGCAGGTGGGGGATCCCTATTCTCAGAGGAGACAGATTGGGTGGGATGGGGAGGGCCTCTGTAAGGGGGTACTTAGAGTAGAGGAGGTCTGCTATTGGGATATAAATTGAATAAATAAACTAATAACAAAAAAATGAAATTAGAAAGATTTTAATTATAAAACAGGAGTTAATGAATACTCAATGTAAAATGTTTAAAAATCCCCTAAACCTATTTAAATTCAAAATCTAGAAGACAAAATAATGAGATTATTATCACATATGCAAGTATTGAGCTTTCTTTAACTGAGAGACTGGTAAGGTTATGCTTAAAAATAGTTATTCATGGACAAACCTCATGTAGCATGGAAGTCTGGGAGAGAATGAACAAAGCTTCTAATTAGATTATTGTTTTCATTATGTATAATATTTTTATATGTTAAACATGATACTTTAATATATGAAAATAAAAATTTAATATATAAAATAAGCATCTATGTCTATACTTATATAGATCTATCTATCTATCTATCTATCTATCTATCTATCTATCTATCTATCTATTCTTTCCAATACCTTGATTTTTGTCTAGAATAAAAAAATAACGAGGTTTGATTGTTTGAATCTTTAGAGGAGATATGTTAAGAAGTACTTTTTAAATTATTCTTGGGTAATGTGTGAGTGAATTAAAGGAGGAGAATTGTATGAAAATAGGTGAAGACTGAAATCAGATCTCAAAGACGGCATGGCTAGTCCAGCAAAAGCTATCTTGGGCTGCTGTTATGTTCTAAGAAAAAAATTACCCACAATGAATAAAGATAAAAGAACAAGAGTGCTCACTAAACAAACCCCATACTCTTATATATATATACCCATACTCATATATATATACCCATTCAGGGGTAGGCAGAGATCTGAACATGAATGTTACAGCAGATTCAAACATGCTTTGTTGTCAAAATTTGAATGGTAACAATGGACTTGTTTATAAGCAATAATGAATGATGGCTGCCATAAGGAAAGCAAACACTAATATGGAACAATATAGTTATTATCTATTCAGCATAACAATATATTTGCGTATCATCCTGAGTGAGCTACCCAATCACAAAAGTACTCACTTGATATGCACTCACTGATAAGTGGATATTAGCTCAGAAATGTAGAATACCCATAGATACAATTTGCAAAATACAAGAAAATCAAGAAGGAAGACCAAAGTGTGGGGATACTTCATTCCTCCTTAGAATAGGGAACAAAATATCCATGGAAGGAGTCACAGAGACAAAGTTTGGAGCTGAGACAAAGGGATGGACCATCCAGAGACTGCCCCACTCAGGGATCCATCCCATAAACAGCCACCAATCGCAGACACTATTGCATATGTCAGCAAGATTTTGCTGAAAGCACCCTGATATAGCTGTCTCCTGTGAGGCTTTGCCAGTGCCTGGCAAACACAGAAGTGGATGCTCACAGTCATCTATTGGGTGGAGCACGGGGCCCCCAATAGAGGAGCTAAAGAATATACCCAAGGAGCTGAAGGGGTCTGCAACCCTATAGGTGAAACAATGATATGAACTAACCAGTAACCCCAGAGCTCATGTCTCTAGCTGCCTATCTAGCAGAAGATGGCTTAGTCAGACATCATTGGAATGAGAGGCCCCTTGGTCTAGCAAACTTTATATGCCCCAGTACAGGGGAATGCCAGGGTCAAGAAGTGGGGGTGCATGGGTAGGGAAGCAGGGAGAGGGGAGGGTATAGGGGACTTTTGTGATAGCATTTGAAATGTAAATGAAGAAAATATCTAAAAAAAAAAACCACCAATATATTTGCATCTATGAGTTTGACTTTAAAGACACTTGTAAAGGCAATTTAATCTTCAGAGTTGTGATGCAAATACAAAATGGAAGAGTCTTCCAATGAGATACTGTTAAGTAAAACATGATTAAGGAAGAATGATCCCATAAAATCTGTATGCCATGTGATATAATTGAGAAGACAGTGGGACTATTATGAGAATAACTAATCAACAGTAGGAGTTTTTCTTTGTTTTCTGTTTTTTTTGGGGTTTTTACAATGTTTTTATTCTTTCTGAAAGATGGTCATACATCAGAGTCAGAATGGATTTTGCTTTGTGCTGTACTCTACAGTTAGAAGGTAACCCCTATCAGCTATACACTATAATTAAAAGACAACTTCTTTAACCTCTGCTTAGTTTTCTAATATGATCATCTTTCATATTCAGTCTTAAGCAGAAGTTTATGACCATTCTCTTTTTTCAGTTTCTCAAAAACTGATATTTGTTTTGTCCTCTATATACTTCTAACCAAGATCTTCTCTCGCTAGAATCTAATTGTGTAGTGTAGCTCTTACGGATCATCAACACCACTTCTTTTCTGCCGCAGGAAAATAATCACAGAAGGACACAAATTGTCAAAATGAAGAGAACAGCTAATTATTGCTAGCCCTATCAAATACAGATCCAATAAAACCACTACATCTAACACTCAGTGAATAGCATGAAAGAGAGAGAGGAAAATGAGTGTCCAAGCCAGGGGAGGAGTATGCCTGAGGCTAGATAGTGTCACCTATGAGACAGGAAAACGATATCCATAAAATCTCAAAAACAGTGTCTCAGAATAAGACTTTCAAATGGGCATCTACTGACAAGCCAAGTTGGCAGGAGAAAAATCTCTCAAGCTCTCTTTGTCACTTTAAATTAAGTGTCAAGAACTCAATATTAGAGTTTAAATTCATATAATTCCAATTGCCCTTGGGAAAGCAATTATTTTTTATTATTTTTATTTATTTTATTATTTACTCATTTTTCATAAGTAAGACAAGAAGCTACTTATTTTTCAACTCTTCCTTTTGCACTAAAATTATCCATGGAAAATATACTATGTCATAATAGTTGAAACTTTACAACATTCTGTAGCCTATCTTTTATTTATTTTGTGTGTTGATTTTTTTCTTCTACCTTTCTTCACATCTGTACATCTACCCTTTCAACTTTACACTTTTAGATAGGGGAGAAAATGACTAAAAGAGAAGGGAGTGATTGCATTGTTAGACTACTTTGTACTGATTAAGGGCATTGAGTGCCTTGGGGAAAGTTTGATGTTTACCAACAGGATATATACTTTCTTCTTTTGTATCTTATTTGCTCAGGAGTACTTAACAAACCATAAGCAATGGCAACCAATAACATACCAACCAATCCTGCCTTTCAGGGCCCTAGTATTTATATACCCTCTGAGAAATCTCCAGAATTCCAAATGTGATACAATTGCAGAAACTATCTGTCACTGGCAAAATTACAACTGGCTGTGAACACTCTGATGCAGCCCCATATCCCTCATCTTGGGTTATAATAAAACATATTCCTGTAATATTTCTCTGTTATTCAAAGAAACCAAAATTCCCACTATAGTGGTCTATTATTCATTCCATATATTCCCATTAAATGTCTTGATTCTACTGTGTTTACAAATCAATTGAAAGACTTTAAGAAAATTCTAAGTGAAAAACAATTCAGCCTTAGTCCAGTAAATTTAAATGTAAGCAAACTGAACCATCCATCCCTCATTGCATTAGAGTTGCAATTTCTCTTCTAGAAAGTTTGCTCAGCTGTTTTGTTCTTTTTTATGCATGTCTCATTTGGATGATAACATATAGAGTGGCTTCTAAATAATATTCATTAGGTTCCCACTTTTGCCCTCGTTAATAAGTATAGCTGTTGGTAAAATATAAAATGGCATAAATATGCCAACTATTGTAAGGTTCTGATTGTTTCAGTGTCTCCTAGTAAGCATGAATTAATAAATTGCTAAAATTTTTAACACTTTTAATTAAAGACATTTTTGCAAGTAGTTAAGAGCAAAACAGAATCCTCAGAATTGTTTACATTTATTAACATTTAAGGTTTCTTGGGTTTCATTTATTTCTGTTGCATAAACAATGGCTATAAAAAGAGAAAGTTCTCTCAGAGGTTCCCTTCTGAAGTCTTGTTGTAAATGCAAATAATAATAATCACCCCTGTTCTAACTTAGGAGAGCTGGTGAAGATTAATGAGTTATTTCTTTGGGTTCAAGTTTTCTACATGCACTGGGTCCACCATGGTGATATAATTAATTTTACAACACGAGGGTTTTGTCATCCAACATCCCCATGCCATGCAGCTATGATAAGTATTCTTTAATTAAACCTCAAAATTTGCCACAGTTGTTACATAGTACAGCTGGAGCACAGATACCTCTGTGGACCACAAAGATTTTAATATGCAGCCTGGGAAGCATAATAATAGAACATTTATAAGAAAGCCTTTTTAGTTGGTGTCTAAAGTTCTTAGAACTTTTAATAAATACATCTAAAATAAGATAACAACAGAGAAATGTAACAGTTCATATTTCTGGTTAAATCTTGAGAAAGATAGCCCTGGAGGGGATCTCAAACACTCCCTGGGGATTTTCCTTAGCTTCCAGCTATGGAAAATGTAGAATCCTTTTGAATGATTTTCCTTTGCATATAGCCAAGAATAACCCTTCTTCTAAGAACTAGATCACAATAGAGCAGATGAGGGTTGCGTTAGTGTGATGCTCATTATCCTGTCTTAGTAAGTATAAGGTGTATTTATGCTTCACTTGGCTTAAAATATGTGGTTGAATATTTCAATCATGCTTCAGTGACACATTGCATATGTATGTCCAATAGGATGTCATAAGTAAGTACTGTATTTGCCTTGTTCTACAACTCAGACTTGAGTCTCTATTAGTGACTTAGCAAACTAGAGTGAAACCATACTTAGCAGTGGTAAGTGAACAGACTCCCTTTCCCAACATTTACTGTTTATATAGTCCTACAGAATTTTATTGAAAATTCTCAGCTTCTCAATTTCTCTGTAACAATAATAATAGATATATGCAACTCAGACAGTTATTAGGATCTTTAAAACAAATATTAAGTTCTGTAATTGGATATGGATATGGAGGAAGGTCATTCTCAAGGATAAGGCTAGCCTGGATTGAATGAGGGTGGCGGAATAAACTATGAAAAAAAAAATGTGCAAGGTGAAAAACATAGGCACATATATTTGAATCTTTCTAGTAATGATAGAGTCCTGACAGCACATCATATATAATGGTAATAATGACAAGTCAGGTGAAAATAAATGACAAAACTATTCAGTAGCAATTGAATGCTACAAAAAATGTAAAATTCTGTTATAGTGTTATATTATGATATTTCTTACCTAGGTACTTTAATAAACTGTTGTTTTGTTTGTTTGCTTCCTTATTTTAATGTCCTCATACATCCATGATCTCTGGGCTCATAATACTATTGTTGACAGAGTTAATGAACTATAGACCTGAGGAGAAAAGGCTGTCAGGAAGAAGCAAGTAATACAAACACATTGTTGGCTTCATTCACGGCAATGTGCTCTTAAGTGCCAAGTGCCTCAGGATAACTTTAGGTTATTTCAGAGAGTCCAGGAAGAAAGCTACATTTTTGTAGGCTATCCAACTTGTAGTAAGAAACTGAGATAATTTTTATAGGTGAAAACTATGTGCTGGGATTTCTATTCAAGCCAAATTGTTAAGTAAGGCTAGTATTGATACTACTTTTCAAAAACAAAGTATAGAAACCACAACATTTGATGGTATAGAGTATTGCTGCAATGGCAAATGAAAATGAAGCTATTTTTCTTCTTACAATGCATAGCGTACACTTTGACATGACTCCATGATAATTGCCTAAAATTAAAAGTACGTAAGTAAAATAATAATAATAATGACAGAAAAAGAAATAGAGCTGCCTCTCGTCCAAATGATAAATCAGTTAATTCTCTGTTGTTAATAAGAACCAACACTAGGACTCAAGAAATTAACCACAAAGTATTGATGAATTCAGAAATGAGAAAGAGATAGGTGGAGAGAGGGAGGGAGAGAGAGAGAGAGAGAGAGAGAGAGAGAGAGAGAGAGAGAGAGAGAGAGAACTCATACTCATCTTTACCATGGAGGTAAGATATTGAAACACATGAGAAACTAAGAATTTATTCTCAAATATGACTTCTCTCAGTTCTAAAAGAAAAGTATTAGTTTTTAGAAACAAGTTTATAGAAAATAGAATGCTTTTGCTTTCAAGAAAGGAAGTTAGACTGAAGTTCAAACAGAAACATATGTAAGATTGGGGAAATATTTTGGGGGCAAAAAAAGGAAATAACCAGAGTTCTTTGCAAGGATTGTTACCTGAATGACAATTGGACATGCAACCAACAGACTAAATCTGCCAACTATCTCCAAGTTTGCACCAACAATAGTGAATTTTTTTTTCCTGCCTCAACATCATAGTGACATGCAGTATTTTGAAAACGGTGCTGGAGCAATGGATGCTAATATATTGTAAAGCAAAACAATTATGTTTAACTTCCACATTATTAAAATTGAAATCTATACTAAAGGATAATAAGCTCAAAAGCCATATATAACTTTAGAAATTTTTGACAGGTATTTTTAAAAATTATTTTTAATATTTTATTAAATTTAAAATATTACAACTATTTCTTGCTTTATGTTTCCAACCTCATGTTCTCTACTTGCTTTCTTTTAAATTCATAGCCCCCAATCTTTAGATATTCTTTCACACACACACATACACACACACACACACACACACACACACATACATACACATATGAAGAAACTGCTCATTCTACATATGTCTATTTGATATCATGGTTGACCACTGAATATTGGTTAATTTGTTGAATGGCTCTTTCCTGAGGAAGACTTTCTTCAATACCTTTAGTTACCTATAGTACTTTATCTGTCTTTGAAACCCCACCTGATTTCCTCATTCCACATTTGAATGCCTTTTGGTGTTATCCTTGTCTTGCAAAGACAGCCTTTTTGTTGGTATTTTATAGGTGAATCTTCCCGGACATTTTTAGGAGACTCAATCTTACAGTAGATTTTCTGTTTCTAAACTTCCCTTCATCCCACGTAGAAACCATTATACAAAACAGCAACTCATCCAAATATAAAGCTGCATGTGTATCAGAAGATGGCCTACTTGGCCATCATTGAGAAGAGAGGCCCCTTGGTCTTGCAAACTTTAATATACCTCAGTACGGGGGAATGCCAGGGCCAAGAAGTGGTAGTGAGTGGGTAGGGGAGTGGGTGGGGGGTAGGTCTGGGGAACTTTTGGGATAGCATTTGAAATTCAAATGAAGAAAATACCTTATTAAAAAATAAATTAAAAATGAATTATAAAAATATATATAAACAAGTGATTATGTGATACTCATGTTCAACTGATACATCTAATACACAACTCTATACCTAAGGCTCAGAGCATGTCGCTGAAAAAGAGGCAGAGTGATTATAAAATCAAGAGGAAACAGAAGTCTTTTAGAAATTGTGTCCCCTTATATTTTTCATGGTTTAAAAACAAAGAAAATTCTAGAAAGTATTGCACTAGAGTTACTTATGGAAATTTGTCAACCCATGTTAAACTCATGAGCTATCAGCCACTTATATGTAGTATATTGTAATCAAGATTTTAGAAGTACAAAGCACACATTTCAGTAAATCTATGGAGCAATTGTATATTAAAATCATTAAGTGACAGTATGTCAAATTCACTTATTAATTGCAGCAAATATTATTGTAAGATCATAAAATAAAAGAAAGGGCATGAAATAAATAACCATGTTCGGTCTTTTCTCTCTCTCATTCTCTCTCTCTCTCTCTCTTTCTCTCTCTCTCTCTCTCTCTCTCTCTCTCTCTCAATCTTAAATAGGAATAAAAAATATAAAGGCAAATAGAAGTTATAAATTTAAAGGCACTCTACCAGATTATTCAGAGAAAGATTTAAGGGGACACAAGCTTCCTTCCTTAAATAAGAAGCTATGTCTGATTGTTAATGACTGGCAAATGGGAAATCTGTTCTGCTCAGCAGAGTCTCACTGGGAATATAAACCACTCAGTATTAAAGTGAGGTCTCATGGCTAGCAATGAATGACAAAACAATACGAATTCAGTGGTATCTTTGGAGGTTCTTTGTCTCATATGGCTTTGGCAGGGAATTTTTTTTAAAACCTTCCAGATCCTTTATATATTTCATGGCTTCCAATTATGTGTTTTTAGGAGATTCTTGTGTTTACAAATCCCTTTAACAGGAGTGTCTTTGTTTCTCATGTGTATCACATGCATTTTTGTTTGGGTCTTCTTTTTGTTTTGTATTATGTTGGTTCATTTGTTTTCTCTTGGTTGCTTTGCTTTATTTAATTATTATTCTTTAGATGCCTATTTGTTTTCTAACAAGAGATGGAAAGTATGTGGATTCAAATGGGATGGAAGGTGGAGAAAACCTTGGAGCATGTGGAGAAGGGAGATCATGATCAGAATGCATTGGATGGAAAATATCTATTTCAATAAAAGAAAATTTAAAATGAGAGCAGAGAGAATATAGGAAAACTTTATTTTTGAGTTCTAAGAGATCTGGTAAGTTTCAAGGGCCCAATGTGAGGCTAGACAAAGTTACAGTGCTGCTCAAGTTTTATAAATATAGTAAATTTTGCCTGTCCAGTGGGCCTTTTTTTCCAGTGATGGCCGACTAGGCCATCTTTTGATACATATGCAGCTAGAGTCAAGAGCTCCCCAGTACAGGGGAATGCCAGGGCCAAAAAATGGGAATGGTGGGTAGGGGAGTGGAGGGGGGGGGAGGGTGTGGGAGACTTTTGGGATAGCATTGGAAATGTAATTGAGGAAAATACGTAATAAAAAAAATAAGAGAAAAAAATAAATATAGTAAATTTTCGATACTGCTTCTATAACTGTGAGAAAATGGAACCATTTTTCTTTTTCAGATTTATAAAAGAAGGTGTCAGCACAGTAAAGAGTATAACGTCTGGCAGAGCTTTGTTTATCTGCTTAATCAAGCAGGTACCAACAAGCTCCCTGCACCCTAACATCATGTGTGCTGTGTCATTAGAGACACTCATGAGACTGAAGAAGCAATGGTGCTTTAGGAAGGGGTGTGGTTTTTCTGATTAGTCCCAGCATATGTGTCTGTTAGAATTGATTTTTAGACAAATTGAATGATTTTCCTTAAAGTTTCTAAGTTTAAAATTTTCACTGGCATTATCCTCAGTGTTTGAACTGCAGAATACATTCCCTTTACACAAAAATAACTTAACATAAAAATATTTATTTTCACTTAATTATATTCTTATCTTAATTTTATTCTTTATCTTACTATTTAAACCTAAATGTTGACTCTAGATAGAGCTATTTAAAAGCTGAGCAGAAGAACTTTAACGTTGACCATGAGATAGAAGGAAACATAGTGGAGCTTCAGGTTGCAAAAGAGTTCTACTAAGAATACTGATTAAAGAAAAATATATGGTTTGATGGGTTTTCTTAGCTATAAACTGAATCCCTGTGGCTCTCTCAGTCCCCCACTCTTTCACAAGATGACCTGAGCACTGCCTGCTGCTTTGTTGCTGGTTTCTTATCTGTTTCCAGATAAGAGTTTCCAGATAAGGATTGAAGACCCTCAGGAGACAGATATGCTATGCTCTGTTCTGAAATTATAGCAAAGTATCATTAATAATTTCAAGGATTGACCCTCTCACGTGGAATGGGTTTGGAGTTGGTCCAGTCATTGGTTTTCTACTGCCTCAATTTCGGCTGCCTCTTTAAGCATGAAAATCTTGTAGGCAGGACAAATTTAAGGTCAAAGGTTTGGAAGTGGATTGAAAGATGAAACTGGGTGGGATATGGGGTGAGTAGGAGGACAGGGTATGGGGAGAATGGATGTGGGAGAGGTTTGGAAGTGAGAATAGAAATTGGCCTGGCACATCTCTGGAACAAGCCAATGATCTGAGACAGGGTAGATTCCTGGGAGTCTATGGGTGTAACCCTAGCTGAGACTCTTAACAGCTGAGGATATGGAGACTGAAGTGGACACATCCTTTAGCAAGACTAGACTTAGAGTGGAGAGAGGGGACCTGGACCAATATAAATCTAAAAATTGAGAAAATGTGGCTATATTAAGAAGCCCTAATCAGGCTAACAGAACTAAATATCATAATACACATTTAACTAGATTCCTAGACATAAGAATATGAACCCCAGACACCCAAAATTATGTATTAAGAAAATAAATAAAATAATAGTAAAGATGACTGTCTCCTGAGAGGCTCTGCCAGAGCCCAACAAATACAGAGGAGGAAGCTTGCAGCCAAGCATTGGACTGAGCTCAGGGGTCCCTGATGGAGGAGTTGGAGAACTGACATAAGGAGCTGAGGGGGTTTGCAGCCCCATGGAGGGAGCAACAGTGTCAAGCCAAACCCCCTGGATCTCCTGGGGACTGAACCACCAACCAAAGCATACACATTGATGGACCCATGCCTCAGGCTGCATATGTAGCAGAAGATGGCCTTGTTGGACATCAGTGGGAGGAGAGGCCCTCAGGCATGATAGTGTTATATGCCCCAGTGTAGAGGAATGCCAGGGCAGGAGGACTGGAGTGGGTGGGTGAGGGAGCACCATCATAGAGGCAGGGAGAGGGGGAATGGGATTTCTGAAAGGGTGACCTGGAAATAGGAAAACATTTGAAACATAAATAAAGAAAATACCCAAGAAAAAATAAATAAATTTAGGACACAGTTTCATTCCCTCCCTAAAAAATAGTAAAGATATGTAATCCATTTCTATTCAAAATGTGTTTGTTATAAAAAATTATAAATATCTATGCTTTAGTATATAGCTGAAAAATAAATAATGCTGTTCTCTGAACACAAAATTTTAACATTTAAAAGAACCAATATAGCATCCTATTCTATTCAGGAGATTTCAAAATGATTGTAGATACTTTAGAAAGTGAATTCAGTGTCTGTTCAGATTCCTAAGTGCATTATCTCTCTAAGGGTGTATCAAATCATCCTACTTTTTATATGTTCTATTATTTTATGCCAATACCTAGACTGTTAACAGCACATTTATGGAGACTAAAAGGAAGGTATTGACAGCCCCATTCAGTAAGCATAAGAAATATGACTTCAATAAGGGAGAGTACCTTAATTTTATTCAGGAAAGCTTTTAAAGTAAATCAAACTGTTATTTAAATAAAGTCAATAAAATCTATTGAATTTATTATAGAAATGTTTATTTCTCACATAAAGGCAACCTCTAAAGAGTTGACATTATTTGAAACAAAATGCCCGAGTGGTATTCATGACTGATGATTTTAATCAAGAATTCATTTGCCCAGGAAGCTTCTCATTTTCCCCACTTTCAGATCAATAGGGCAACGTGTCACTTCCAAACTGTACTTACTGGGAGTTAGGACTAATTTCATGTTGCAGTAAAATCTTCATTGAATTTCCTGCATTTTCCCCTGCACCTATTTATTTTCTTCTATATTATATGTGCAGGAACATATGCTCAGCTAGCCTCTTCAACTTTAGTGCTCCAGGCAGAAGGAAAAGATGGTCTTAAAACATTTTTTTTTACTCTTCCTGCTCAATTCTCTCATGAATTGAATTCACCTGCCTGAAAATAGATCACAGTATATTAAATTAACCTTGCTATTTTATTTCTACTTGCTCTAGGAAATAAATATTAAAGCTGAAGTAAATTTATCTACTTCCCTTGCTTTCTTTCATGACTCCAAGTCAAGGCTTCTCGTCATACTGCTCTGTTTGAGCAAATTTTGTACATTATCATTTAATTTAACATTTATGATTTATATTACATATATAATTTTTTGTATATTGTATATGTCAATTTCTCTTAAATTACATATACTTTATAAAACATTATGAAATGAGTTATAAGTACCATGGGAAATTAGTAGATTTGTTTGCCCTTCACATTTCAAATATATGTAATCAACATAAGACTTGATATATACTAGGCACTTATTACTGAATGCAATCTTTAGAGATGTATCGATACAAGTACACCTCTTAATTTAATTACAATGCTTTATGAAATATTTTTGTTCTTAAAATATTTTACTAACAGGATAAATGGAGAATTATAACTGGTATGTGTGAGAAAATAAAGAAAAGTGAAATACTACATCTAATGACAGTTTGATCGTAAGTGAAGTTCTTATCATTACAGAATTTCAAAACAAAACAGACCTTATAAGGTGAAATGAGACTATAAAAAGCTGTAATGATTTACAAGTTTGTCCCTTACCTGCTCAGATAACAAATTTTTTATTAATGTCAATTTCTGTAGCTATTATGTCCCCTCTCATCATGATGTATATCTTTCTGCTATCACTCATCTCTTAGGCTGTTGGAATCTTTAATAATTTAGTACTAGAGAGAATGTACCTTTTATTATGGAGTTTTCAGTATGGTGAGGAAGACTAACAAAGTTAGTGAACTAATTGCAAATCACAAAGCTGTGAACCATGGAGCATACAGAGCCTATCCTTCAGTCTACTGCATTATCTGAACACTTCCATTTTCCACGTGCTATGACAATAATAATAAACTGTGTTAATTCTGTACTTCAAAATTCTGACTCATCTTAATTATCCTTTTCTTCTCTAGAATCATTTTCACTGAAGCAGGTGTTTGTTCAACTCAAGAATTGCTGACTTGGGGAAAAACTGGTGACATTCTATTACCAATACAAACTGATCAAACTGTATATCCAGGATGTAAAATATAACTACATATATAAAATATTATACAATGAACGGAAAATACAAATGTAGTTAAATAAGTGTAGTAAAGATAGCCTTATCACTTCATATAATTGCTGAGCTTAGAAGCAGAGGAGTGGACCACAATAACCCTGACACAAATTGTAAAGTGGTATATAATGTTACCTGTATATTTTTAAGTCTTCCTGAAGTTTTGATATGAAACATAATCCATTGCTGTATGTCAAATAATTAAAGTTATGGATGGTAAATTTCAAATTTTAACTACAAGTATTATTTTATTTTAAAATTATTCATGAATAATTATTTATTATGTATCAATTTTACAGTGGAAATTTATAAATGGCAAATTTACTTTTGTATTTGAATAAAACTTAATTGGAAACACTGAAATTTTCCTTTCATTTAATTTTTAATTAAATTTCAATATGAGACTAAAATTGAAAATGGATCTATCTAAAACCCAGTTATACCACTTGGGAATATAACCAAAAGATGGCCCACCATGCCACAGGGGCCCTTGTTTCACTATGCTCATAGTGCCCTTATTTGTGATAGCCAGAAGCTGGAAACAACCCAAGTGTCCCATGACAGAAGAATGGATTCATAACATGTGGTTCATTTACACAATGGAATATTACTCAGATATTAAGAATGAGGACATCCAGAGTTTTTCAGGCAAATACATGGAAGTAGAAAATATCATCCTGAGTCAGGTAGCTTAAACCCAAAAGGAGATTCACAGTATATACTCACTAATAAGTGGATATTAGCCCTCCCCCCAAAAAAGTACAGAGTACCCAAGAACTTTTTATCTGAACACTTCCATTTTTACACCATGCTATGACAATAGTCATTGTTCATAGAACTTAAAAATGTCAACAAACTGAAGTGCCTAATTGAGGATGCCTTAGTCCCATTTGAGAGAGAGAAGAAGGCAATCACAAGTGGGGAGGGAAGAAGGTACCTGAGAGGAAAAATAGAAGGGGCAGTGGGGGAGAGAGGGGAGTCTAATCTAGTATTGTGTGAGGGAAAAAGAATGAAGCCCTGAGGGACAGCAAAAAGAATGGATAAAATATAAAGTGTAAAAAATAAATTAAATAAAATTATTTAAAAAAAAAAGAATGTGAAAGTAAAATAAATAGAAAAATTAAAAAATTAATATAAAATACTTAGATAGATTTTTTTTTGTTCTCCAACCTTTATATAGTAGCAGTCTTTATAACACTAATGCTTTTCTACATCTATAAGTTTTTGGATTTGCAATATACTCTCAGAATATTTTTAACCTTTGAAATACCTGTATTAAACATTTACTTTAGATGTTCGCAAGATTAACATGTTAATATAGTCAAGAAAATTTATACTGTCTTTTCCGGAAAAAAACAAATTAAATTAAATTCTCTACTTTATAAAATAATTGATATTGGAGGAGTTGTGATTGTTTTCTATAATTATCATTTCTTATTTTCTCCTTTGAATCGACAGACTCTTATTAGTTCTCCTTGGCTCTGCATGTTCTATCCTATAACCCGTCCACATCCTACATTCACAGACATATGGTAGGACTCAGTCGTTTATTAAGACTCAAGATTGAGAAGTCTCAAGGGACAATGAACTGCCAAGGAATGAGAAATATTAGTCACAATTATATGAAGTCTGGACTAGAAAGGCCAAATCAGCAGATATAGGGGCTATAATTTCCCTTCATACCTCTGAGCAGCAAGGAAACTAAGTATAATATAGAGCGTACAGATTTCAGATGCTCTTCTCTTCCCCATTGTTGAAGTCCAGTCTTCCAATAGACTGGTGACACAAAATTGTGTGTTCTGTCAAGTTGTGTTAAAAATGTAAGGCAAAAATATAATAACAGATGATATAAGGAACAAAACTTTCCAAAGCTATAACATTCCTTCAAAATGAGATTGGGTGTCAGAAAGTAAATTGTCATGTCCCTGTTCATTGAGATTCAAGACCCTGGTTCATTAAATACTCTGTGCTAAAATATGTATAGGTAATTGTGCTTTCTAGTGAATTTTAGATTAGGAATATTGAGAAGTAGAGGATATAAGCTTCATATTGCATACTATAGTTTCTTCATTTTTTTTAAATAAAGTATTTTCCAAAATAGAATACTTATTATATAATTATTACATTTTCATTGTTCAAATTATTTGGCTATACCAGACAGTATTATATTTTCATATATATATTAATTGTTCTAAATTTTCTGTTAAGTGATGGTGTTAAATTGGCTACCAGAAATTAATATTATTAGTAAATAATATAATCAAATGACATTTCTAACCACTAATATTTTAACAATGTTATACATTAAGGAAATTAAACAATGAGGTTTAACATTAATTTTTTTTTTCTTCCTCAACCTCTGTTTTTAAAAATCTGGCCTCACCTAGGTAAATTTTTGTTTCTTTTAATTTTTAGTTTTTTATTTGATTTATTTACATTTCCAATCTTATACCCTTTCCCAATTTCCCCCCATAATCCCCCTGTTCTATCCCCTCTCCTCCTGCTTCTATGAGGGTGTGCTCCAACCCACTCACCTGCTCCTGCCTCTCTGCCCTCACATTCCCCTACAATGGGTCACCGAGACTTCACGGGACCAAGGACATCTTCTCTCATTGATGCCTGCCAAGGCCATCCTGTGCTACATATATTTCTGGAACCATGGGTCGCTCCATGTGTACTCCTTGGTTGTTGGTTTAGACTCTGGGAGCTATGGTTGTTTGATATTATTGTTCTTCCTGTGGGGTTGCAAACCCCTTCAGCTCCTTTCTCTCTTTCATTAGGTAACCCGAAATCAGTTCAATGGTTGGCTGTGAGTATCCACCTCTGTATTTGTCAGGCTCATGTCAATGGTAGATTTGTCATCATATTCTTAAGGATATCTGGAAACTCATGCCAGGGGTATACTTCCTCATATCCATTTTGGTCCCTTAGCCTCTTTTATCTCAAGAAAATATTTCCCTATACTAGCTATGTTAAAGTTTCTATAGCTATAATGATAATTATGCTAGATTATATTTTATGAATGCATTTTAAATATACATTAAACTTCTCGGGAACCAGCAGTTAAACAATGCGTCTTTTTCTTTTCACAGTTGCAAGCACCTGGTACTTGTTGAAATTATATCATATAAATGAAATATAATTTCTACATTTTAAAGAAATTACATCTAATTGATACTACTACCACCAGTATAACATAAAAATCTTGGACAGATGTGTAAAATGTATGTCATGGCCTATTGTAGAAGAGCTATGCTAATGAGAAGTTCACCAAATACCTTTGTCTTTTCCTTTCACTAATAAATGTAGATTCATCCCTATCCCTTATTCTTAAATACAACCAGATTTAGGATGATTGTATAACTGGAAATTGATATAGAATATGATAGAAAATATTATTTGTTACAGCTAGCAAGACCCATCATTATCTCCCTTCTATAGTTTCCTCTTTCTTGTCTTTCCACTAAATGTCACCAGTCCTAAGGCAGTAGAGTCTCCATGGGAAATGAACTAAGTGGAGGTTAGTATTGCTGCCTAGAAGACAGCAACATTCTACCAGAAATGCTGTTCTGCTGTTTATTTGTGTGAACATAAACTTCTGCAAAAACAACTATAGGATCCCTTACTCAACTGAAGTTATTTCAACTTGTTCTAAAAGATATGTGTTAAATCTTTAAAACCGAATTTTGGAGATAGAGGGACGACACAGTGTAGAGTGTAATGTTCTACAGAGGATGTGGGTATTGTATTCAGCACCCACTTATCAGTTCAAAGCTGCCTGTAACTCTAAGGTTTTGGGTACTCTCTGCTGGCCCCTGAAAACTCCTATGTATACACACTACACATAAACTTGCACAGACAAGCATAATAAAACAAACATAATAAAACATATGTTGGAAAGAAAGTGTGCATGATTGCTTTGTTCTAAGAAAATAGTTGGAGTTCTAATGTATATTGGTATCAATTTAATATTTAATATAACAACAAGAAATGCATGACAACTTATCAGGACTGGAAAACTAAACAAAAAATGAAGAGAATTTTTGTTATTTTCAGGATATGCACAAGTAAATTAAGTATTATATATCAAACTATACTTTAAAATTATAAGGCTAGGACAATGACTAGATTAAGATTTGGATAATCACAATTATGGCTAAATGTGCCTATAACATATGAGAAAAGGAATTAAACATTTGATATTAGAGAAACAAATTGTTTCCTAGGAGATGAGGGACATTTTAGATGGACAATATTTAAAATCCTAATTAATGCCTGCAAGTTAATAACAAATTTTCTAATTGAAATAATAGAGAATAAGCATAAGTATTTTAAATCTATGACTTTTGTTACAACAAACATTAATTAGTAAACTTATATTCCCTCCCACACTATTGTCCTGACACCTCAAATATTCACATTTGTATGTGTGCAGGCATTTCGGTACTTGGTGTTTACTTATCTAATTCAATGTTTGCACTTAGTTGCCTGATACCTGGTCAAGTGTGGATTGCTTCAGATTCGTATTTTTCTATAGAAATTCCCTAATATTTACCACCTACCAGAGTTGCAGTCTATGTGTGTATTCTAAGAGATTAATTCATATTTATCTACAACAAAGCTATTCCCGCTAGCTCATTGTAGCAATGCATGTTTTAATGAATCTTGTTCTCAGTGAGGAGAAACAACCTATTTTCTACTTTTTCTGCCATTCTACCCAAGCTGTAGGGGCAATATGCACCATCAATTGTGTAAAACATCTGAGGTAAAATCAATGGGAGCTAAACTATTACAGAATGTTTTCATATTTTAAAAGCTTACAACAAGCAGGACAAACCACAAGACAATATGGGAGAAAATCTGCGAAAGAGAATATGATGTGCTGCTGTTTTCAACACAGTCATATTTGAGAATTTTAAAGTTCTAAGATACCATTAACACTGCTAATTTAGATCCAATGTTTTGAAGATCAACAACTTACTTTAGCTTCCAAATACAGAACACATTTGATCTAAAGTATGCATTTATAAACACGGTATAATTTTGAGTAATTTTGGACTCATTGTATATTGCTTGATACTCACTCAGATATTTGTCTGCATTTGCACCATCATCTGACAGTGTTTAA
Organism: Mus musculus; assembly: GCF_000001635.26. Lineage (NCBI taxonomy): Eukaryota > Metazoa > Chordata > Mammalia > Rodentia > Muridae > Mus > Mus musculus. Next base: position 60,638,289 of record NC_000071.6, read on the forward strand.
GCAAGCCACATCTGCATAAATACTCATGACTCTCCTTTCTAATGTTTCCATATCTGTTGTAGGTTAAGTGTTCTTCTAAGCACTTTATAGATAATTTTTAATTGTTAAAATTATTTATGTGTCAAGAATTCCTTCTTTTATAAGTAAAAATACCAGGACAACTATTAGTAGTCAAGAATCGAAAAACTTTCTCAACAATTCATAATTTAAATATTAAAAACATCATGTATTATATAAATAATAATCATTAAATTAAGCTAAGTAGCCTTGCTACGAGAGCACATTCAACAACAGAGAACTAGTAATACCACTAATCAGGAAACAACCTAGCCTGAAAGTCTCTGGTTTACAAATATTTGTAAATGCTACTGAAATAATCTATTTTCTTTAGAAGGAAACAGTTACAGATTTTCAAGTTCTTCATTGCCCAGTGTCTCAAGCATCCTGTTGTTATAGATCATAGCAACAGGCATGTCTTTTTTAATAATGAAAGTACACTTTCCTTTTCATGACCAAGAAATGTGAATAGGGATCTGGTCCACATCCAGTGTCTCCCATGACAAATATAGTTGTTTTGTTTGCTAAGCTTGCATTCTACTGCATGTAGATTATACTACATAGCCTATCTCATAAATGGAAATGACAGATAAAATTATCTGACTATGACCACAACCAATAAAGGCAAATATATGGCTTACAAGAGATGTAATGTCATTTAGTTAATGCTCATTAACAACTGAGGACCATTCATTCTGTACATTCCAGGAAATAGCATTATTAGGCAAAGTTCCACTAAACACCACTTCTGAGATACATAGCTGATAAATCTGTTCGCCATTGGCAAGTTTTCTAGCATGGCAAGGCCTTGGTTCGATGCTGTTGCTAGGGAAATTTTCTTCCTATCTTTAAAATCTTTGTGTGATTTCTTTTTATCACACATTCAAATAAATATACTATCTAAGAAATTTCAGTGGACTGAATATCAGTTAGTGGGGTTCATGGCCTTGTTCATTAAAAGTAAAGCCATGGCTATTATGTATACAGAAATAGTTTAAATGAAAAATTTTGAAGAATACAGATCTGTATCATTAAATAGAAATATGTAAAACAAACACTTCTCATTCTATTTGATGTGGCATTACAGTGTGCCTCATAGAACAACTTTTTTTTTCAACTTTAATAATTTGATCAGATATTAGAGCATTTGCTGTCATATTGAGGCAATGAAGTTCTTTTTATCTCAGAACAAAGTTTCTAAATATCTGTTTTAAAAATTATTTTATTTAATTACATCTCAAATGTTGCCCCTAATCCTGGTCTGTCCTTTCCAGAGTTCTTCACACCACACCCTCACCTTCATGTCTCAGAGTGTGCTCCTGCCCTGCTGACCTTCCTCTTTCCTGGGGCATCAAATCCCAATATTATTAGGCCCATCCTATTTCTCTGAGGTCACAAAAGGCAGTCCTCTGCTACATATGTATCTGGGGCCTCAAACCAGCCAGTGTATACTCCTTGGTTGCTGGCTTAGTCTCCGGGATCTTTCTGGTATCTGGCATAGCTGGGGTTGTCATGCCATTTGTTCCTCTAATCTATCCCCTAACTCTTCATAGAAGTACCCAACCTTAGTTCAGTGATTACCTGAAAGTAGATTCATCTCAGCTCTTAGTAAAGCCTCTCAGAATACAGCCATGCTAGGCTCCTGTCAGCAAGTACAACATAGCATCAGTAACAGTGGCAGGGTTTAGTGGCTGCCCATTGGATGAATCCCAAGTTGGGCCTGTCATTGGTCACCTATCTTTCAGTCTCTGCTCCACTTTGTCCTTGCATTTGTTTTAACAGGAACAAATTTGGTGACCCCATTCCTCCACTGGTGGCCCTGTTTATCTACGGCAGATGGTGTCTTCAGCTTACATCGCACCACTTTTGGGTACTCTACTGGCTGGTTTTGTGTGTCAACTTGACACAGCTGGAGTTATCACAGAGAAAGGAGCTTCAGTTGAGGAAATGCCTCCAAGAGATCCAACTGTAAGGCATTTTCTCAATTAGTGATCAAGGGGGAAAGGCCCCTTGTGGGTGGGACCACCTCTGGTCTTGGTTCTTTAAGAGAGCAGGCTGAGCAAGCCAGGGGAAGCAAGCCAGTAAGTAACATCCCTTCATGGCCTCTGCATCAGCTTCTGCTTCTTGACCTGTTTGAGTTCATGTCCTGACTTCCTTGGTGATAAACAGCAGTATGGAATTGTAAGCTGAATAAACCCTTTCCTCACCAACTTGCTTCTTGGTCATGACGCTTGTGCAGGAATAGAAACCCTGACTAAGACAAATTGGTGCCAGCATAGTGGGGTATTCCTGTGACAACCTGACCATGTTTTGGGAAGGGCTGTGGAAGGACTTTGGAACTTTGGGCTTGAAGATCCATTTGTTGTTAAGAGCTCTGTCAGATGTTGTGTAGGAGCTTGGAAGATAATCTTGAAAACAGTGCAGAAGATGGAGGCCTGGCTTGTGAAATTTCAGAGGGAAAATTAAAGACTCTTTTCAGAGCCATTGCTGTTTGGATTGTGAAGATTCTGTAGTTCTGGTTAGCTGAGGCTGAAGAATCAGCTGTTACTAACAAGATACCAGAACTACTAAAGCAAAAATTTTGCATTACTGGGACTATTGATGCTGGTTAGCTGGAGCTAAGAAATTAGCTTCTCTCTAAAAAGAGACCAGCATCGTTGAGGTGACATCTTCTGGGAAGTGTTTTTGAAAGCACAAAGAGACTGTGTTCCAGAGATAGCCAACGTTGTACTCCTGCTGCAGCGGGGACTTGGTAATGTGTAAGGGTCACCCATGAAGGGGTCACGCAGAGCAGCTGAGGCTCAGAACTGTGAGAGGCCATGGAAGGCCATTGGTGAAGGTGCAGCCTCAGTTGCAATTGACGGTCCAGGACTGAAGGCATCATGCAGTGTTTTGGAGATGCCAGTACCATGACATGACCACCAAGAGCAGCAGCAGCAGTGGAGTACAGGCATCTGGAGCCTAGAGGATGACGCACATGCTACAAAGGTCATGGCTGGAGAAGTGACCCAAGCCCTTGGAGGAGCCCAGAAGATCGTGAGTTGGATCCCAGACATTGGATGGTTGGAGATTGATTTTTGCTTTTGATTGTGACTGTGCCCTGATATTCTCCCTCTTGAAGGAAGAAACTATTTTAGTGGAACCCACAGTTAAGAGACTTTTAATTGTAAAAAGACTTTGGATTTTAAGAGAGATTGAAATTTTAAGAATTTGTAAAGACTGTGGGACTTTTAAAGTTATTTAGATCTTGAGGATGAATAAAAATGTAAGGGTTGAGGCTTAATAATGATGTGTTTGTTGGTCAAGTTGACAAGGGGTCAATGTATTGGCTGATTTTGTGTGTCAGCTTGACACAGCTGGAGTTTTCACAGAGAAAGGAGCTTCAGTTGAGGAAATGCCTCCAAGAGATCCAACTGTAAGGCATTTTCTCAATTAGTGATCAAGAGGGAAAGGCCCCTTGTGGATGGGACCATCTCTGGCCTGGTAGTCTTAATTCTATAAGAGAGCAGGCTGAGCAAGCCAGGAGAAGCAAGACAGTAAGTAACATCCCTCCATTGCCTCTGACTCAGCTCCTGCTTCCTGACCTGCTTGAGTTCCAGTCCTGACGTCCTTTGGTGATGAACAGCAGTATGGAAGTGTAAGCTGAATAAACCCTTTCCTCCTCAACTTGCTTCTTGGCCATGATGTTTGTGCAGGAATAGAAACCCTAACTAAAACAGGTACTATGGTTAAGGTCACCCTCATTGAGTCCTGGGATCTTCTGGGACTTCATAGATGTTCTCCCCACTTTTTACCATGCCCAGCTCCCAGCAGCTGCATATTTCTGTTCATACTACTGGCCATGTGGGTTCTCTTATCTCTCTATACCTGATCCTGCCCTGTGGGGAGCCGCACTCACATTTGCCATTACAAGATGGCGCTCACAGCTGTGTTCTAAGTAGTAAATAATCTGCACACATGCAGGGGCAGTTTTCCCGCCATGTGCTCTGCCTTTCTCATGATGACAACTGGGCCGATGGGCTGCAGCCAATCAGGGAGTGACACGTCCTAGGTGGAGGATAATTCTCCTTAAAAGGGATGGGGTTCTGGCACTCCCTCTCTCTGTCTCTTCGTCTCTTCGCTTCTTCGTCTCTTCGTCTCTTTCTCTCTTCATCTCTTTGTCTCTTTCTCTCTTCGTCTCTTTCTCTTCGTCTTTTCCTCTGCTCTCTTCCTCTGCTCTCTGCCCCTCTCTCTCTCTCTCTGCCACTCTCTCTGCGTCTCTCTGCGTCTCTCTCTCTCTCTCTCTCTCTCTCTCTCTCTCTCTCTCTTCCTCTCTGCCTCTCTCTGCCGCACTCTTCTCTCTCTTGCTCCTGAAGATGTAAGCAATAAAGCTTTTGCCGCAGAAGATTCCGGTTTGTTAAGTTCTTTCTGGCTGGTTGCGAACGCGTGTAAGACTGCCCCCCTTGTCCCCTCTCTATCCCCTCTCTCACCCAGGTCCATCCCTCTCTCTACCTCCCATGAATATTTTGTTTTCCCTTCTTAGTGGGATTGCAGCATCCTCACTTGAGCCTTCCTTCTTGTTTAACTCTTTAACTTCTGAGAACTGTATCATAGGTGTTCTGTACTTTTTGGCTAATATCCAATTATCATTGAATATTTTGGATCTGAATTATCTCATTCAGGATGATACTTTCTAGTCCTATCCATCTGCTGTCAAAATTAATGATGTCCTCGGATTTTCTGTGTCCATTCTTCAGTTGAGGGACATCTAGGTTGCTTGCAGTTTCTGGATACCAGGAATAAAGCAAAATTGTTCAAAAGGTCTATTTCTTTGTTGAGTCTCTGTGTGGTTTAAGTATCAGAGTTACTGTGGCTTCATAGAATGAACTAGGTAGTGCTCCTTCCATTTTTACTTTGTGTAATAGTTTGAGATTATTTTTATTGAAGTTCTAGTAGAATTCTGCACTAAAAACACCTGGCCCTGGGCTTTCTTGGTTGGGAGGTTTTTAATGACTTCTGTTTCCTTAGGGATTATGGGTCTGTTTAAATAATGCACCTGATCTTGGTTTAACTTTGGAATTGGTATTTGTCTAAAATAATTCATATCATCTAAATTTTCAAGTTTTGTTGAGTATAGGCTTTTGTTGGAGGATCTAATGATTTTTATTTTAATTTCCTCAGTTTCTGTTAGTACATCTACCTTTTCATTTCTGATACTGTCTCTGTGCCCTTTAGTTAAGTTTGGCTAAGTGTTTATCTATCTTGTGAATTCACTCAAAGAACCAGCTTTTGGTTTTGCTGATTCTTTTATTGTTCTCTTTGTTTCTAATTTGTTTATTTTAGCCTGAAAATTAACTATTATCCTGTAGTCTACTTCCATTGGCTGTGTTACTTCTTTTGGTCTAAAACTTTTATGTGTGCCGTTAAGTTTCTTGTATATGATCTCTCCAATTTCTTTCTTTTTGGGTTTCTGAGACAAGGTTTCTCTGTGTAGAAACCTCTCACCTGCCTCTGCCTCCTGAGTGCTGGGATCAAAGCCGTGCGTCACCACGCCTGGCCCATATTCTACATTTTATGGATCAAAAGATAGTAACACTATGAACACTACTATTGGAAATGCTTCCATGGATACTTGATTCATAATTGCTCAACCAATATTTAAGTTATTTTTCATAAGAAATAGACCATCATATTTTTATCTTGTATTTTCTATAGAACAAATAGTAAATTTAAATAGCCCATTTTTATCATCATTGAAATTATATGCTTTTGAAAAAAATAGAAAATATCTAATTTGTTTCTTTTAAAATATTAAATCATACTAGAAATTATGTTATATAAGATGATATATATTATAAGCCTACAGTGCTAAAAACTTTTTAAATTTAAAATTTTTTTATTGGATACTTTCTTTATTTACATTTCAAATATTTTCCTCTTTCCAGGTTTCCCTTTCAGAAACCCCCTATCCTATCCCCCGTTTTCCTGCCTCTTTGAAGGTGCTCCCCCACCAACCCACTCCTGTCCTTCCGCCCTGGCATTCCATTATACTGGGGCATTGAACACTCTTAGGCCAAAGGTCCTCTCCTTCCCACTGATGACCAACAAGGCCATTCTCTGTCACATATGTGTCCAATGCCATGGATTGCTCTATATGTATTCTTTACCAAGTCTCCGGGAGCCCTGGGGGTTTGGCCTGTTGACACTGTTACTCTCTCCATGGGACTGCAAACACCCTCAGATCCTTCAGTCCCTTCTCCAACTTCTCCATCTGGGATCCTGCACTCAGTCTAATGGTTGGCTGTGAGCTGCTGCCTCTGTATTTGTCAGGCTCTGACACAGCCTGTCAGGAGACAGTCATATCAGACTTCCATCAGCAAGCACTTACTGGCATACACAACAGCATCCAGGTTTGGTGGCTGTATTATGGGATGAATCCCTAGGTGGCAAGTCTCTGGATGGATCTTAAAGTAGCTTTATTCTTAAGATTATTAGTATTATTAAAATTGCTTAAGCTTTTCAAGTACTGATAAGAAATAAAATATGTTTCCCTTTAGGAAGACACTAAGTATGAAAATCCCTTAAAGTGCTACAAAAGGTTTTGCTTACTTGAATATTAGTTCAATATAATATATAACATGTATGTACATAATTTATTGACATTAGTAATCATGTCTCATATTCATTGAGACTTTAAATTTTGGAGAGTTTGAAACTATTTCATTAAGATTAATAAAAACTACAGATATGGTAAATGTTTAACATATTTCAGTATTAAATCTACTTTTTTTCAATGAAAAGGAAACAGCTGGTATAAATATACTGCCTGTGTTAAGCAAAAAACGTTTCACCCAAGTCACAACTTTTCTGTAGGAAAACCAATAAATACAGACACTCAAATATTTTATAGAATGGTACAAATTATTGCCTTATAAATTGTGAACATTCTGTCATACATAGTCAATGATTATAATGTTAAATAATAAATGTTATAAACATAATTTACTGTAATGTTTATAGAATGTTCTATTCATATACAGAAGAAGACAAATATTTTCAATCCATGGCTGAGTTTGTGAATACAAAAGTCCCAGATTAATGGGTAAATACTCATTCATGGTAATTTTTCAGGAGTCCTAAAGATGCTTTTTCATTTTCCAATAAGGAACAAAGATAGCAAATACATAATTGTTATAAAATGATGACTACTTTTAATTGCATCAAACATGCTAAAAGTTCTATGTATATTAAAACATTTAGTATGCATAAGTAATACATAAAATTAAAGAAATGTATCTTTGTTATATGTTGGAGCATCTTTTGGGTATATGCCCAAGAGTGGTATAGCTGGATCTTCAGGTGGAACTATTTCCATTTTTATTAGTGGCCTCCAGATTGATTTCCAAAATGGTTTTACCAGCTTGCAGTGCCACTAGCAATGTAGGAATTTTCCTCTTTCTCCACATTCTCTCCAGCATCAGCTGTCACCTGGGGTTTTTACTTTAGCCATTCTGATTGGTATGAATTAGAATATTATGGTTGTTTTGCTTTGCACTTCCCTGATGACTAAAAATATTGAAGATTTCTTTAAGTGCTTCTCAGCAATTTGGTATTTCTCAGTTGAGAATTCTCTGTTTAGCTCTGCACCCCATTTTGGTCTAGAGTTATTTGGTTGTTTGGAGTCTAACTTCATGAGTTTTTTGTATATATTGGATATTATCCCTCTATGGGATATAGGGTTGGTAAAGATCTTTTCCCAATCTGTTGGTTGCCATTTTGTCCTATTGACAGTGTCCTTTGCCTTACAGAAGATTTTCAATTTTATAAGATCCCATTTGTCAATTTTTGATCTTAGAGCATGAGGCATTGTTATTCTTTTCAGGAAAAGTTCCCCTGTGCCCACGTGTTTGAGGCTCTTCCCCACTTTCTTTTCTTTTCTTTCTTTTTTTATTTTATTTATTACGTATTTTCCTCAATGACATTTCCAATGCTATCCCAAAAGCCCCCCATACCCTCCCCCTCACTTCCCTACCCACCCATTCCCATTTTTTTGGCCCTGGCGTTCCCCTGTACTGGGGCATATAAAGTTTGTGTGTCCAATGGGCCTCTCTTTCCAGTGATGGCCGACTAGGCCATCTTTTGATACATATGTAGCTAGAGTCAAGAGCTCCGGGGTACTGGTTAGCTCATAATGTTGTTGCACCTACAGGGTTGCAGATCTCTTTAGCTCCTTGAATACTTTCTCTAGCTCCTCCATTGGGGGCCCTGTGATCCATCCAATAGCTGACTGTGAGCATCCACTTATGTGTTTGCTAGGCCCCTGCCTAGTCTCACAAGAGACAGCTATATCTGGGTCCTTTCAGCAAAATCTTGCTAGTGTATGCAGTGCCGGTGTATCTGGTTTTACATGGAGGTTCTTGATCCACTTGGACTAAATTTTTTTTACAAAGAGATAAGAATGGATCTATTTGCATTCTTCTTCGTGCTGACTGCTAGTTGAACCAGCACCATTTGTTGAAAATGCTGTCTTCCCCCCCCCCCCCACTGGATAATTTAGCTTCTTTGTCAAAGTTCAAATGATCATAGGTGTGTGGCTACATTTCTGGATCTTCAATTTTATTCCAAATATCTAATTTCCTGTCTCTGTAACAATACAAAGTGGTTTTTATCACTTTTGCTCCACTATGTTTATAGCAGCCTTATTTACACTAGCAAGAAGCTGGAAACTATCCTAAATGTCCCTCAACACAAGAATGGATACAGAAAATGTGGTACTTTTACACAATGTGGTACAACTCGGCTATTAAAAACAATGAAATTCTCAGGCAAATGGATGGAACTAGAAAATATCATGCTGAATGAGGTAACTCAGACAGACAGACAGACACAGACACACACACACACACACACATACAAACCCCACACATGGTATGTACTCACTGATAAGTGGATATTAGCCCCAAAACTCACAATGCTCATGATACAACCCACAGCCCATATGGAGCCTAGAAGGATGGAAGACTAGGGTAGGAATACTTAAGTCCTGTATTGAGGAGGAAACAGGATGATCACGGGAGCAAGAGGCAGGAAAAACCTGGGCGAGAGAGGAGGGGGAGAAAATAAGGGGGGAAGTTTCAGGTGCTGGAAGGGACAGGAGAGAGATACAGATTGTCAGGAAATCAAATAAAATTATATAGTACTGGGGGATGAGGAACTGGGGGTAGCCATAGAGGACTCCAGACACCAGCATAGCTAGAGTCTCCCAGGACCCAACTGGGATGATTATAGCCGAAATTCACACAAGGAAGGGGAGACAGAATCTGTAGAGACCACCTCCAGTAAATAGGCAAGGCCCCCAATTGAGGGATGGGGCAACACACCCATCTCAAATGGAGAAAAGTTCCAGTTATACATGAGTTAGAAATACAATTACACACACATACTTTTTCATTATAATTATAAATATATTACATTATTATCCGTAAATTATTAAGTATAAAAAAGGCAAAAACTGAAAATAAAACAAATAATTCTATGAAATTACTTTGTGTGTGTGTGTGTGTGTGTGTGTGTGCGTGCGTGTGTGTATTTAAGCTTATATTTCCTTTAACATTTTCCTGTAAGCATGTTGTTTCTCCTTGCATCATAACTATCACAATAAGATGTATATGTCTAGATTATCAGTCTTTATATCTATTGTATATAGATTAATTGTATATGGACTTAGTTTTCTGTAAACAACCATTATCCAAAATGATTGAGTTGAAAATTCTAAAAATAAATAATTGATACAATTTAAAAATATATCTTTTACTGAAGTGTAACTGTACAATGTGGCAAAAAAAATTTGAACCTAACTGCATAAAGCAGTTAAAATGAATATTCATAGTCAAAGTGCAGTACTTAAGGAAGGTTAATCAATGTTGTATAGTGAGGTACATCATCAAAAATTAAAGAGACTGTATCAAAATCCACCTCACTTGTGTCTTCTTGAAGACAATCTCCTGTAATAATACTAGGAGGATCATGGGAAAAATGGAACCCAATTTGATCTAACCCAAATCAATTTGATCTAACCCAAATAACCATTGTTGAGGTACCTAGCTGAAGACACTCAATGAATACTTGGTACAGAAAATAATTTTTAAAAGAAAGAAAAAAAAAAAAAGAAAGACTTCCTAGAATTGAATGAAAATGAAAGTACAGTATACTCAAACTTAGAAGTCACACAATGAAACCAGTGTTAAGAGGAAAATTCATAGCACTAAATGTCTTCCTAAGGAAATTGGAGATATGCTGCGCAGTGGTGGCACCACATGCCTTTAAACCCAGCACTTGGAAGGCAGAGGCAGGTAGATTTCTGAATTGGAGGCCAGCCTGGTCTACAGAATGAGTTCCAGGACAGTCAGGGCTACACAGAGAAACCCTGTCTCAAAAAAACCAAAAAAAAAAAAAAAAAAAAAAAGTAGAATGCACCTTTGATTTACTACATGAATTATTCCAAATAGAAAAATTGTAATTTATACACTGATATATTAAAGCCATGGTAAATAACCTTATTGGTCATATAATTGAAATTTTAGTATTTATTGAAACAATAGTATAGTTTTATAAAATTATACAATCAAATACTATTTGCTTTTTTATCCAGTCACCTTAGTTAGAGGATTTTTAAAGAGTGAGAATCATTTCATCAGTGTTATAATTTGTCTTCCATATTCTAATCATATAATGTTTAAAAATCTATATGGCTACAAATGGTCAACTTGTGCAAGGAAAAAATCGTCTTCATTCTGTTCTGTCTCTTCCAACATTTTATGAACTGTACATGAACGTAGTCCTTCAGAAGGAGCTAATAAAGTTATAAATGACCACAGGATCATACTCGACAGTTTATAAACTCTTTCCACAGCTATTTGGAATGGACTTTGACTTTTCTGGCTGAATTTCATCAGGAATTGATGCAGAATGCAAGCTGCCAGGGCAGAGTGCAAGTGGTTCACACAATTTTCCACAGATGACACTGAAAGCAGCTGGGGAAAAAATGAGTTGAGAATATAAAATATTTTGAATCATCTAAGCCTCAAAATCTATTTGTCAAAGGCTAGGGGACTATATGCACATTACCCAGAATTATTTTTATCTTTTTGTAAACTGTGTTAAACACAAACACACACACACACACACACACACACACACACACATATATTTGAAACTTCAAGCAAATGCTATGTTCGAATTTATATATTTATTTGGAATTAGTATCACAATACATCCTGGTTTAAGAGCAAAGAAAAGAAGATCCCAGTTGCATATATTACATCCTAGCTTCCATTTCCCCTCTTCATCTCCCATTCCTTCCCTGACCTCCCCTTTCCTCACTATCCGTACCTCTTCACTTTCCCTCAGAAAATAGTTGGCTTCCCAGAGACATTAACCATATATGGCATAACAAGCACATAGTCTCACATCAAGGCTGATTGAGGCACCTCCATAGGTAAAGAAGGACTTAAAAAAAAAAAAGGCAAGACTCAGAGACAGCACCAGTGATAGGAATCACAAAATAACATAAAGCTACACAACCACAGCATATGAGCAGAAGTCCTCGGCCAGACTCAGAGAAGCTTCCTGATCCCTGTGAACCCACTTGAGTTGGCTCTTGAGTCAGTTAATTCTGTGGGTTAGGTTCTTGTGATGTCCTTGACTTCTCATGCTCTTCTAATCCTTTTCTGCTCCTCTGCAGGACTTCCTGAACTGAGCCTAATATTTGGCTATAGGACTCTTCATCTGCTCCTATTAGTTGTTGAATGGATTCTCTCTGGTCTCTTTGATAATGGCTGTGTTCGGCTCCCATTCCAGAACATCCTGCGGGCATGAAAAAGTGTAAATTAAAGGTCTGAAGTCTGAGCTGGTGTTTTAATATCTCCGTGTGATGCCTTGACTTGTTACAGAGAATGACTTTTACGGGCTCCATTTCTCTTTTTACTCCGAGTCTTTTTCTAGAGTCACCCTCATAGACTCCTTGGAATTTTCATTGTACTATGTTTCTACCCTTCCCCCAAAATGCTCCACAATTCCTGTCATATCTCCCAATACTATCTCCACAGCCTCCATATGATCCATCCTCTACTCCTAGACACCTGATCCCAGCATGCCAGCAGTATCTATTATATTTCTTTTTCTCAGGGAGGTCCTTGCATCCACCCCTTATCTTTTCCTAGTTACTTAGTCCCTTTGGGTCTGTGGACTGGACCATTATTATCATCTGGGTACATACCGTGATTGTCTTGCTGGGTTACCAACTCAGGACTATATATTTTTCTAGTTCCGTCCATTTGACAGCAAAAATTTTTGTCAATTTTAGCAGATGATCCATTCTTAATTGTATAAATTTACCATATTTTTAATACTCTTTGGTTCAGAGACATCTATGTTGTTTCCAGTTTTGGGCTATTATTAATAATCTTACTATGAACATATTTGAGCAAATGTCCTTGTAGTAGCATGAAATGGGCTTTGCAAATATGCCCAAGCATGGTTTGGTAGTGTCTTGAATTAGATCAATTCCCAGTTTTCTGTGAAACAAGCATTTTGATTTCCAAAGTGGTTGCACAAGTTTGGAATCTCACCAGCAATGGAAGAATATCCACTTTATCCATATTGTAGTGGTTTCTCTTGTACCATGCATTTTCAGATGCTAAGTTCTGTTCTCAAAGATTAGGTTGCAGTCTAGCCATTGGTATTATATTGACAAATGTCATGTAAAGAATGCTCACTAACAATCCCTGGTTGGATAATAAAAGGTTAGAACTTGTGACTGGACAAGAGAGGGAAGGAAGCAAAACTTGAGATTGAGTGTGGGGTCTTTGGCAGGCACAAGGAAGAAGATAAAAGGAAAGAGAAGAGGGACTTTTCCATTAGGCAGGATGAACCAGTAGGATGGAACATGAGAAAATGACCAGGAGAAAATCACTCTGAGGACAAAATGGAGAAAAGCAAACAGAAGACAACTCAGTTGGCAAGCAATATGGTGACTGTGCCTAAGATATTGATTAGAATAGCTCAGAAACTGCCCAGCATAGTGCAGATATCTTGTTAATAATAAACAAACAAACAAACAGGTTTCTATATTTTTTATTTGCTAGCTAAACAGGCTGGAGTCACACAGAAACTCCCCGTAAAATTATACCAATACCACATGTTTGTCATCATGTGCTGTCATGTTTGCTTTCGATCTTAATCATTCTGACAAGTGTAAGATTGAAACTCAGTTGTTTTGATTTTCATTTCCCTGATGGCTGGTGATGTTGAACATTTCCTTAAGAAATTCTCGAGAGAACCTGACAGCCTCTGGAACAGGCAGAAGCACAGAGGGGCTGAGGCAGCACCCTGTGTGGGCCGGGGACAGCCGGCCACCTTCCGGACCGGAGGACAGGTGCCCGCCCGGCTGGGGAGGCGACCTAAGCCACAGCAGCAGCGGTCGCCATCTTGGTCCGGGACCCGCCGAACTTAGGAAATTAGTCTGAACAGGTGAGAGGGTGCGCCAGAGAACCTGACAGCCTCTGGAACAGGCAGAAGCACAGAGGGGCTGAGGCAGCACCCTGTGTGGGCCGGGGACAGCCGGCCACCTTCCGGACCGGAGGACAGGTGCCCGCCCGGCTGGGGAGGCGACCTAAGCCACAGCAGCAGCGGTCGCCATCTTGGTCCGGGACCCGCCGAACTTAGGAAATTAGTCTGAACAGGTGAGAGGGTGCGCCAGAGAACCTGACAGCTTCTGGAACAGGCGGAAGCACAGAGGCGCTGAGGCAGCACCCTGTGTGGGCCGGGGACAGCCGGCCACCTTCCGGACCGGAGGACAGGTGCCCACCCGGCTGGGGAGGCAGCCTAAGCCACAGCAGCAGCGGTCGCCATCTTGGTCCCGGGACTCCAAGGAACTTAGGAATTTAGTCTGCTTAGGTGAGAGTCTGTACCACCTGGGAACTGCCAAAGCAACACAGTGTCTGAGAAAGGTCCTGTTTTGGGCCTTCTTCTTCGGCCAGGAGGAGGTCCAAATACAAGATATCTGCGCACCTTCCCTGTAAGAGAGCTTGCCAGCAGAGAGTGCTCTGAGCACTGAAACTCAGAGGAGAGAATCTGTCTCCCAGGTCTGCTGATAGACGGTAACAGAATCACCAGAAGAACAATCTCTAAACAGAGTCAACTATAACTACTAACTCCAGAGATTACCAGATGGCGAAAGGTAAACGGAGGAATCTTACTAACAGGAACCAAGACCACTCACCATCACCAGAACCCAGCACACCCACTTCGCCCAGTCCAGGGAACCCCAACACACCTGAGAACCTAGACCTAGATTTAAAAGCATATCTCATGATGATGGTAGAGGACATCAAGAAGGACTTTAATAAATCACTTAAAGAAATACAGGAGAACACTGCTAAAGAGTTACAAGTCCTTAAAGAAAAACAGGAAAACACAATCAAACAGGTAGAAGTCCTTACAGAAAAAGAGGAAAAAACATACAAACAGGTGATGGAAATGAACAAAACCATACTAGACCTAAAAAGGGAAGTAGACACAATAAAGAAAACTCAAAGCGAGGCAACACTAGAGATAGAAACCCTAGGAAAGAAATCTGGAACCATAGATTTGAGCATCAGCAACAGAATACAAGAGATGGAAGAGAGAATCTCAGGTGCAGAAGATTCCATAGAGAACATCGGCACAACAATCAAAGAAAATGGAAAATGCAAAAAGATCCTAACTCAAAATATCCAGGAAATCCAGGACACAATAAGAAGACCAAACGTACGGATAATAGGAGTGGATGAGAATGAAGATTTTCAACTCAAAGGTCCAGCAAACATCTTCAACAAAATTATTGAAGAAAACTTCCCAAATCTAAAGAATGAGATGCATATGAACATACAAGAAGCCTACAGAACTCCAAATAGACTGGACCAGAAAAGAAATTCCTCCCGACACATAATAATCAGAACATCAAATGCACTAAATAAAGATAGAATACTAAAAGCAGTAAGGGAAAAAGGTCAAGTAACATATAAAGGCAAGCCTATCAGAATTACACCAGATTTTTCACCAGAGACTATGAAAGCCAGAAGAGCCTGGACAGATGTTATACAGACACTAAGAGAACACAAACTGCAGCCCAGGCTACTATACCCAGCCAAACTCTCAATTATCATAGAGGGAGAAACCAAAGTATTCCACGACAAAACCAAATTCACGCATTATCTCTCCACGAATCCAGCCCTTCAAAGGATAATAACAGAAAAAAACCAATACAAGAACGGGAACAACGCCCTAGAAAAAACAAGAAGGTAATCCCTCAACAAACCTAAAAGAAGACAGCCACAAGAACAGAATGCCACTTTTAACAACTAAAATAACAGGAAGCAACAATTACTTTTCCTTAATATCTCTTAACATCAATGGTCTCAACTCGCCAATAAAAAGACATAGACTAACAAACTGGCTACACAAACAAGACCCAACATTTTGCTGCTTACAGGAAACTCATCTCAGAGAAAAAGATAGACACTACCTCAGAATGAAAGGCTGGAAAACAATTTTCCAAGCAAATGGTATGAAGAAACAAGCAGGAGTAGCCATCCTAATATCTGATAAGATTGACTTCCAACCCAAAGTCATCAAAAAAGACAAGGAGGGACACTTCATTCTCATCAAAGGTAAAATCCTCCAAGAGGAACTCTCAATTCTGAATATCTATGCTCCAAATACAAGAGCAGCCACATTCACTAAAGAAACTTTAGTAAAGCTCAAAGCACACATTGCGCCTCACACAATAATAGTGGGAGACTTCAACACACCACTTTCACCAATGGACAGATCATGGAAACAGAAACTAAACAGGGACACACTGAAACTAACAGAAGTGATGAAACAAATGGATCTGACAGATATCTACAGAACATTTTATCCTAAAACAAAAGGATATACCTTCTTCTCAGCACCTCATGGTACCTTCTCCAAAATTGACCACATAATAGGTCACAAATCAGGCCTCAACAGATTCAAAAATATTGAAATTGTCCCATGTATCCTATCAGATCACCATGCACTAAGGCTGATCTTCAATAACAAAATAAATAACAGAAAGCCAACATTCACATGGAAACTGAACAACACTCTTCTCAATGATACATTGGTCAAGGAAGGAATAAAGAAAGAAATTAAAGACTTTTTAGAGTTCAATGAAAATGAAGCCACAACGTACCCAAACCTTTGGGACACAATGAAAGCATTTCTAAGAGGGAAACTCATAGCTATGAGTGCCTTCAAGAAAAAACGGGAGAGAGCACATACTAGCAGCTTGACAACACATCTAAAAGCTCTAGAAAAAAAGGAAGCAAATTCACCCAAGAGGAGTAGACGGCAGGAAATAATCAAACTCAGGGGTGAAATCAACCAAGTGGAAACAAGAAGAACTATTCAAAGAATTAACCAAACGAGGAGTTGGTTCTTTGAGAAAATCAACAAGATAGATAAACCCTTAGCTAGACTCACTAAAGGGCACAGGGACAAAATCCTAATTAACAAAATCAGAAATGAAAAGGGAGACATAACAACAGATCCTGAAGAAATCCAAAACACCATCAGATCCTTCTACAAAAGGCTATACTCAACAAAACTGGAAAACCTGGACGAAATGGACAAATTTCTGGACAGATACCAGGTACCAAAGTTGAATCAGGATCAAGTTGACCTTCTAAACAGTCCCATATCCCCTAAAGAAATAGAAGCAGTTATTAAAAGTCTCCCAGCCAAAAAAAGCCCAGGACCAGACGGGTTTAGTGCAGAGTTCTATCAGACCTTCAAAGAAGATCTAACTCCAGTTCTGCACAAACTTTTTCACAAGATAGAAGTAGAAGGTATTCTACCCAACTCATTTTATGAAGCCACTATTACTCTGATACCTAAACCACAGAAAGATCCAACAAAGATAGAGAACTTCAGACCAATTTCTCTTATGAACATCGATGCAAAAATTCTTAATAAAATTCTCGCTAACCGAATCCAAGAACACATTAAAGCAATCATCCATCCTGACCAAGTAGGTTTTATTCCAGGGATGCAGGGATGGTTTAATATACGAAAATCCATCAATGTAATCCATTATATAAACAAACTCAAAGACAAAAACCACATGATCATCTCGTTAGATGCAGAAAAAGCATTTGACAAGATCCAACACCCATTCATGATAAAAGTTCTGGAAAGATCAGGAATTCAAGGCCAATACCTAAACATGATAAAAGCAATCTACAGCAAACCAGTAGCCAACATCAAAGTAAATGGAGAGAAGCTGGAAGCAATCCCACTAAAATCAGGGACTAGACAAGGCTGCCCACTTTCTCCCTACCTTTTCAACATAGTACTTGAAGTATTAGCCAGAGCAATTCGACAACAAAAGGAGATCAAGGGGATACAAATTGGAAAAGAGGAAGTCAAAATATCACTTTTTGCAGATGATATGATAGTATATATAAGTGACCCTAAAAATTCCAACAGAGAACTCCTAAACCTGATAAACAGCTTCGGTGAAGTAGCTGGATATAAAATTAACTCAAACAAGTCAATGGCCTTTCTCTACACAAAGAATAAACAGGCTGAGAAAGAAATTAGGGAAACAACACCCTTCTCAATAGCCACAAATAATATAAAATATCTCGGCGTGACTCTAACGAAGGAAGTGAAAGATCTGTATGATAAAAACTTCAAGTCCCTGAAGAAAGAAATTAAAGAAGATCTCAGAAGATGGAAAGATCTCCCATGCTCATGGATTGGCAGGACCAACATTGTAAAAATGGCTATCTTGCCAAAAGCAATCTACAGATTCAATGCAATCCCCATTAAAATTCCAACTCAATTCTTCAACGAATTAGAAGGAGCAATTTGCAAATTCATCTGGAATAACAAAAAACCGAGGATAGCAAAAACTCTTCTCAAGGATAAAAGAACCTCTGGTGGAATCACCATGCCTGACCTAAAGCTTTACTACAGAGCAATTGTGATAAAAACTGCATGGTACTGGTATAGAGACAGACAAGTGGACCAATGGAATAGAATTGAAGACCCAGAAATGAACCCACACACCTATGGTCACTTGATCTTCGACAAGGGAGCCAAAACCATCCAGTGGAAGAAAGACAGCATTTTCAACAATTGGTGCTGGCACAACTGGTTGTTATCATGTAGAAGAATGCGAATCGATCCATACTTATCTCCTTGTACTAAGGTCAAATCTAAGTGGATCAAGGAACTTCACATAAAACCAGAGACACTGAAACTTATAGAGGAGAAAGTGGGGAAAAGCCTTGAAGATATGGGCACAGGGGAAAAATTCCTGAACAGAACAGCAATGGCTTGTGCTGTAAGATCGAGAATTGACAAATGGGACCTAATGAAACTCCAAAGTTTCTGCAAGGCAAAAGACACTGTCTATAAGACAACAAGACCACCAACAGACTGGGAAAGGATCTTTACCTATCCTAAATCAGATAGGGGACTAATATCCAACATATATAAAGAACTCAAGAAGGTGGACCTCAGAAAATCAAATAACCCCCTTAAAAAATGGGGCTCAGAACTGAACAAAGAATTCTCACCTGAGGAATACCGAATGGCAGAGAAGCACCTGAAAAAATGTTCAACATCCTTAATCATCAGGGAAATGCAAATCAAAACAACCCTGAGATTCCACCTCACACCAGTGAGAATGGCTAAGATCAAAAATTCAGGTGACAGCAGATGCTGGCGAGGATGTGGAGAAAGAGGAACACTCCTCCATTGTTGGTGGGATTGCAGGCTTGTACAACCACTCTGGAAATTAGTCTGGCGGTTCCTCAGAAAATTGGACATAGTACTACCGGAGGATCCAGCAATACCTCTCCTGGGCATATATCCAGAAGAAGCCCCAACTGGTAAGAAGGACACATGCTCCACTATGTTCATAGCAGCCTTATTTATAATAGCCAGAAACTGGAAAGAACCCAGATGCCCCTCAACAGAGGAATGGATACAGAAAATGTGGTACATCTACACAATGGAGTACTACTCAGCTATTAAAAAGAATGAATTTATGAAATTCCTAGCCAAATGGATGGACATGGAGAGCATCATCCTGAGTGAGGTAACACAATCACAAAGGAACTCACACAATATGTACTCACTGATAAGTGGATACTAGCCCAAAACCTAGGATACCCACGATATAAGATACAATTTCCTAAACACATGAAACTCAAGAAAAATGAAGACTGAAGTGTGGACACTATGCCCCTCCTTAGAAGTGGGAACAAAACACCCATGGAAGGAGTTACAGAAACAAAGTATGGAGCTGAGATGAAAGGATGGACCATGTAGAGACTGCCATATCCAGGGATCCACCCCATAATCAGCTTCCAAATGCTGACACCATTGCATACACTAGCAAGATTTTACTGAAAGGACCCAGATGTAGCTGTCTCTTGTGAGACTATGCCGGGGCCTAGCAAACACAGAAGTGGATGCTCACAGTCAGCTAATGGATGGATCACAGGGCTCCCAATGGAGGAGCTAGAGAAAGTAGCCAAGGAGCTAAAGGGATCTTCAACCCTATAGGTGGAACAACATTATGAACTAACCAGTACCCCTGAGCTCTTGACTCTAGCTGCATATGTATCAAAAGATGGCCTAGTCGGCCATCACTGGAAAGAGAGGCCCATTGGACACGCAGACTTTGTGTGCCCCGGTACAGGGGAACGCCAGGGCCAAAGGGGGGGAGTGGGTGGGTAGGGGAGTGGGGGTGGGTGGGTAAGGGGGACTTTTGGTATAGCATTGGAAATGTAAATGAGCTAAATACCTAATAAAAAATGGGAAAAAAAAAAAAAAAAAAAAAGAAATTCTCTGCCACTTGGCATTCCTCTGTTGAGAATACTCTTTTTAGATATACACATGATTTTTATTGTATTATTTATTTGTTGATGTCTAATTTCTTGAATCCTTTATATACTTTATATATTGGCCTTCTGTCAGATGGAGAGTTGGTAAAGTTTTTTTTTTCCTCTGTTCTCAGGGTTGCTGTTTTGTCCCATGAATAGTGTCCTTTGCCTTACAGAAGTATTTTAATTCTATGAGTTCCCATTTATTAAATATTAATCTTAGTCCCTGCACTTTTTTTTTTTTAGAAAATTGTCTTCTATGTCAGAACATTGAAAGCTATTCCTGATTTTTCTTCTATTCAAGTCAGTGTTTCTAGTTTTATGTTGAGGTCTTTGATTCACTTGAACTTGAGTTTTGTGCAGAATTTGATGCTAGATATAAATCTATTTGTATTCTTCTATATGCAGACATCCAGTTAGACCAGCACCATTTGTTGAAGATGATTTCTTTTTAACACTGTATATTTCTAGTTTCTTTATCAAATATTATGGATGAGTATGGTAGTGTAGATATGATGTAGATACTGATCAATGTGTCTGTTTTTAATGGCAATGCCATCTAGTTTGTATTGCTATTGCTCTGTAGTGCAACTCGAAATCACTGATGGAGGTGCCTTCACATGTTCTTGTACGGCACAGAATTGTTTCAGCTATCCAGTTTTTCCCATAAAAGCAGAGTATTGTTTTTCAAATATATTAAAATAGTTTGTTGGAATTTTGATGGGAATTGCATTGAATCTGTAGATAGCTTTTTTTAATATGGCCATTTTTATTATGTTGATCCTACTCATCCTTGAGCATGGAGAAATTTCCATTTTCTGATAACTTCTTCAACTCCTTCTTTAAAGAACTGAAGTTTTTCCACTGTATGTTTTTGACTTCTTTGTCAAAAATCAAGTGTCTATAGTTATGTGAGTATACTTTTGGGTCTTTGATTTCATTGATCATCCTGTGTTTCTGTATAGATAACATGCAGTATTTTTTTTAATCACTATTGCTTTATATTACAGCTTGAGGTTAGGGATGGTAATTTCCATGGAAGTTTTCTTATTGTTGAGAATTAATTTGGCTATACTGTTTTTTTTGTTTGTTTGTTTTTCCATGTGAAGTTGAGAATTGCTCTTTCTATATCTGTGAAAATTTGTGTTAGAATTTTGATGGGATTGAATTGAATGTATAGATTGCTTTTTGGTAAAATGGCCATTTTTTCAGTATGTTAATCTTACCAATCCACGAGTATGGGAGATGTTTCCATCTTCTGAGTACTTCTTCGATTTCTTTTTTCAGTGATTTAAAATAGATACAGAAAATAATGGTTCATTTACACAATGGTTTACTACTCAGCTACTAAGAAGGAGGACATCCTGAGTTTTGCAGGCAAATGTATAGAACTAGAAAGTATTACCGTGAGTGAAGTAACTCATACCCAGAAGCACCTGCATGGAATGCACTCACTAATTATTAAATATTAACCAAAAAGTACAGAATAACTAGGATACAGCACACAGAGCATAAGAAGTTTAACAAGTAGAAAGACCCAAGTGAAGGTATTTCAATTGCACTTAAATGAGTGAACACAATAATCACAGGATGCAGATGGATGAAGGAAACTGGATAGGAAAAGGGAGAGGGAGGGAAAAGTGAGAATAAGATAAGGTGGGGGGGGGACAGGAGAGAAGAACAGAGGTCCAACAGAATAAATGGAGATAAGCAGCATTTGGGGATGGAGGGAGGTGGACCTTCTAGAAAGTACCAGAGACCTGAGAGGAGACTCTAAGGAATCAAATGGAGGAAACTTAACTAAAATGCCCAACAGTGGGGAGAGGGAACTCAAAGAGTTCACCTCTATTACATAGACTGGGTTCAAGTGGAACAACAGGGTTACTAAACCACAGTCAAAATTTCTGTTCCTGTACCTGCCTAAAAAGGGAAAAAATGGAGAAGCGACTGAAGAAAAGGTGATCCAATGACCAGCCCAACTTGGGATCCATTTCATGGGGGGCACCAAGGCTTTACACTATTACTGATGCTATGATGTGTTTAGAGATGGGAGCCTAGAATGGCTGTCCTCTGAGAGTTCCTACCAGCAGCTGACTGAGACAGAAGAAGATACTTTAACCTAACCATTGAACTGAAGTTGGGCCCCTCTATGGTTGAATTTGAGGAAGGGATTGAAGAAGCTGAGGGGGAGAGTAAGCACATAGGAAGGCCACAAGTCTCAATTTATCCAAACACCAAGGAGCTCCCAGGATGAGCTAATAACCAGGAGCATATATGGGCTGGGTGAGGCCTCTGGCACAAATACAGCACAGGTCTACATGGCCAGGCCTTAGTGGGAAAAGATGTGCTTAATCCAAGAGAGACTTGAGGCCCCAGGAAAGGAAGAGGCCTGGTTGAGGGGGGGGGGGCATCCTTTCAGAAGAAAGGGGAATGGGATATGGGATGAGAAACTGTGGCAGTAGGAATCAGAGAGGTGCAGCAATGGCTGAAATTTAAATAAATAAATAAAATAATAAAAATTGAAAACAAAAGAATTAAAGTTTTTATCCTAAGGATCTTTAACTTTCTTGGTTAGAACTACCCCAAGGTATTTTATACTACTTCTGGCTTTTGTAAAGTGGGTTGTGTTTCTGAATTCTCTCACAGAAATCTTTGTCTCTTTGTATATAACAGTGATACTGATTTTTTAAATTATTTTTTAATTAGGTATTTTATTTACATTTTCAATGCTACCCCAAAAGTCCCCCAAACCCTCCCCCCACTTTCCTCCCCCCTACTCCCACTTCTTGGCCATGGCATTCCCTTGTACTGAGGCATATAAAGTTTGCAAGACCAATGGGACTCTCTTTCCACTGATGGCCAACTAGGTCATCTTCTGATACATATGCAGCTAGAGACACGAGCTCCAGGAGGTACTGGATAGTTCATATTGTTGTTCCACCTATAGGGATGCAGACCCCTTTAACTCCTTGGGTACTTTCTCTAGCTCCTCCATTGGAGACCCTGTGATCGATCCAATAGCTGACTGTGAGCATCCACTTCTGTGTTTGCTAGGCCCCAGCATAGCCTCGCAAGCTATATCAGGGTCCTTTCAGCAAAATTTTGCTAGTGTGTACAATAGTGTGAGCATTTGGAGGCTGATTATGGGATGGATCCCCGGGTATGGCAGTCTCTAGATGGTCCACCCTTTTGTCTCATCTCCAATCTTTGTCTCTGTAACTCCTTTCATGGGTGTTTTGTTCCCAATTCTAAGAAGGGGCAAAGTGTCCACACTTACGTCTTCGTTCTTCTTGAGTTTCATGTGGTTTGCAAACTGAATCTTGGATCAAGGAACTCCACATAAAACCAGAGACAGTGAAACTTATAGAGGAGAAAGTGAGAAAAAACCTAGAAGATATGGGCACAAGGGAAAAATTCCTGAATAGAACAGCAATGGCCTGTGCTGTAAGATCAAGAATTGACAAATGGGACCTCATAAAATTGCAAAGCTTCTGTAAGGCAAAAGACACCGTCAATAAGACTAAAAAGGCCACCAACAGATTGGGAAAGGATCTTTACCTATCCTAAATCAGATAGGGGACTAATATCCAACATATATAAAGAACTCAAGAAGGTGGGCTCCAGAAAAATCAAATAACCCCATTTAAAAATGGGGCTCAGAGCTAAACAAAGAATTCTCACCTGAGGAATACTGAATGGCTGAGAAGCACCTGAAAAAATGTTCAGCATCCTTAATCATCAGGGAAATGCAAATCAAAACAACCCTGAGATTCCACCTCATACCAGCCAGAATGGCTAAGATCAAAAATTTAGGTGACAGCAGATTCTGGTGAGGATGTGGAGAAAGAGGAACACTC
The DNA here is from genome assembly GCF_000001635.26 of Mus musculus. Taxonomy (NCBI): domain Eukaryota; kingdom Metazoa; phylum Chordata; class Mammalia; order Rodentia; family Muridae; genus Mus; species Mus musculus. The sequence continues at coordinate 60,662,146 of NC_000071.6, forward strand.
CTTCATTGTTGGTAGGATTGCAAGGTTGTACAACCACTCTGGAAATCAGTCTGGTGGTTCCTCAGAAAATTGGACATAGTACTACTGGAGGATCCCGGAATACCTCTCCTGGGCATATATCCAGAAGATGTTCCAACTGGTAAGAAGGACACATGCTCAACTATGTTCATAGCAGCCTTATTTATAATAGCCAGAAGCTGGAAAGAACCCAGATGCCCCTCAACAGAGGAATGGATACAGAAAATGTGGTACATTTACACAATGGAGTACTACTCAGCTATTAAAAAGAATGAATTTATGAAATTCCTAGGCAAATGAATGGAATTGGAGGGCATCATCCTGAGTGAGGTAACGGAATCTCAAAACAACTCACATGATATGCACTCACTGATAAGTGGATATTAGCCCAGAAACTTAGAATACCCAAGATACTGATTTTTTTAAGTTAATCTTAAAGATACCTTTCTATCATTTTTTGTTTATGTATACAATCATATCATTTGCAAATAGCAATGTGTTTACTTATTCCTTTTCATTAAGTCCCCTTGATTTCTCATAGTTGTCTTATTTCTTTAACTAGAATGAAGAATACTATATTGAATAGCTATCAATCAGTTGGAAGCCTTTTTCTTGATTTTAGCAGAATCACTTTTTGTTTCTCTCCATATAATTAGATGTCGGCTATTGGGTTGGTGTGGATTAGCTTCATTATGTTTAGGTATGTCCCTTTTATTCCTGATCTCTCTCAGCCTTTTATCAAAAATAAATAAATAAATAAATAAATAAATAAATAAATAAATAAATAAAATAAAATAAAAGGAAAAAAAGGGAAGTAGTGGTTGAATTCGCCAAAACTGTTTTCAACCTCCAGTGAGACGATCATTTGGGAGTTTTCTTTCAGTTTGTTTGTATGGTGGATTACATTGACCGATTTTCATATATTTCCCATCTCTCAATCTCTGGGATAATGTGTTTCTTTTTTTTTTTAATCATAGTGGATGATATTTTTGGTTTGCTAGTCATTTATTGTATATTTTTGTGTGTGTGTTCATGAGGTAAATTACTTTGTAATTATCTTTCTTTTTTGAATCACTGTGTGGTTTCCATATCAGAATGACTGTGGCCTATTAAAATATGTTTGGTAATTTAGGAGGATTGGCATTATCTTTTCTGTGACTATCTGTTCAAACTCCATCCTGAAATTATCCGCCACTGGGGACTTTTTTATGTTTTGATTGGTAGATTTTATGACTCTGTCTTTTTTCTTTTTTCTCTTTCTTTCCTTTTTTTTTTTTTTTTTTTTTTTGTGCTGACTAAAGGGCTAATTCTTTTTTTTTTAAAATTAGGTATTTTCTTCATTTACATTTCCAAAACTATCCCAAAAGTCCCCCACCTGCTTCCCCTCCCACTCTCCCACCCACCCCCTCCCACTTCTTGGCCTGGAGTTCCCCTGTACTGGGGCATATAAAGTTTGCACAACCAATGGGCCTTTCTTCCCAATGATGGCTGACTACGCCATCTTCTGATTCATATTCACCTAGAGACAGGAGCTCCGGGGGGGTACTGGTTAGTTCATATTGTTGTTCCACCTATAGGGTTGCATATCCCTTTAGCTCCTTGGTTACTTTCTCTAGCTCCTCCATTGGGGGCCCTCTGATCCATCCAATAGCTGACTGTGAGCATCCACTTCTGTGTTTGCTAGGCCCAGGCATAGCCTCACAAGATACAGCTATATCAGGGTCCTTTTTCTATGAGGGATATAAGTATAGCTTGGTTATTTATCTGATTTAAATTTGATAAATGGTTTCTACCCAGAATATCACTTATTTCTTTTAGATTTTACAGTTTTGGGGAGTAAAGGTTTTTGAAGAATGATTGAATGGTACTTTGCATTTCCTCTGTGTTTTTTGTAATGTCCTCACTTTTGTTTCTGATTTAGTTATTTTCTTTCTTTTTATTTTCTATTTTTATTATATATTTTTTTAATTTACATTTTAAATGCTATCCCCTTTCCAGGTTTCCCACATTGGAAGGCCCTATCCCATCTCCCCTCCCCTCCCACTGCTTCTATTAGGCTGTTCCCCCACCAACCCAACCACTCTCACCTCCTCGCCCTGCCATTCCCCTACACTTGGACATCAAGCCTTCACAGGACAAAGGATCTCTCCTTGTATTGATGTTCAACAAGGCCATCCTCTGCTACATTTGTGGCTGGAGCCAAGGATCCCTCCATGTGTACTTTTTGGTTGGTGGTTCCTGGGAGCTCTGGGTGGGTGGGGGATCTGGTTGGTTGATATTGTTTGTTCTTCCTATGGGGTTGCAAACCCCTTCAGCTCCTTCAGTACTTTCTCTAACTCTTCCACTGGGAACCCTGAGCTCAGTCTAATGGTTGGCTGTGAGCATCTGCATCTGTATTGGTCAGGCTCTGGCAGAGCCTTTCAGGAGACTTTCAGGCTCCTGTCAGCAAGCACTTCTTGGCATCCAGAATAGTGTATGTATTTGGTGACTATATATGGGATGGATCTGCTGGTGGGGCAGTCCAGGTATGGCCTTTTCTTCACTCTCTGCTCTGTACTTTGTCTCCTTATTTGCTCCCATAAGTATCCTCCCCCCCCCTTCTAAGAAGGACCAAAGTATACACACTTTGCTCTTCCTTCTTCTTAAGATACATATGATCTGTGAGTTGTGTCTCCAGTATTCCAATCTTTTGGCTAATATCCACTTATCAGCAAGTCCATACAATGTGTTTTCTTTTGTGATTGGGTTACCTCACTAAGGATATTTTCTAGTTCCATCCATTTGTCTAAGAATTTCATGAAGTCATTGTTTATAATAGCTGAGTAGCTCTCCATTGTGTAAATGTAGTACATTTTCTGTATCTATTCACCTGTTGAAGGTCATCTGGATTCTTTCAAGCTTCTGTCTATTATAATTAAGGCTGCTATGACCATAGTGGAGCATGTGTTCTTGTTGTATGTTGGAGCATTTTGGGGGTTTATGCCCAAGAGTGATATAGCCTGGTCATTAGGTAATACTATGTACAATTTTCTGAGGAACAGCAAGACTGATTTCCAGAATGGTTGTACCAGCTTGCAATCCCATCAACAATGGAGGAGTGTTCCTCTTTCTTCATATCCTCACCAACATTTGCTGTCACCTGAGTTTTTTATCTTAGGCATTCTGACTGGTATGAGTGGAAACTCATGGTTGTTTTGATTTGCATTGCCCTGGTGACTAAGGATGTTTAACATTTCTTTAGGTGCTTTTAGACCATTTGAGTTTCATCAGTTGAGAATTTTTTCTTTATGTCTGTAACCCATTTTTAATAGGGCTATTTGGTTTTTTGGAGTTTAATTTCTTGAGTTCTTTGTATATATTAGATATTTGCCCTGTATGGAGTATAGAGTTGGTAAAGATCTTTTCCTAATCTGTTGGTCACTGTTTTGTCCTATTGACAGTCTCCTTTGCCTTACAAAAGCTTTGCAATTTTATTAGGTCTCATTTGTCAATTCTTGATATTAGAGCATAAGCCATTTGTGTTCTGTTCAAGAAAATTTCCCCTGTTACCATGTATTTGATGTTCTTCCCTACTTTCTCTTCTATAAGTTTCAGTGTATCTGGTTTTATGTAGAAGTCCTTGATCTACTTTTACTTGAGCTTTAAACAAGGAGTTAAGAATGGATCTATTTGTATTCTTCTATATGTTGAACCAACACCATTTGTTGAAAATGCTTTCTTTTTTCCATTGGATCATCTTAGCACCTTTGTCAAAGATCAAGTGACCATAGGTGTGTGGGTTCAATTCTGGGACTTCAATTCTATTCCACTGATCTACCTTCTAGTCTCTGTACCTGTACGATGCAGTTTTTATCACTATTGCTCTGTAATTGAGCTTGAGGTCAGGGATGCTAATTTCCACAGATATTCTTTTATTGTTGAGTATAGTTTTTTTTCAAATAGTTTTGTTATTCCAAATGAATTTGCAAATTGCTCTTTCTTACTCTATGAAGAATTGAGTTGGAATTTTTATAGGAATTGGATTGAATCTGAAGATTGCTTTCAGCAAGATGGCCATTTTTACTATATTAATATTGCCAATGCATGAACATAGGAGACCTTTCCATCTTCTGAGCTCTTCTTTGATTTCTTTCTTCAGAGACTAGAGGTTCTTGTAATACAGATCTTTCTTTCACTTGGTTGGTTAGAGTCACACTAAGGTATTTTATATTATTTATGACTATTGTGAAGGATGTTGTTTCCCTAGTTTCTTTCTCAGTTTGTTTATCCTTTGAATCCAGGAAGGCTACTGACTTGTGTTCCTTAATTCGAATATTCACTCTCAGTCTTTTAGTTATTTCGGATTAGGGTTTTTCTATCTTCTTTACTTTCTCAATGTATTAACTGTTTATTTCACTGTTTCTTTGTATTGTTCCCTTCCTTTCTACTTTTATTGATTTTAGCTCTCAATTTGATTACTTCCTTCTAACTTCTCCTCTTGGAAGCATTTGCTCTTTAATTCCAATTTCTTTGTAAAGGCACTTAGTGTTATGAACTTTTGAACTTTTCTCTTGTTACGTCTTTGTGTTCCATACTTGTGTATTTTATGTACTCGGTTTATTGAAGTCTAGGAAGTTTTTAACTTACTTCTTTATTTCTGCCTTCATCCAGTAGTCATTCATCATAGAGTGGTTCAGTTCCCACAAGGTTGTAGGCATTGTGGTTTTGTTTTTGTGTGTGTGTGTTTTTCTGTTTGTTTGTTTGTTTGTTTGTTTGTTTGTTTTGTTTCCTGTAAAGGTTAAAATCCAGCTTCAATCTCTGGTGGTCTCATAGGATACAGGGATTAGTTCAATTTTCTTGTGCAGTTGAGAATAGCTTTGTTATGAAGCATGTAGTCAATTTTGAAGAATGTTCTGTGATGAACTATGAAGACAATATATTCTTTTGTATTTGGAAAAAATGTTCTGTAGATATATTTTAGTCTCTTTGGTAAGAGTTAGGTACTGAAATCTTCCTTTATAAATACATGAGATTTAATGTGTAATTTAAACTTTAATCATGTAACTATTGATGTTAAGGACATCACCACAGACTTTTAATTTGATGAATATGAATAGTCTTCCTCATCTTTTTGTTTTTTGTTTTTGCTTTTCAAGACAGGGTTTCTCTGTATAGCCCTGGCTGTCCTGGAACTCACTTTGTAGACCAGGCTCGCCTCAAACTCAGAAATGGTCTGCCCCTGCCTCCTGAGTGCTGGGATTAAAGGTGTGTGCCACCACACCTGGCCCTTCCTCATTGTGTTAAATTGACTTTGGTTTGATATCTATTTTGCTAGATTTTAGAATAGATTGTTTCTTTGTTACATTTGCATGAAAAAAAGAATCCAGCCTTTTAATCTGAGGAGATGTCTATATTTGATACTGAACTGTATTTCTTGAATGCAAGGAAAGGATGGATCCTGTTTTGAATTCCATTCTGTTGCTCTGTGTCTTTTTGTTGGGGAACTCAGACCATTGATAGTGACATTTATTAATGAGCAGTGATTGCTAATTTCTGTAGTAGTTGTTGATGGTTTTGTGTGTGTGTGTGTGTGTGTGTGTGTGTGTGTGTGTATTTGTGTATGTGTGTGTGTTTGTGTGTGTGTTTGTCTATGTGTGTGTTTTCCTCTTTAGGCATTGCTGTTGGGATATTATCCACTGCCTGTGTTTTCATCAGTGCAGTTAATTTCCTTATATTGAAATTTTATTTCTTGGACCTTTGGTAATTTATTTAAAATTAAAATTCTATAGGAAATTTAAAGTTGAACTATTACATAGAAAAATTGTATCTGGTTGCAGTTATATAGGCCTCTCCTGATTTAAATAAATGTACAATTTTTCTGTATGATTGAATACATACTTTCTTTCTCTGAGCAGAAAATGCATTTGTCAGTGAACTGTAAAATTTAAACTTCCATTATTCCTTTTCACTTTATTAAATCCCTAAATATTTTTCAAGTAGTTGATTGTGCAGTTTGAATTTCTCTGTCATATCAGTGAGAAATATTTTCTATAGTAGAGGGATATGGACACTTACTGTCAAGGAGAAAACACAAAATCTGATCTACATGTCTGTATGAGTGCAAGAAAATCTTTGAACTTTCAAAATATCTTGATAGAAATCGTGAACGTGAATTTTATTTTTCTGTGCATTGACCACTTTTGACACATATATTAATTGCCATATACTAAAAACTAAAGCTAATCTGACTGAGGAATTTGAGATGTACTAATATGTAATTATAAAGGTAAGTACTTAAGGGTAAATTTGTTAGTATGTCCATTTACAGGAATAATAGAGTTAGGTTCTCCACAAGAGCTTATTAACTATCCAGATATATGATTCTGGTTTAGCTAATTATACTAGGCCTGAGTTCTATCTTTTGAAGTAGACTGTATATCCAATTAGAAAGTTTTGGCTACTCTGATAACATTTGAACCAATATGGTATGTGGGTAGGTCTTACTGTGCCTTGATTACCTTTGCTCTCATTCACAAGAACTTTTAGCCTTATACAAGCCTAGGTGGAATAAATGACATATTCTTGTCATAGTTCCAGTATTTCTTCACATTAGATCAATCAAGTATATGTATATGCTTTCGGTATACCTCATTCAAGTCAGTAAAAAGACAAAGAGAAATGTTGAGATTGAGTCTCTGGGTTATTTAATTTGTAGAAACTGTGTTGAGATGGAAGTTTGTGGAAAGGAATGTATAGTATCTAATTAGAGGAATAATTCTATCTATCTCTTTAGGCTAAGTTGAACCTATTTTTCTAATGGTAGTCTTAACTACCTGAGTGCTGGTCTCTTACTCAGGTCATTGACCATGTCTAAAAGTTCTGTTCAGTCTCCATCTAAGCCAGAAAATCTAACCTCTTGATCAAAAGTCACAATTCATGCTATGGTTGGCCTTTTGAAGATACTGCTACATTTGAGTCAACAACATATATGCATGTCCCCACTTGGTCCTGCTAGGTGAGTAATTCCAATAAACTCATTAGTTTCCCAAGTTGAACTTGTTGGAATCATAACTGTATCTCTTGTTAGTGACCTATCTAGTTTGAGTAAATACTTCTTCACATCTTCCTATAAAATGTCACCAACAGGGGTGTGTGGTAAGAAACAATCTTTGATGCTTTACCAGGAAAGCAAGGTGAAGAACATTACGAAGACCAGTAAAAAGATGACAAAGAAGAACACGTGAGGGGAATTGAGAAAGAGAATGAACTGAAAGAAAGTAGGATTCATTTGTATAAAATGTCATAAAGAAATCAATTATTTTGTATTTAACTTAGAAAAACACTTAAAAAAATATTTCCTCAAACAGTCTTTCTCTTCTCTGACAGTCATGCATGCAAATCAAGTGTATTTAGAAATAACGCCTTCACTGTCAAGGCAAATAAAAGGTAAAAATAAAGAAAATCATTGTCACATTTTTTACAAAATACTAAAGAAAGAATAATCACTTTCATTTGCCAAAAATGGCAGGCAGGAAACCAAGCATATAATAGTATAAATTAGGTGAAAATATTCAATGACATGAATCTCTTACCCACAAAATTTATATAGAATTGTAGAAGAGCATACTTATTTTGAAGAGTTCTGAAATGATGAATCTTAATAATATCAATCAGCATGCATTTTCAAAATAACCAATCTGAGAGCAAGTAAAATCATAACTTTTTTTAAAGGGCTGGAACTATTTCAATAGATACAAATTTGGTCATGAAAATTTAAACAGAATATTGTTTCAATGGAAAACTGATTTCTAAAGAAGCAATAATAAGTACCCTCATAACATTACCAGCAGTGAACACATCTATGGCATAACCTTTCCAGAGTGTGAATATCTTCCTTGATTTTATGAGATGCCTTGTAAACATTAAGAGCTACAGTTAAAGGGTAATTTATGTGTATAGTCCATTATTCAAAGCTATGGGTTTTAAGTTTATTTAAAGCCTTTTTTTCTTCTTTATGCTTATGAATATTCTATTATTCCTTGAGTTGGTATTGGAAACTTACTAATACCTTTGGCCAAACTCTGATATGTAGTATGTAGAAAATGTATATATATTCCCTTCTCTTACATTTTCATATGTATATTAAGTAAATTGATTGTATTTCCCTTGCCCTTTATTATTCTTTATTATCCATAAATGTGTTTTTATTTCTAGTATCTAGTATTTGAGGTTGGAAACACTGCTCTGAAATCAACTACTATTGTCTTGAAAGGTACATTATAATATTGCCCTAATGTTGATAAATCATTTTTGAAGTACTTAGCTCTCTTTTCTATATTTCCTTAAAAGAATGGACTAATAAACATCTTAATACTACCTACCTATCATCACTGCATAATTTCAAAGCTAGTTTCTATTCTTATCTGTTATGGAGCCCAATGAGGTACATTTGGCTAACAATGATTGTTAAATAAGAACTCTAATTCAAGATGTGTGAGTTTATATTCTCTTCTAGCTCTATAGACACATGTTTTATGGGCAATAAATTCAAATGTTTCACTTTTATTTGTTTGATTGCCATCTGTAAAAAAAGCAAAGCCAACATGCCTATCATATGATGAATATAAGATAAATGAAACAATGACTATAAAATATGTAATCCCTAAAAAGCATATGTTAAACAATAAGCAAATGACAACTATTACACAAAAGAAAGTAGTGATCCTGGTAATCTATCAGAAATCTCTCTTTTTTTTTTATTACGTATTTTCTTCAATTACATTTCCAATGCTAACCCAAAAGTCCCCCACTCCCCTACCCACCCATTCCCAATTTTTGGCCCTGGCGTTCCCCTGTACTGGGGCATATAAAGTTTGCCTGACCAATGGGCCTCTCTTTCCAGTGATGGCCGACTAGGTCATCTTTTGATACATATGCAGCTAGAGTCAAGAGCTCTGGGGTACTGGTTAGTTCATAATGTTGTTCCACCAATAGGGTTGCAGATCTCTTTAGCTCCTTGGATACTTTCTCTAGCTCCTCCATCGGGGGCCCTGTGATCCATCCAATAGTTGACTGTGAGCATCCACTTCTCTGTTTGCTAGGCCCCGGCCTAGTCTCACAAGGGACAGCTATATCACCATCCTTGCAAAAAAGGCTTGCTAGTGTATGCAATGGTGTCTTCGTTTGGAGGCTAATTATGGGATGGATCCCTGGACATGGCAGTCTCTAGTTTTCTTTCATAAAGTATAAATTACCTAGCCTCTGCTATTCTATTATAGTAACAACAGAACTCATTATGAGATTTCTGAGCTTAAAGAAAACTTAAGCCATTAATTTCTGTGTGCTGAATATTCCTTTTCAAAGTATTGATAGTAGACAAGCCCCTTCCATCTGTGTCATTCCATGTCATAAACTGGTTGGTAAAAGCTCATAATGAGGGAGACAGTGTCACATTGCAGGTTCCTATTATAAACCTACTCATTTGATAGAGACATCATCATCTATATAGCTGGCCCCTGAAAATTATCACAATGGCGAGTACGTTTCTAACCTGATATTGGGGGAACACTTTCAAATCACAACATCACAGCAGATTAAAATACAGATTTGCCTGTTTCTGAACACTGCTATTCCTCCATTATATAATAACATCTTCTGAACATAAATATACCACCAATAAAACAGTCTTCTGAAAGAGATTTGACACAGGTGATGTTAAAATTGAAAAAAAAAATAGAACTTAACTAGGGCACAGAAATAGACTATCATCTTAGTAATGGCATTAGGGAACCAAAGAATTCATCTAATTGTTTCCTTTGCAGCTTCAGTCAGGTGGATTTGCAAGAGAAAAGAAATGCTGAGGAGACAGTGTGCTGACCCACTTTGTCTCCCTGCAGATGGTCCCAGCTGGAGTAATGTGTACTTAGTGTTCAAACAAGAACTTTTTTTTTTTTTTTTTAGTTTTTATTACATGTCTCCTAGGAAATAAAAATAAAAATGTTGATGTCTTATCTGCACAGGGAAAAAATTAGACCTGATATTTGAAGGAGCTAAATCCCATATGAAATAATTTTGGCATTGTAGCAAAAGCAATCATTTATAACTGGAAATAAAAACCAGGTGCCTGTCATTGATTTATATTGTAATCTTATCACACACACACACACACACACACACACACACACACACACACACACGCACGCACGCGCACGCACACGCACACGCACACGTACACTTTTGAAATTTATCTTAAATATACATCCCAAAGAAACACTCTTTTAAATCTATTTGTAAAATCTCACAGTTACAAGGAATTTCTTTTGCAGTTTTATTGTTTTACTTTTTCACTTTACATTCAGCTCATTGATGCTCTCCTGGCCACCCTCTCCCACAATCCTTTCTCTATCCCTTCTCCGCTTCCTTTCCCACTGAGGCCAGACAAGGCAACCCAGCAGTAATAAGGAACATATCCCACTTACAGGCAACAGCTTTTGGGATAGTCCCCTCTCCAGTTTTTCATTACCCACATTAAGACCAAGCTGCACATCTCCTACATTTGAGAGAAGGCCTAGATTCAGCCTGTGTACGTTCTTTGGTAGGTGGTTCAGACTCTGAGAAACCCAAGGGTCCAGGTTAGTTGATTCTGTTGCTCTTCCTGCCGAGTTCCTATACACTTTGATGATATGACATAAGTGACTCCGAGAAGTGTCTTAAAGTGACAAGGAATGAAAGAATGACAGGTACAGACCAAGGGACCCCTTTACCTCATGGTAATATGTTAAAATGCCTGATTTCCTGATATTAGAGTTACGTGCAACTAAGAAATAAAAATGAGCAGAAGCAAGCCCAGTGAATACCTAGCACAGTGTGTTTGGAGGAAACATCTGTGAGATCTAGCACCACTTCCAAAGAACACTTAGTATAATACAACTGAGCATGGTAGTTTGTTCAGTAGTGATGGGAGCTTTGGAGGTTCTGGTTGGTTGATATTGTCATTCTTCCTGTGTGGTTGTGGACCCCTTCAGCATCTTCAGTCCTTTTCATAACTCCTACATTGCGGATCCCGTGTTCAGTACTTCTTGATAACCAGAATAGTGTCTGGGTTTGGTGACACTATATGGGAGGGATCCCCAGGTGGAGCAGTCTTTGGATAACCTTTCCTTCAGTCTCTGCTCCACATTTTGTCTCTGTATTTCCTACCAATTTTGATCCCCCTTCTAAGAAGGACTGAAGCATTCACACTGTGGTTTTCCTTCTTCTTGATTTTCATGTGGTCTAGGAAATTTATCTTGGGTATTCCAAGTCATTGATTTTGATAGGTGAGTAGTATTTCATTGTGTAAATATACCACATTTTCTGTATCCATTCCTCTGTTGAGGGACATCTGGGTTCTTTCCAGCTACCGGCTATTATAAATAAGGCTGCTTTGAACATAGTGGAGCATGTGTCCTTTTTATATGTTAGAGCATCTTCTGGGTATATTCACAGGTGTGGTAGAGCCCTGTCCTCAGGTAATAATACTCTGTCTAATTTTCTGAGGAACCGCAGGTCTGATTTCCAGAATGGTTGTAACAGTTTGCAATCACACCAACAATGGAGGAGTGTTCCTCTTTCTCTACATCCTTTCAACATCTGCTGCCACCTGAGTTTTTGATCTTAGCCATTCTGACTGGTATGAGGTAGAATCTCAGGATTGTTTTGATCGCATTTCCCTGATGTCTAAGGACTTCTCCCTCCTGAGGGGCCGCACTGGGGTGGCAGGAGTGGTGGAGAAGATGGTGCGGTGAATGGCAGACCACCCCTCTTCGCCCAGTGCAGTGGGGCTGCCCACTCGTCATGGAAACATTGAAGAAGCTGATTCCGAACTCTGGGTAGATCTTTGCTTGAGAAATCCCGGAAAATGGAGCTCACAAGATGCACACTCACTGCACACCAGGTAGCAGCCCGCAGTGTCTTCCGGGGAACCTGTTTTTACCAGCCTGAGGAGGCTTCAAATAGGATTTGCGACCCAGAGGCGAGGAGAAGTCTGGCTAGGTTTGGGTTGGCCTCTGCCACCCAGGCACGCCCCTCTCTGTATCAAGGACTTGGCTTTGGGGGGTCCTTTGAGACAGAAAGACTGTTAAGTTTCTGTAATGGCTTGTGAACCGTGCCTATGAATCTGGAACATCCAGAAATGGAGTTCTGAGCCTACCCTCTAAATTTGACCCTGAAAGAAGAGCAAAAGGAAGAAGAGATTGAGATCCAGGAATTGGAGGATGGACCCATAGATATTCAGAAAGTACAAATCTGCTCGGAAACTGCATGGGTACCAGTCCTATTTGATGAGGTGGCCATATATTTTTCGGAGGAAGATTGGGAAGTTCTGACAGAGCAACAAAAATCCCTCTACCGGGAAGTCATGAGGATGAATTATGAGACTGTCCTGTCCCTGGAATTCCCATTCCCCAGGACAGAAATGATCAATTGGGTGGAAAGGAAAGAGCAGTGTCCTAATTCTGATGAGTGGCGGCTCCAGGGAGTAATCTTTGCAGAAAATGAAGAATCTGACCTAGGACTCCAGATTGGGCAAGCCCGATGAATGCCACCTCCCATTTTCCTCAACCTCTTCAACAGCTTTCGACTGTGTCTGCCTCAGAACATCACTGAACTGCCTGAGTGGAGTGAGGGCTACCCTTTCTATACAGCCATGGGCTTCCCTGGGTATGACCTCTCAGCTGACGTCGAAGTGAGCTAATTTCAGTTCAGTTGTAGCATGTGCCTCAGTTATGATGCAGGGTTCACGCTGATCATGGTAGAGTATGCAGAGCCCACCAACAACTGTCAGGCTGCCAATCCGTTTGGGGTGTTAGAAAAAAATGTTTGAGACTAGAGCAAAGTGAAGCCACAGCTGCAAAATGCTCATACCATGTGGCGAGCATTCCAAGGTCGCAAGAAATGAAGGTTTGCTGTGGTAGACCAGCGAGTGTCTGAGGATGTCAGATACATACTGGCCAAAGGGGACCCCATCACTAGGGAGGAAATGCAGTTGAAAGCTCTTGAAATCGCCCAGGAAATGAACATTCCAGAGGAAGGGTTCAAGGCAAGAATGACGAGAAGGTATGACCTGTCTCTGAGGTATAAAGTGCAGGTCCCTCAGCACCTGGCTGAGGACCTGACTGCGAAGCTCGTCACTTACCAGGAGAGGGTGCTGGCTCTGTGCAGGACACATGACTATGAAGTGGCCCAGATGGGCAATGCAGATAAGACACCCATCTGCTTAGAAGTACCCTGTAGAGCGACTGTTGACAATCAGGATGAAAAGCCCATCTTAGTCAAGACATCAGGCAAGGAGAAATTGATAATCATAGCCATACTGAGAGTCTTGGCTGATGATAGGAGGTAAACACCAGATATCATTTTGAGGGGGACATACATCCCCCCTGAAAGTTTCCCAGTGGCATGGAAATCCGCTGTCCCCGCTATGGATGGATAACTGAGGACTTGATGCAAGACTGGATCGAAGTTGTGTGGAGATGGAGAACTGGAGCTGTGCCCAGACAACGAGGGATGCTGATCCTGAATGGCTTCCGGTGCGGTGCCACTGACTCTGTGAAGAGTTCCATGGAGAGCATGAACACGGACATGGTGATCATCCCAGGGGCCCTGAGCTCACAGCTGCAGGTGCTGGTTGTCGTTGTCTACAAGCCACTGAATGACAGTGTTCGGGCCCAGTATTCCAACCTGCTTCTGGCTGGGAACCTGGCACTGAGCCTCACTGGACATGCTAAGAAGCCACCCCTGGGCCTCTTCCTGGAGTGGATCATGGTTGCATGCAACAGCATCTCAAGTGAATCAATCGTCCAGAGGTTCAGAAAAGTGCCACATCTCCAGCAACTTAGAGGAAGAAGGTGACATCCTCTGGGAAATCAAAGGCAAGTGTCCCAAAGAACCATCAAAAGAGTGTGGTCCTGAAAGTGTGGCTGAGGGTGACGGAGAGGACTCAGCAAATGGAACTGTGATGGAAACAGTTGGGAGGAAAACTTTTCAGAAGATGGCTGCAGAGGGACCAAAATGGGCAATGAGGATCTCTGAGCATCCTAGGTGTGGACAACATGAATACCCCATCAAGACAGTCCCATCTACAACATCCTGTCAATGTCTGCCAGGTCTAGGACTCTTATGGTTAGTGACAAGATTAGAAAAGAAACTCTGTGCCCAGGTTCTTCCTTCAGAGCTGTCTCCATCTGCCCAGTATAGAAACCTATAAACCAAAAGGAGCAAAGGTGTTTTCTACGGAACACCTTTCCACACCAAGTGTGAGTGTGAGTGTGTGTGTGTGTGTGTGTGTGTGTGTGTGTGTGTGTGTGTGTGTGTGTGTGTGTGTTTACACCTTCACAGGTGCTTCAGTAGAAGCTATTTCCACACAGGTCAAGACTACAGGAAAGCTCTTCTAAAAACGTGTCACACGTGTACCCCTGTTACTTGCATTTCTCCTCACTGAGGGAATGAGATGTTAATAATAAACTGGGACAGTGGCTTGGAAGATGGCTTTTCTGTAGGTAAACTAGGTTAAGATGAAAGATAAGGACTTTAAGATACATGATGATGTCGCATATACCTTTCCTGTCTGTCAGCCAGAGCTTTCTAGGGTCTTATTTATGACCCGACTCTTCCTGTTTAATGTTATCCTGTTTAATGAGGCAGGCCTTGGTGCACAAGCCTTTGCTTTTCAGGCTGCCCCCAGAGCTTTACATTCTCTACTGTCTACACAGACCCACTGACTTGGTTAATTTCTTTAATATTTTCATCAAAAGGGCAATGGGAGGTTTGGGGGCCTTAAGCCACAGCTGCTGTTAGACTTCAGCCATACAAGAGTAGGTTTGAGTCACTGAAGACTTCTACAGTAATAATTTGCATTCCCATGTAAGTCAGCTGCTAAGAAAAACATTCCTTCAAAGCTATATATGCTACAAAAATTCGACCACAACCTCATAGGCAGAGCCATTGCTAGATCTGTCATTCCAAATACTCAGTCGAGCCAACAGGTTGCTGTGATCACAGTCCTTCTTCCACTCGGCTCCTGTGGATTCTCTACACTGTTCTCGGCATCTTCCCCAGTTTCTACTCAGCTTCTCCTGCTCCTGTTTATCCTTCACTTTTCTCACTGTTTAACCATTCATTAACCTGCTCACTTTGTCAGAGTTCCGCACACATGACCATGACTTCTAAGAACTCAATATACTGACATTTTGTTTCCTATTTGCTTTGTCTGTACAGTCTTGTCACCCCCAAGTGCCATCTAATTAAACCCTGTTCCTTTCCACGTTCTCATCAGGTTTGGGGATTATTTTGTTTTCTTCCTTTGACTTTCCGGTTTCCAGACTTTATTTTTCTTGCTTGAGAGCTTAAAAAATGTCATGTTGGGGTTTCCACAAAAGACAGTTATCTTAAGAGCAGAAAATGGGTTTAATACTTTTTTATCCTATACTGTCACTTATCAGTTGAGATGCCTTACAGGTTACCTAGCACTGGAACTTTCCTAGAGTGATGGTTATGCTGTCTGGGTCTTCTGGGCACATTCTTCCACTGACTTAAGATGATCGATGCCTAACAGAGGCCCAGTACAACTATTGAGCAGAAGAGCTGTTTCCTGAGAATTACTGTAGCTCACTGAGCCTGGCACTCCCTACTAGATAGAAATTGATCCCAGTAATAAACTTTGATAATAAAGACAAAAAAGAAGAAGAAGAAGGAGAAGGAGAAGGAGAAGGAGAAGGAGAAGGAGAAGGAGAAGGAGAAGGAGAAGGAGAAGGAGAAGGAGAAGGAGAAGGAGAAGGAGAAGGAGAAGAAGAAGAAGAAGAAGAAGAAGAAGAAGAAGAAGAAGAAGAAGAAGAAGAAGAAGAAGAAGAAGAAGAAGAAGAAGAAGAAGACATGGAGTCATAGAAGTAAAGTAAAGCTTAAACTTTTAGCACAACATTGAAAATCAAAGGAAAAAAGATATGAATGCTTATTACATGTACTTACCGAAGCTGACAAAATTTAGGAAATAGTAAATTATAGATTCTAAAAGCCTCCTTTATTTACTTGATCATGTGTGTCAGCTTCTTCAAAGTTACCTATTATTATGTAAATATCTAATCACTGACATTTGGTGTAATACAACTCTATCCTAAATGCAGAGTCCAATGGAGTCGTTATGGGCTATTCTGTAAATGTCTAATTGCAGACTATTTAAGATTTTAATTATCTACTTGATAGTTGCAATATTTTATTTCAAAGTTGGAATGCAGCAGAACTGCATTATATGTCCTTTAGTAGTGAAAAAGTAACTATGAGAGAATATATGGTTTTATGTGTGTGTGTGTGTGTAATATATATAAACTTTTATTTGTTGTTCCCTGAGCCATGGATGCTGGAAAAATAACGAAGTTAAGGCTATTGGAACTCGTCAGTCTATAATCCACTGGTTTCTACATTATGTTAAGTTGTGGTTTTGATAACTGATTTCAAAGGAAAATGAAGAAAAGGAGAGAAGATTTATATCATCTCCAGAAACATGAAACTTTGCAATTATTCATCTACTTGTATTGTTTTTTATTTTTTTATAATTTTTAAAACATTTTATTTTTCCCCTGGTCAGGAAAATGAAATAAAAAATTAAAAAAAAACTTTCAAAAAGTTCACCTGACAACTTAAACAACAGTAATGCTCAAGGCCAAGCATAGATTAAATCCTTCTATTCTTTTGTCAGAAATTTTGAAGGGCACATACATTCACATTACCCCATGTTGGATCAGAGTTTGAGAAATAACACTGGAAAATGATTTTGTGTATTTTCTAATCCTTTCTTGTATTAAGGTTTCCTAGTTGTAAAATATGTATAATTATGTGGGTAATATAAATATTTAGTGATTTTACATTTCTGGGTCCATTATTGAAACAATAATGCACAGATTAAATGAAACAAATGATGTATTTCAATAAAGCAAATTTATATATTTACAGCAATAAGAATGACTACCTTATCTACTGGAAACTAAATTGTTGAATTTTTTTCTTTAGTTAAAACTTTAACTAATTTCAGTAAAAGCATATGTGGATGTCATTCATTCTGATATTTAATTAATTTCTACCCCTTCTATGCTAATATTTCTTTCTGATGTCACTTGAATGACACCATTAGATTCTGATTTTAATTAAGTCATGTTTCTGTTACAGTTATAAACATGGATATTCCAATTCAATTAATCATGATTTGTTCCCTAGATGAAATCTGTATATCAGTGGAGGCTCACAGGCAGCTATTGGATGGATCACAGGGCCCCCAATGTAGAAACTAGAGAAAGTACCCAAGGAGCTAAAGGGGTCTGCAACCCTATAGGTGGAACAACAATATGAACTAACCCCGGAGCTCGTGTCTCTAGCTGCATATGTTTCAGAAGATGGCTTCGTCCGCCATCATTGGGAAGAGAGGCCCCTTGGTCTTACAAACTATATGCCTCAGTACCGGGGAACACCAGGGCCAAGAAGTGGGAGTGGGTGGGTAGGCGAGAGTGGGAGGGCATGGGCAACTTTTGGGATAGCATTGGAAATGTAAATGAAGAAAATACCTAATAAATAAAAATTAAAAAAAATAGAAGTTATGTGCCAATGGGATTTCCAGTGGGAATAATTTAGATAAAAATCATGTTTATGATTAATTCTTCTGTATAAATGGCATAAAATCTTCATTAAATATCCATCCATATTATACCTCCATTTATTAATATTGTAGTGTCAATTCACAAAACAAAACTTTTTCTCCTGAATAAATGCTACATATTTAATTAAATATATTCATTATTCTATAATGGCCCTCTATTTAATAGGGTATTTAAAAATGTGGTTTATTCATAATGAAAGAGATGAGATTTTGAAATATTGAAATACTTGTTATGTGTATATTTCCTCTATGAAAATATATTACCAAGAACCATTTAGAAAAATAACACTGACTAATTAAAAATACCACTTAATTCTATACCTTTTTAAAATTTAATTTGTTTAATTGGAAACCTTTCTGGTAAATATTTGTCATCAAGCATTGCTTAACACAGACCTATAATCATGAATCACTGGGACAGTCCTCTGTAAATGGCACAGTTTTCATTTAGGTTAAATTTATACAGATCCATTTATATATTCATATTGAATTTCTGAGGAGCAAACTCCATTAGTACAGGAAGTATACATGCATTCTTCACCACCATCTCTCCACATGCTTAGTATTTCACTTCACACATATTATGTATATAAATATCTGTTTATTATCTATATAAAAGTTTCAGAAGTAGACAAATCTTCTTCTGGGAATTTCTACTAGGGATCTATCCCTAGTACCATAAATAGGAGGCTACAGCCATATAAGTCGCTGCTATGTTGTCTGCATTTAAAAAAAAAAAAAAAAAAAAAAAAAAAAGCATGCTGCTGAAAAGATGGGTATTGTGAGAAACCATATTTGGGGATTGTACTGGCTAGTTTTGTGTCAACTTGACATGGCTGGGGTTAGCACAGAGAAAGGAGCTTCAGTTGAGGAAATGCCTCCATGAGATCCAACTCTAAGGCATTTTCTCAATTAGTGATCAAGGGGGAAAGGCCCCTTGTGGGTGGGACCATCTCTGGGCTGGTAGTCTTGGGTTCTATAAGAGAGCAGGCTGAGGAAGCCAGGGGAAGCAAGCCAGTAAAGAACAACCCTCCATGGCCTCTGAATCAGCTCCTGCTTCCTGACCTGCTTGAGTCCCAGTCCTGACTTCCTTTGGTGATAAACAGCAGTATGGAAGTGTAAGCCAAATAAACCCTTTCCTCCCCAACTTGCTTCTTGGTCATGATGTTTGTGCAGGAATAGAAACCCTGACTAAGACAAATTGGTACCAGCAGAGTGGGGTATTCCTGTGACAACCTGACCATGTTTTGGGGAGGACTGTGGAAGGACTTTGGAACTTCGGGCTTGAAGATCCATTTGTTGTTAAGAGCTCTGTCAGATGCTGTGTAGGAGCTTGGAAGATAATGTTGAGAACACTGCAGAAGATGGAGGTCTGGTTTGTGAAATTTCAGAGGGAAAATTAAAGACTCTTTTCAGGGCCATTGCTGTTTTGAATGTGAAGATTCTGTAGTTCTGGTTAGCTGGGGCTGAAGAATCAGCTGTGATTAACAAGATACCAGAACTACCAAAGCAAAAACTTTGCATTACTGGGACTATTGATGCTGGTTAGCTAGAGCTAAGAAATTAGCGGTGATTAAGAAGAGACCATCATCATTGAGGTGACATCTTTTGGGAAGTGTTTTCTGAAAGCACAAAGAGGCTGTGTTCCAGAGCTGGCCAAGGTTGTACTCCTGCTGCAGCAGGACTTGGTAATATGTAAGGGTCACCCAGGTGGTACTGGTTTTGAAGGCATGAAGGGGTCACGCAAAGCATCTGAGGCTCGGCACTGTGAGAGGCCATGGAAGGCCATTGGTGAAGGTGCAGCCTCAGTTGCAATTGAAGGCCCAGGACTGAAGGGGTCATGCAGTGTTTTGGAGATGCCAGTACCATGAGATGACCACCAAGAGCAGCAGCAGCAGTGGAGTACAGGCATCTGGAGCCTAGAGGATGACGCGTGTGCTACAAAGGGCCTGGCTGGAGAAGTGACCCAAGCCCTTGGAGGAGCCCAGAAGATCATGAGTTGGATCCCAGACATTGGACGGTTGGAGATTGACTTTTGCTTTTGATTGTGACTGTGCCCTGATATTTTCCCTCTTGAAGGAAGAAACTGTTTTAGTGGAGCCCACAATTAAGAGACTTTTAATTGTAAAAAGACTTTGAATTGTAAAAGAGATGAATATTTTAAAGAGATTGAAATTTTAAGAATATGTAAAGACTGTGGGACTTTTAAAGTTATTTAGAATGGGGATGAATAAGATTGTAAGGGTTGAGGCTTACTAGTGATGTTTTTCTGTGTCAAGTTGACAAGGGGTCAATTGTAATGGCTAGTTTTGTGTCAACTTGACATGGCTGAGGTTAGCACAGAGAAAGGAGCTTCAGTTGAGGAAATGCCTCCATGAGATCCAACTCTAAGGCATTTTCTCAATTAGTGATCAAGGGGGAAAGGCCCCTTGTGGGTGGGACCATCTCTGGGCTGGTAGTCTTGGGTTCTATAAGAGAGCAGGCTGAGCAAGCCAGGGGAGGCAAGCTAGTAAAGAACAACCCTCCATGGCCTCTGAATCAGCTCCTGCTTCCTGACCTGCTTGAGTCCCAGTCCTGACTTCCTTTGGTGATGAACAGCAGTATGGAAGTGTAAGCCAAATAAACCCTTTCCTCCCCAACTTGCTTCTTGGTCATAATGTTTGTGCAGGAATAGAAACCCTGACTAAGACAGGGATGATGCGTTTTTGTTGCCTACTAGAGAGATTTCTAGCATGCAAAACACCACATTGGAATATAATCAAGGAATATTCCCAAATTCACTACAAAAGCATTTTTTGAATAATTTCTCCAGCTTAGAGAAAAAAACAGATCATTTCAGTTAATATTAGGAGGATGTCCATAAGTTGAGGGAAGTCACAATAGCAGGATCTAGAGATAACTGTCTCATCACACATGAAGTCAAAACCAGAGAGAAGTTAATTAATTCATCATTATTCATTTGTTTGTTTCTGTTCAGCTTGATGTCTTCAATTTTATAGAGATTACAATCTACAGCACAAGCATTGGTGTTGCCCATGGTGTGCTGGGTCATCCCCCATGAATTAACTCATTTAAGACAATCTCTTATAAACGTTTCTAAGGACCAACAAAATGTAGATAATTTCTTGGTGAAACTCTCTTCCCCTGTATTTCTAGAATATGTCAAGTTGATAACATCACAATACTTCTATTGGAATAAAGGAATAAAATAGCAAATTAATAATAATGTCCCAAATAGCAACACCCATAACCTAACACATTTATGAGCTCATTTTTGAATACATAGTGAATATTCATAAATTCTAGATATTAAGTTATTGGAATATTTGAGAGCTGGATGGTATACTTATCACATATGCTTGCTTGCACAAATCATTTGACCATATGCCAAGATTCACTATTTTCTTCTATAATTTCTCCCTAAGAACCATTTATTTAAAATAATTTTATTTGATAATCGATAGAGAAATTACAAATGTACTCCTCAATATTTGTTTAACTTCAAATATGTTCTGTCATACTTGGTGTTATACTAATAAGTGTGGATTTCAGGTTTGATTTATTTAACTCTGGACAGATATTGCGAAGAAGCAGGTTTAGTATGTAATGCTCTCCAAACAACCTGAGTCTGGTTTTAAATAAAAGAATAAACAAGTTACATAGGACAAGACTTTTATACATAGACAGGCAACATGGACAGCTAATGGCTAGGTTTATTTGGAGCTAGTCAGTACCACGAGGCTTTGGAATTGTCCTTGGATAAATAGAAGCTGTCGTGCAAGTTGCTCCTGGTACCATGACTGAAGAATCTCAGAAAGTACTCTTAACTTCCTGAGTTTTAGTCCTTTGGGTCATTAATTCCAGAATGCTATAAATATGTTTTTGTTTCTAGGGCCCTAGGCTATTCATAATCTTCATATATCTCATGATATTGCATTATCTACATACCTTTTAGTTATCCTGCAGACTTATAAATGCACCCTAATTATTATTTAATCAACTCTCTAAGAAATCCCCAATAATTATGACTCTGAAGACTGTGATTCTGGCTCCTCTCCTATAGGTTCCATCTTATCTCTTCCTTTCTGTTCCTTTCTCTCCCTCTCTCCATCTTTCCATCCTCATCTCTAAAGTTCTCAGCAAGTCTTCCTTTTCTACTGCCCAGTCACAGGCTCTCACCTTATCTTGTTCCTGCCCTCACCTGCATATAAACAGCAGTCCATATACAAATGCATCTGTGACTTACATAACACTTTTTCATTTTGATAGTTATAGTGGATAACTATTATGTATAATTTCTGTTGGGATACTAATCACACAAGGACATTTTAAAATATTTGAATTTTTGAACATTATCCTTTGAAATGTTTAAGCTCATATAAAAGGTAATATGATCATATATGTCCACCATACAGTTATTACTGCAATTCCCCTTGTTTCCCTCAATGTGAATGTAACTTTTATTCTAACTCTTTATGAACTCTGACTGGCTGATTCAACTCAGATATTCTGGCTCAAACTCTTCTCCAAGCTGACTGATTAAATCTTACTTCTCCTGCTTTCTCACTGAAATTCTCTGCTTGGCCAAATACTAACATTGGCTATATGCTATTTTCTCACTTGTTTTGTCTTCACTTGCCACCTGTCCCTGTCAAACTCTGATGTTAGAACTTTTTTGTCTCTATTGGAATTGAACTGAAGTCAACTCAACTCATCTGCAGCAAAATGCAGTAATTCCTAACTGACTCATCTCCCATCAGACTCTCCCTGCTCTGCCCTTAAATAGCTTCTCTTGAGAGATGGATGTATACTAACTCTGACTTATTCCATTAAATCTTTTCCTGATTCATTCCTTTGTCCCTCAATTAGAGATCACTGTCAAACATGGCTGTAAACACTAATTTTACCTTCATCATTTGGTACTACAGGTGGATACTAAGGCCATGTCTGTATTGCAGACAGAATTGGAGGTGTGTGTTATGATTCACTGCAGCCAGATCACACAGACCTTGAAGGTCTTTGGATAATATCCCTTGCCAGGGTAGCCATGTTTATGAATTAAAATTCCCCTATATCTTCCTCCTTTCTGTTTAAGATAAAAATTATACAGAGTTTAACTATTACAACAGAAAAATATTTATCCATCCCCCAAACATAACAGGCCAAATGTCCTTATAAAGTTCCTCTGATGCAATAATGCTTCATAACTGCAGCCCTGATCATCTGGCCTTCACCAAATGTCCATTCAGCATCGAAGTTTTTCATTTGGCCTGTTTGTTGAATGATTTGTCTTTTTGTAGCCAGTTTATTGAGCTGTTCCCATATAATAGGGATTAGCTTGCTGTGTTGTCTGTGTTTTTGTTTTTTGTTTTTTGTTTTTTGTTTTTTTCTGTTTCTTCCTTCTTCTAGTCATACCTTTTGTGTGGAAGCTTTTCTTATTAACATTAGATCTATATCAAATTTGCCCATAGCCATTGATTACCTGAGGAAATACTAGAAAAAACCTCTTCCCCAGTGTTCCAGGTTTTTCATTCTGATGTTAAACGATCACTAAAGTATACAGTTTGATTTAATTCAGCAATTTTTTTCTCACTTCAATAATTATGCATCCAACGTCATGCATTCTTAAAAAGTAAAAATTAAAATAAAACAATACATATCACTGCAAATAGGACTACTCCTTGAATGGGGGTGGTAGCAGAGTCATATGCTGAAGCGTAGGCAAGTTAAGAATGACTACAAATCTGCAGAAAAGTGAAACTTTCTCTCACAGTCACCATTCATTGTCTATAGCTCTTGAAGCTAAGGTGAGAGGCCCTCCTTCACCCACACTAGAATTTTGACTGACTTTCTTATGTAGATTTTATTTAAATATCTACAGCTGCTATGAATTCTGAATGCAACGTCCGTACCATTTGCTAAAATCAGCATTACATAGGATGATCTCCATCTTGCACATCTTACATCCTTTCCATGTCCTGTTACATGATATTCTCTGAGCCTTAGAGGGGTAGACATCACATAGATATCCCAATCATGGCTGATTATGGGCAGTTATTCATCCTCAACACTTTAATAATTTATGTGTCACTGAATTTATTGCTGCTCACTGTAAAACCTTCTCACACAAAGGTTGAGAGTAGAACAGATTTATGGTTATAAACATAAATGTTTAAAATGAAGTTTGGTAACAGTTCCATTAACAAAATAAGAATAAAACCCTCAAAAGGTTTATGACTTCCATATCCAGGGATGTTTTGCCAGAAGTGCAATATCAATCATTATTTTCTTCCTGTGGACCAGGTCTAAAAACTAATAAACATGAAACTGTGTACCACAAATTGTCATGACTATTCCATCAATGCATTCATCTAGCCAGATGCACCAATTTTGTAGCATGCTATGTCTAGGTATGAATAAAGCCCTTGAACTTTAGCCAGCTGGTTTTAAAAATTAATTTATAACTTAATTCAAAACAGAATATTTACTGAATAATATTTTCTAAAGAAGAATAAAAGTGGCTAGTAAACACTTGAAAGAATAATGCTATTCAACATTGTTAGCCACAGACCCAGTCCCCTTTCATTCCATCACTTCTCCTCTCTCCTAGATGCACTCCTCAGTTTCCCTTTAAACCTAGCAGTCTTCTCATGGTTATGAACTGAATATGGCATCATAAATTACAAGGAAACTAGCCACAAACCCAAATCAAGATTGGACAAGTTGAAACAATAAGGGGAGATAATCGCAAGCACAGGCAAAATAGTGAGAGGAACCTCCACTCCCACTTTTAGGGGTTCAACAAAAGCACCAAGCTATACAGTCATAACATATATAAAAAACCTAGCTCAAATCCATACAGGTTGTGTAACTGTCTCTTCACCCTCTGTGAGCCCCTATGAGTTCTACTTAGTTTATTCTGTGGATTGGGTTCTCATGGTGATTTAAAACCCTCTGACTCCTAGAATCCTTCTGTGCTCTCTTATTTGGCCTTCTCTAGGCTTCACCTAGTGTTTGGCTGTGGGTCTCTGCATCTGTTCCTATCTGTTGCTGATTGATTCCTGTCTGATGATAGTTAGGAAAAGCGCTGATCTGTGAATATACCAGAATATTCCTAGGAATTATTTAATTGAGCTCTACCATACTTTCCAAGAGGGGTTAAGACCAATACATCCCAATGTATTCCTCAAAATAGATACAGAAGTAACATTACCCAATTCATTTTATTGAATATCCAGGAGCCTTAGTTACCCTGATACCTAAATCACATAAAGACTCAGGAAAAGAAAAAAAGCAGACCAATTTCACTTGTAAAAATAAATGCAAAAACAACCAGTAACATACTTGCAAATCAAATATAAGAACACATCAACAGACTACCCATGTTGCTCAAGTATATCCCAGAGACACTGGGATGATTCAGTATATAAAAATCCATAAATGTAACTTAAAGAAAGAAAGAAACACCAAAAATAAAAAAAGAAAGTGCATGGCCATCTCATTAGATCCAGAAAACAACTTGGACAAAATTCAATATCCCTACATGACAAAAGTCCTGAAGAGTATAGGGATACAAGAGATATACCCAATCATAATTAAGACAATGTACAGCCTATACCAAAAGCAAATTAAATAGAGAGAAACTCAAAGCAATTTCGCCAAACACAGGAACAAGACAAGGCTGTTCACTTACTTCATATCTATTAAATACAGTACTTGAGGTTTTAGCTAGAGTAATAAGCATACTGAGGAAGATCAAGTGGATACAAACCACAAAGGAAAAAGTTAAAGTACTATTAACTGCAGATAATATGACATAATACATAAGAAAGCCTGCAATTCTAACAGAAAACCCCTGCAACTGATAAACATGTTGGCTGGATACAAAGCTAATTTAAAAAAGAAAAGAAAAGAAAAGAAAAGAAAAGAAGAGAAGAGAAGAGAAGAGAAGAGAAGAGAAGAGAAGAGAAGAGAAGAGAAGAGAAAAGAAATGAAAAGAAAAGAAAAGAAAAGAAAAGAAAAGAAAAGAAAAAAGAAAAGAAAGAAAATCAGTAGCCCTCTTTTATACAAATGAATGTCAAAGCATGTGAAAGGGAAATCAGGAATACAACACCTGTTTATATATATATATATTATAAAATTATGAAATATATATTGTAAAATATCTTGAGGTAACTTAACTTTAACAAAGAAAGCTGAAGACCTGTAGGATAAAAACTTCAAAGCTTGGAAAAAGGAACTTGTGGAACATATCAGAAGATGGAAAGATCTCTCATGTCCATGCTCATGTTGATGGATCAGGAAGATCAACAAAATAAAATGGCCATCTTATCAAAAGCAAAATACAGTTTCAATGGAACTCCCATCAAAACTGCCACACAATACTTTACAGACCTTGAAAGAAAAATTCCTGACTCCATATGGAAAACCGAAAAAAAACTTAGGAGAGCTAATACAATCCTGTACAATAAAAGAACTTCTGGAGGTGTCATCATTCCTGATTTCAAACTGTATTGCAGAGCTATACCAATAAAAACACATGACATTGGTATAAAAGTAGACAGATCGATCAATGGAATCAAAATGATGACCTAGCAGTAAATTCATATACTCATGGACATCTGATTTTTGCTAAAGAATCCAGAAATATATAACATTTCAAAAAAGCATTTTCTACATATAGTGCAGCCTGTTTCAATGTCTGTATGTAGACCACTGCAAACAGATCCATATCTATCAACATGTGTAAAATTTAAGTACAAGTGGATCAAAGACCTCAACATAAAACTAGAAACACTAAATATGATAGATAAAAATTGGAAAATAGCCTTGAATGCATTGTCATAGAAGATGACTTTCTGAACAGAATACTGATAATGCAGATACTAAATAATCAATTAATAAAAGGTATCTCATGAAACTCAAAAGATTCTATACTGCAAAGGACACTTTTAATCAGACAAAGTGCCAACCTACAGA
This sequence comes from Mus musculus, assembly GCF_000001635.26. Classification (NCBI taxonomy): domain Eukaryota; kingdom Metazoa; phylum Chordata; class Mammalia; order Rodentia; family Muridae; genus Mus; species Mus musculus. The sequence continues at coordinate 60,688,802 of NC_000071.6, forward strand.
GTGAGAAAATTTTTTTTACCAACTCTATATTAATAGAGGACTGATATCCAACATACATAAAAAAATAAAATAAGAAAAATACCCTAAGAAAGTAGATGTAAAAAATAGTGTGGGAGACATGGCTGGAATTGGGGAACATTTAGAAATGATAGTATGAAAATCTTGTTCAGGGGAAATCTATGAAGGTAATACTAACGAGGACTCCTATTAAAGGGGGATATGGGATTTCAACTGGCCATCTCTTGTTAACCAGTGAAAACTTAAAGTGGCAGTATTGGGTTATATTCAATTGGGTTGTTGACCAAGGGTGTCCCATAGAAATGCCCAAATAATTCATAATAACTAAGGAAAACTGTTACTCCATGAAAACTGACAGTTGTACCCCATTGCTGAGAAAAACACCCACAAAATCTCATTAAACATGAAGAAGTCAAGCTAGTGCCTACATGCACCCTTCACCTTGATGATCTAGTCTCTTTGGTATGGGAAGGCACTCTACAGGCTAAGGGAGGAGAAACATAAATACCAATTCAGCCAACATAACTGTTGCCTACATTTTTTTAAAAATTTTGCCTGCAAAACATACTAGGGCAATAGTGGTGTAGAACTTGTGGGATTAACCAAAAAATATCTGATTTGAGGTCCACTCCTCAAGGAGGAAGCTATACTTGACACTGCTTGGGTAATCAAGAACCAGAGACTAGATAACCCAAAGACCTAATATAAAACTAAGTACTACTGGTCAAAATAGACAAACAAATATATAAATAAATAAATAAATAAGAAAATAAATAATAAAATAAATAATAAAATAAAATAAAATAAAATGATTCTGCAATATTCATAGATGTAGCGACCCATAGCCAGACATGGATATGCTAAGGAGGAATATAAATTGGAGGTCTCTGTCAAATCCCTCCCATTACAGCCCAGGGAATCTTGAGGAGGAGGAAGAAGAGGTGGAACAATTGTAAAAGCCAGAAAGGATGAAGAAAAAATAGTTTCTACTTTTATTAAAGATTTTCATTAATTGTAGCTAAACTAAAACTCCTAGGAAAATATCTTTATCTTTTATCACTTTCTACTGTCTCATATGTTTAAGAGAAGATTGAATTTATGATAGCAATACTTTACAGTTAAAATCCTGACTCATGGTCAAATCAATACATTTATGAGGGATTTCTCATCTTTACTTTTACTTGGAGATTCAGTGACCACTTCAAGTTCTGTGTTCGGGTGCACAAACTCTTTAATATACAGAAAAAATCATTTTAATTATTAATAAATAAATAAATACTAGTGTTGTGGTAAACGTCTATCAGCGAGTCTCTATTTTATATAATCTGTCCTTCTGTCAATATGCCCACATAGGTCCCTTCTTAGCTAGCCGTAGGTTTCATATAAATTAATTTAAGATAATTTGTGATCAACAGACTCGTGAAATGCTGTGCAAGTCAACACCATCACATCTTTGTGGCTGTCTCAGAAGCACAAAACAATAAGGAAACAAAAAAATAAATAAAAAGGAGTGAAGTGGGGTGATTCTGAAAGGCAGAAATTTTAGAGATAGAGGTAGGGGATAACTTTTCCTTTGCTTTAATCATCATTTCTCAGCAAGAAAGGTAGGACGAGAGAGGCTGTTGTTACCCTGTGAATTTAGTACTCCTGGGTTAGAAGAATACCTTCAAGGCATTAGAAATTGAGAGCAGCATGCAAAAGCACCATATCCTTAAACCCTTGAGAAGTGCATGTGGAGGGAAATGTTATCATTTCTAAGTGTTACTTACATAGGCAGAGGTAAGTAATCCTCAAATAAACATTAACGTAAATTTGTACCAAATACTTCAAAGACGATAAGAAGACAAAATAGATATGAAAAGAACTTAGGAAACAATAGTTCTGAATATTTGAAGGAATGACTGCATTTGTGATCTGTTTGTATAGTGATGAGCACCTATCATACCGTAAATTCAGACAAAGGAAAAACACAGCACCATGCCTGCTATTTAAAGAATAAGGTAAATGTGGTTCCCACTGGAACCATGGTTTACATAAGGATTTTCACAAAATAGCTATAACACTAATACCAACATTAAAACCTAACTAGAGATGTAGTTGAAAACATAACTACACTTTTAAAAAACAAAATTATTTTTGGAAGGCATATACTATGTCATAACAGAGAAAACTGCAAAGCTTTTCTTTGAGAATCACAACAGCTGGTAGGTTTAAATCCTAGAGAGCAAAGATCTAGTTTTTAAAACTATATGTGTCTGAAGGAAGAAACTTAAAAGAGTAGTGTATTTATAATATTAAAATGTATCATTTGATTCCCGAGAGGGAGCATCTTTATAGTTCTCATCTTCTCATAGCTCATAAGCAGTGTGAGGTGTTGCCTAGATTGGTCCATACTTTATAAGTTTCCACTGAGATTAAATAATTCCTCAGTGGGAAGATGAATAGTTAAAATTGAACCTGGAGTTTCAAAGCAATTGGTACTTTACATGGTTAAAAGAGGACACTTTGTCTCTGTAACTCTGAAACTCCTTCCTTGGGTATTTTGTTCCCCATTCTAAGAAGGAGCGAAGTATCCACACTTTGGATTCTTTCCTTCTTGAGTTTCATGTGTTTTGCAAATTGTATCTTGGATATTGTAAGTCTCTGGGCTAATAATATCTTCTTATCAGTGAGTGCATATCATGTGTTACAGAGACAAAGTTCAGAGCTGAGATGGAAGGAAAGACCATCCAGAGAGTGCCCAACCTAGGGATCTATCCCTTATACAACCACCAAACCCAGACACTTTTGCATATGCCAGATAGATTTTGCTGGCAGAACCCTGACAGCTCTCTCTTGTGAGGCTATGCCAATGCCTGGCAAATACAGAAGTGGATGCTCACAGTCAACTATTGGATGGAGCACAGGGCCCTTAATGAAGGAGCTAGAGAAAGTACCAAAGGAGCTAAAGGGATCTGCAACTCTATAGGAGGAACAACAATACGAACTAACCAGTACCCCCTCCCCCCGAGCTGTGTCTCTAGTTGCATATGTAGCAGAGCATGGCCTAGTTGGCCATCAGTGGGAAAAGAGGCACTTGGTATTGCAAAGATCATATACCCCAGTACAGGGGAATGACAGGGCCAGGAGGTGGGAGTGGGTGGGTTGGGAAGCAGGACAGGGGGAGGGTATAGGGGTTTGGGGGGATAGCATTGGAAATTTAAATGAAGAATAAAATGCCTTAAAAAAAAGAGGACACTTACAAACATCAAAGCTTATTGAATGGAAAACCAATACCAGGATTGGGCTACCTCCCTCTAAAGTGTGGGACAGAGAATACTCTCAGGCCTCACAAACCATAAAGACAGTTGCTACTGCTGTTGATTTTCTGCCAGAACTAGACAATAACGCTCTATCACTGAAGACCATACTTTCACTGTAGAACATGAAGAAATTTACCTGGGACTGAACTGGAAACTGTCACCCTGCTGGCAAGCTTTTCTAGTAACAGGAGGGCCCAGGCAGACTGCTGGTGAGAGACTCTCATCATCATTTCTGGGCTTTCATGCTAAACTACTGACATGCCTGAGAAGATGTACCTGCTTGTCAAGTAGTGGCTAGGCTCTCAAGTGTAAACTAAACAGTCTTTCAATTGAAATTAAGGACTGCTCCATAGTACAAAGCTCATGTTTGGTACCATAAGCCAGGATAAAAATGTTTGGCTAGATTAGTCATTGATCCTATTTGGGGGAAGAAGAAAAAAATATATATATTACTAAATAATATAATATATATATTACTAAATGAATGTAATGTGTTTGTCAAACTACCTTCTAAACTATGTGTTTATGCCCACAGACTCCTGTTGTTTGCAGTTTAAACTGACAAATGTGATGCTCTTGAAAACAAGTAAGCTTGGCTATGGCACAATGGTCTAATTATTAGATATAGCTGGACATCTATAGCCATAAACTCCTAGGCTCAATGATTATTATAAAAGAGGCACAGGGAGGGATTTCAGAGCTTGAGGAAGGGATGGAGTGTTGGATAACCATTTCCTCCAAGTTTAAAGTATTTTATCCTACTGGGAAGCTCCTTAAGTAGGGAGACCAACAGCTCAAAATAGCTTCATAAAGTTCCTGAAACCAATGAAATTCACCATCCCTCTTTTTCCAAGAGGAAACAAGCCAAGATGCTGAGAGTCATTCACAAGGAACTAAGGTACAAAAAAAGACTCTTATTCCAGCTGCCTTGAAGAGGCAGGGCCCTGAAGAGCTGCCTAGAAGAGGTTTAGAGGAACTAAGTCACCTGCAAAGTATACTAGCAGCCTTATTTATATTAGCCAGAAGCTGGAAAGAACCCAGATGCCCCTCAACAGAGGAATGGATACGGAAAATGTGTTACATTTACACAATGGAGTACTACTCAGCTATTAAAAAGAATGAATTTATGAAATTCCTAGGCAAATGGATGGACCTGGAGGGCATCATCCTGAGTGAGGTAACACATTCACAAAGGAAATCACACAATATGTACTCACTGATAAGTGGATATTAGCCCAAAACCTAGGATACCCAAGATATAAGATATAATTTGCTAAACACATGAAACTCAAGAAGAATGAAGACTGAAGTGTGGACACTATGCCCCTCCTTAGAACTGGGAACAAAACACCCATGGAAGGAGTTACAGAGACAAAGTTTGGAGCTGAGAGGAAAGGATGGACCATCTAGAGACTGCCATATCCAGGGATCCACCCCATAATCAGCTTCCAAATGCTGACACCATCGCATACACTAGCAAGATTTTGTTGAAAGGACCCAGATGTAGCTGTCTCTTGTGAGACTATGCCAGGGCCTAGCAAACACAGAAGTGGGTGCTCACAGTCAGCTATTGGATGGATCACAGGGCTCCCAATGGAGGAGCTAGAGAAAGCACCCAAGGAACTAAAGGGATCTGCAACCCTATAGGTGGAACAACAATATGAACTAAGCAGTACCCCCCCCCCCAGAGCTTTTGACTCTAGCTGCATATGTATCAAAAGATTCCCTAGCCGGTCATCACTGCAAAGAGAGGCCCATTGGACACGCAAACTGTATATGCCCCAGTACAGGGGAACGCCAGGGCCAAAAAAAATGGGAATGGGTGGGTAGGGAAGTGGGGGGGAGGGCATGGGGGACTTTTGGAATAGCATTGGAAATGTAATTGAGGAAAATATGTAATAATATATATATATATATATATATATATATAAAAAAAACTGTTGAGCTGCCTGCAGACTGCAGAGTGACTTAAACTTTTGGGTCTTTTACTCATCTTTGCTCTTCCTGGGTGAACTTTGGTGATGCAGGAGTCTTTGAGTTATTTCTGTCCTTGAAAACAACCCTTCATACATATTCCTATAAGTAAACACCATTAAACCTGTTGTTTCACCAAGTCCCATTTCGGTCTGTTGTGAGCTCTGTGTACATAGCGTCTTCCTAGAAAAAGTTTTGTCATGTAACACTCATGACTGGTGGGACATTCCTGAGATAGTGAGAAACAAATAAAGAAGAAGTACTTTGGGTTAGAATAACTCCACTATATAATGTTTGAGGAAATAAGCAAATAGCTACTTAAGTGAGAAATGTATTTGGTAGCATGTGATAAGAGAAAAACAAATTTAAAAAAATCGCAAAGCATATGGGTAAATCATGTGGTACTGAAACAATGACTTAGAAATATTGGCCGATGGTAATATTTGTGTCAATACTCATATTGACATACATACATATATTTATGTCATACAATGTATGGATATACATTCTTATGTATGTATGTACTCTTTGGAAGAGACAAATACAGAATATATGAATAAATGCTCATGTATACACATGAACAGATAGGTATAGCCACATATATTCATGTATATATGCACAAACATGAATAAAAATACACACATATATGGTGGAAAAATTGAAAAATGCAAGCATGGTGAAATTATAGCCACGAAGTAACTTTCATGCAATATGTCCTTTGTTTATATTACTCCTTAGTCTACTAAGTTTTGAATATTTTTAAAGTTAAAAGTTATGTATTTAGGGAAGGAATTCTTATAAACAAATATGTGTGGTATTAGAAGTGAGAGTCTGAGATGAAGGTATTTTCTCAATTTTGATTAAAAAATAAAAAATAAAGCTGTATTCAATACAATTAAAGCTTATGATTTAAAAGAAAATACACAGAATCAACTGTTTAAAATTGTACTTATCATGCAGAATACTATTGGCATTTTGCATCTTTATCTTTCTGATGTTTTCAAGACTTCTGGACTTTGTAGACAGAAATTCAGCATGGATATTGAGAAATCACCTGGAGCCCTTCCCCTACTCTTGTTCCACTTACATTTGTCGATTTACTGAATTGTCCTTTCCAAGTTACCAAGAGGCTATCTAAGCTTCTTCCAAGCAGATCAGCTTGTCTCAGATCCTTTTATTTTTCTCTTGATAAATATAAAGATAGATAAAGATAAAAAGATGATAAAGATATATATGGAAGACTGTGGATACCAATCCGTCAAGTGAAGTTTAAATTCATGAGGGCCTCAGTTCTATTTTACATATCAATGGTAACAGCCATATTTGATGGCATCCACTTGTAACTCCAGTTCTGAAGAGACAGAAACATATCTGCATAAAGTTATAAGTAGAGAAAATATAAGGTGTAGAATGTTGGGACTCAGTTGCCTCCAAGCCTGCCAATTTGACTTAATCTATTGGACAAACAAGGGAGAAAGCTAAATATAGTCCCACAAGTTTTTTCCTGACCTCCAGAAATCTCCACATGTTCTGAGGCTCTCCACTTCCCTCTTGCAAGCCACACCTTACCTATTAAATGAGTAAATAAAGTGTGATAAAATTCCTAAAAGTAAAATTCCCAAATCCCTCCTATCACCGTTTTAAACTCTGTTTATCCTAATATTGCTCATAGAATTATTTGATCTAATCAGTGCCTACATTCTCCAAATTTGAATTTTCTTGCTAATGTTCAATGCTGTTTCTGGAAACCCATAGCTTTTAACCTGCCCTTCCTGAAGCAAAAGGTTATCTCCTTTTAAAACATTCATTCATCAATTGTTCTAGGATAAAGTACTTTGAAGAAGCAAAGTAGATTCATTGTACCTTTTTTGCATTCACCATTCAAATGTTTATATATTATTATATAGTTGAACAGGCTTTACCAAGGTAACTATTTTTTGTTTTTTGTTTCAGTAATTCATTTTCCTTGCATGTTATCTTCTAGGCACTTTGACATTCTATGCTAATACTTTTTTTCCTATTGGAAAACTCTATTTGTGTTCCAAATGCCAAGGGTATTTAGGTAATGTCCAGTCAAAATGTTATAAAATGTTCCATCCTTAAATAATGTTACTAAACCTAGCTTAATTTAAATAGAGAAAAACTAGGTAATTACAATGTATATGCCTTTGAAATATGAATAATATTATTTGAGACAGTTTGAAAAATACCCAAATACAGGTTAGTAACAGATTATGGGGAGGAAAATGTTGAGGCTTTGATGGGAACTCAATGGCTCAGCAGGTGAGTCAGGGTAGTGGGATTGTCAGGGAAATGATCATAAGATGCCAATAATTGCTTACCAGCCTCCAAGACCTTATGAATCCTAATAGGAATCTTTAAAGCCTTTTGGGTATGATTGCGCTTTGTAAGAACAATCAAAGCAATATTCCAGACTCCAAAGTGCAAAGGAAAGGTGCATCTCATATGTACCAGCTCATTCACCCCAGTTCCTGAGGTCATCTATGTAATCAACTCTTCTGGACTTCAAATATTCTTTCTCTGCTCTGCAAACATTACTTTCCTGCTTGTCAAACTCAATTGGCACTGAGCAAATAGAGTCCAGCCCATTCAATTCAGGAATTCTGTACACACCTGTTTTCAAACACAGTACCTAGAACTGAACAAAAGAATTTGGATAATCTCACTCAGAAAAGATGAGTTCATATATATATATGAATGTCTGCTTCTTTGAATTTACTGTTAGATAAACTCAGTGTGATTTTAAAACGATCCATATTATTATTCAACACGATCCTGTTTATTGTACACTTCAATGAGGTTCTCTATGCTTTTCTGTAATGCTTTACATCTCCCTATTATATTACATTTTCAAATATATATATATAAAAGGGTGAAACAAGATTTATTGAGATGAGAGGAGGAAACAAGGCAAGGTCAGAGAAGTAGGACAATTCACACATTAGCTAATTTATTAGTGCAGGTATTCATTAAGTGAACATTATGTAGCTGGAGCCCTGTCCAGCTTGGCACCTATAATGATACCCTACAAATTTGCTGTTCTAGACCTTTCAGGGGTTGCATAACTTTAGTTATCCTGAGGATTTGTTGTTCCATGAAGAAACCATGAGGATTTACAAGGATCTGTTATTCAAATGTGATGAAAAGTAATATGGAATAAAATGAGTATTTTAAGGACTGTGTGAAGAATGTGAAAATTCAATGGTTTTATGAATTTTAAGTGCTAAATTCAGGAGCATTTAATGAAAACTCTGTGCACCCCTCAGTACCAATTATCTCTAGATATTTTTCATCTCAGACTGCAAATATACATACTGAACTTGTGTATTCCCCAGTCCTTCAAGTCTCTGACACTCTATTTTCTCTATCCATGTTTTGACTGATTTGTGTGAGGTTTCTTTTCATTTTAGGTATATTTTATTTGTAGCAATAACTTCAAAGATTATTTACATTACAGTCTTATTCAGACTTGAATTATTTTTAAGCCTAAGTAATTAATATTCAGGGCCAGAAAAACATACCTGCTATCTTACCTATTTATCTGTTAATGGGTTTCTAGGCTCTTTCTGTTTTGTATCTATTATAATTAATATTGCTATTTGTGATGAGGTCTAAAAGTATATCTGTGTCTCTTCTTTAAATTCTCTGTTTTTAACTTGCCAGGTACAGTTTTATACCTGGTTTCATGAGAAAAGAGCATCATTTAGTGCGCAGGTAACTCAAGAGTCAAATTAATGATTTCTTCTTTGTTATTAGTTGATCATATATAATAAGAATGTCATTATAATAAACAACATTAAGTTCTATAGGTATTTTGCATCATATGTTTCTGAATTTGTATTAACAATTAATTTTTATTTACTATCTTTTTATCTTTAGAGACATTTCAAATTCCTTGGATATATCTTACGTGTGATTGACAGAGATATTCAAATGAATGATATCTTAGGTTAACTAGAATTAGAAGAGATATTTTGAAACCACTGACTTCTATCATGCTTTAGCTGTTCTTCAGCCTCTGAGAACAATAATGCAAACTTCATTTTACATATTTAAATACACATTTACTGTCATCAGAATGTTTAGACCTTCTGAGTGTGACGGAACACTTACCATTTCAAGAAATGGTAGATGTTTCTCTGGACTTTAAGAATTTTATGTGCTTGCTTGCTTGTTATAAAGAGTTTAGAACTACATTTTTTTTTAATTTGTTTGGTCCTGATTTCTTTCTTTTACTACTGTCAGGGAGTAAGCTCTACTATACTTTGAGTATGCAATGCTACTGGTTTTATACTCTGATAAATTTCCAATTTGTACTCTGATACATTTGAAAGCCTTTTATGACTTTATGACAGTGAGAACAGATTTGTCTTAAATGTTTTCAAAATTAAAGTAGTTTTAGATTTGTACATAAATTTACACTTGTTATCTTTATGAATTTATTACCATAGCATAATTTCTAATGTTTTAAGTTACCTCATATAAATTAATAAATAAGTAAAACAAATCCCCAAACAACAACAACAAAAACAAACAAACAAACAAACAAACAAAAAACAAAACAAAATCAAGGAATGGTGATAATCGTGTGCACCTGTAATTCCAGAACACAGAGATTTAAGGCAGGAAGGTTAAAGTTCAGGACAGACTGCATCACTCAGCAAAGCAATTACCAAGCAATCTCTAAACAAACAAAAAAGTTACACCTTACAATCAAGTCATGATTCTTAAGCATATCTAATTAACGTGACACAATAATATTTTTCAGATATATGGATATTTGTGATATTTAATTTCTCAAAATGGGAAGCCTGACACAATTAATATTGTTCTTTCAAGACTAAAAGCATAATGGTATTTACAACTCAAGCAATTCTTTGATTTTGTAATGAATTTTTAAAAATACAAGTAAATTAAAAGAAAGAAAAAGAGTTGAAAGCATGTTACCCTTTGAAGATTACGTTTTCAATATCTTCTTAAAATATGCGGCTTTGTCTTATATAGGACAATGAGAGAGTGCTATAAAAAATTATACAGCAGATAGGGCACTGCTTTCTAAGAGAGGAAAGTGAATGTTCGGTTTATAGATTGCAATCTACCATTGGGGGAAGCAAAGACAAAACTCAAGACAGGACTCTGAAGCAGAAACCAATGAAGGGTCAGTACTTGCTGGGTTGGTTGTCTTGTATATATTGGCTTTCTCTATTACACAGCCCAGGCTAACCTACCTACTGATGGCTTTGCCCAAAATAAACGGGGACTGGTCACATCAATTAGCAATCAATAAAATTGATCAGAAGTATACCATAAAGCATTCTGATTGAGGCAATTCCTCAATTGAGGTTACATTTTGCCCAGTACATACATCTAAGTTTATGTCAAGTTGGCATAATCCAGCCAGATCCATTTCTTGTCAGACTGACATAAAACTTTCTTTCTTGTTTATCTCCACGATATAATATTAACATCATGGTATGAGTCTTACTGTCATAAAACAAACATTACATAAAAGTTCAATGTTTCCTTGTGGGCCTGTATACCAGAGGCTTTCCGCAGAGATCTCTGGCCAGGACTGGTGCGAGAGTTCCAGAGAAGAGAAGGGAGTGCGGGCAGGGAGGGGAAGCCACTTCCACTGCTTCTGCTGTTGCAGTTGGCTCCACCTCCTTCTCTGCTGTGCCTTCCAGGTTACTCAGCTACTCTATGCCGCCCTGCATTGAGTTGGGTTGGGCTGGGCCAACTAAAGGTCTATTAGTCAGGGAGGAGTGCACTATCAGGACAGCAGACCTCTTCTCAAGTGTTACAGCTCTTTGGACAGAAGGCTCAGAATATGGAGTAGTTATCACACACTTTAAATCCTTCTAGGATAGGATTCTTATATATAGTTTTTGGGGTTGGGTAAGGGTCTGACAACAGGTACTTCTCATTGGTTTCTTGGAAACCTTATTTCCATGTGGGAGGGCTTAGGGCTGCTCCTAAGTGAATCCCTATATACCTCCCTGCAAGGGGTGGTGTGTGGGAGGCTGTAGCCAGGTGACAGGAGCCAGGGACCCAGGAGGAGTGCCTGAACACCTGCCATCCAATGTAGGTGGAAGTCACCACCCATCAGTCACTGGGGTTCCAGACTTTTGCTCAACTGGGAGCCAGGCTGTCTGTGCACAGTCCACCCCCCCCCCACATTTTCTCTTTTTTATTAATATTACTTTTATTTTTATTTTATAGTCCAGTCGTTGCCCCCCCTTCCTGGTTTGCCCTCCCACAGTTCCTTATCTCATTCCTCCTTCCCCTTCTCTGCAAGAGGATGTCCCCTTTCCTACTTTGGGGCCTCAAGTCTCTGGAGTAGGTGCATCTATTCCTATTAAGACCAGACCAGGCAGTCCTCTGCCTTATATGTGTCAGTGGAATCAGACCAACTAGTGTATGCTACCTGAATGGTGGCTCCGTGTCTGAGAGATTTCAGGGGTTTGGGTTCGTTGAGACTGCTGATCTTACCATGGGCTCACCCTCTTCCTCATCTTCTTCCAGCCTGTTTCTTAACTGAGGGTTTCTGCAACAAGGAAGCCAGTTAATTATTCCAAGGTGAAAGAACCAAGACATAGCTACAATCAGATTAAAAAAAATAATAATCATATAGTAACAAAGTAAATGTCACAGGTCTAAGATCTGCTGTTCTTAACACACACTGCTTTCCTCTTAGGCTCAGACCACCTTCATTACATACTGGCTACATCCTTAGTAGTCAGTGGTAGGGAATCTCCAATATGCTGGTTCCTCTACTGCACTTGAGCCTGAACCCTCACCTATAGCTTCCCGATGTTTCTTCAGCCTGCAATGTCCTACCTGCCAAGAGCTTTTCTCTATAACAATTTTAACCTTGGGCTGTTCCTTGAATTTAACATTGCATCTTCAGGAAAACTTCTGCTAGCCTTGCTTCAGGGTAATGTCAATCCTGCTGTACAGTGACAAACAAGCCTTAGCTGTTCTCCTTGCCCCTTTACTCATTCAGAACTAGGACCATGTCTGGTTTCTAGTTAATGATGCAAGCTTGTTTGCCTCTTGGCCACAGCTTCTGGGTGTTCATCCATAGAAAATACTATCCAGAAGATTTCACTTCAATACCCTCCCCTCCACCTTGGATATTTTCTTTCTTTACATCTCAAATATTTTCCCCTTTCCAGTCTCCCCTTCCCAACCTCCCCCATATCCTATGCCCTCTCCCTGTGTTCCTATGAGGGTGCTCTCCCACACACCCACTCCCATCCTCCCACCCTGGCATTCCCCTATTACCCACAGCTGAACTTTCAGAGCCAACTAACCAGCAACTATTTCCCCAGCAAAATAAAAAAAAAACATTATTTCCAAAGATTCTTAATATTTTAATAATTTAAAAAATATTTATTTATTTATTTATTTATTTATTTATTGATTGATTGATTGATTGATTGTTTATTTGAGACAGACAGAGTTTCTCTGTGTAGCCCAGGCTGTCATGGAACTCACTCTGTAAAAAGGGCTGGCCTGGAACCCAAAGATCAGCCTGACTCTGTTTCCTGATTGCTCAGACTAAAGTCTACACCACTACTGACCCAGACCTATATTTATTTTTAATATTTTTAAATTACAATTTTATTGAAAATACAACACTGCAGTCAAAAGCAACTTGGGGATATGGGGATCTATTTGACTGACAGGTTACAGTCCATAATCAAGGAACACCAAGGCCAATCTAGGAAAGCTTCATGCTGGCTTGCTTCTGCTGGCTTTTTCAGCTTTCTTTCTTAGAGTGCCCATGTCTACCTGCCCAAGGATGGCATAATTGCAGGACCTGTCTCCTTCAACATCACTTAGTTATCAAGAAAATATCCCATGGATACATTGTAAGGCCAGTCTGAGAGAGGACATTTATTTAGTGACATTTCTCTTTCTTGGTATGGGTAGGAATGTTTTTGTCAAGTTGACTAAGTCAACCAGCACAACAATTACACTTATCCTCATACATATATTTTCTCTTCTAAACTTTTTGCTGTGCAGCTATTTTACACTTATAGAAAAAAATGAAATATTTAGCAATGCCTCTTATCCTACTTGAGCCTATCCTTTACTTCCAGTTCATCTTAAACCACATCACTTGGCAGTTATCACGTGGTTTTCTCAGTATGATGTTTTTATAGAACTTACCACAAATATTTTTAAAATCTTTAAAATATTTCCTTACTATCCATGCATATCTTTAAGCCATTCTTTTAATTATCAAATGTATGATTTGTTTGAATAACAATAGATCCAAAAGTTATATCATGATATAATCTACCTGTAAATGTTTTACTTGTTTCTGGATATTTTGTTATGTTAGGTAAAGAATCCAATGTTGGCAAGCAAGGTAAAAGTTTAAAAAATCTGGGCAATCTCAGGAAGTAATGTTTATCTAATTTTATACAGGAAAAAGGGAAGATCATTGTGTCTTGTCCTTTCTTCAGTGTTTTACATGAAGAAATGTTTTTAATATAGCAGTTATCATCTAGCTGTGACTGTCAGTCTGAACACTAAATTATTATGTAAAAATTAGAAAAAATAGTAAGCCTGGCAAAATTACTGGGAATGATAATATCATTCAAACATCCAAAATAACTTGAATTCTTTTATAATCTGAGGGTAAATGCTATTTCCTAAGAATATATATATATATATATCATTATCTATTGCAGAATAATTAATCATCCTATGTTCTGTGACATAAAATAATAATTTGATACAGTTTAAGATTTCTGAGATTGACTTTAGAAATCAATCTTGCAGTTTCTCAGAAAGTTGAGGATAGTTCAACCTCATGTCCCAGCTATATCCTATTCATTTACCCAAAAGATGCACCAATATAACACAGGAATACTTGTTCAATTGTGTTCAAAGGGGCTTTTATTCATAATATCTAGAAACTGGAAACAACTTAGATGGCCCTCAAATGAAGAATGGATAAAGAAAGTATGGGTCATTTACAAAATTAAAAAAATATCAGCTATTAAAAGCAAAAAAAATCATGAAATTTGCAAGCAAATTGATGGAACTTGAGAATATCATACTGAGTGAGGTAAATCCGACTCAGAAAGACATATATGGTGTATGCTTACTTAGTATTTGATATTAGCCTTAAAGTTCAGGAAAACCATACTACAATCTACAGACCTAAAGAAACTCGGTAGTAAGGAGGTTCCAACGGAGGATGTATGACCCTCATTTATAAGGGGAAACAAAATGTCATCTGAGATATGTGCAGAGAGAGAACTGAATGAAGAAGGAGTGAAGAGGAGTATGGGGATGGGTGGGCCTGCCTACCAGAGACTTTCCATGGAGATCTCTGGCCAGGACTGGTACAAGAGTTCCAGCAAAGGGAGGGGAAGTCATTTCCATATCTTCTGCTGTTGAAGTTGGCTCCACCTCCATCTCTGCTGTGCCTTCCAGGTTACATGGTAACTCTGCAGCACCCTGCACTGAGTTGGGTCAGGCTGGGCCGAAAGGCTGACTAGCCAGTGAGGAGTGAGTTGGAGCTTCAGGAGGTGTATCTGGAGAGCAGATTTCTTCCCAAGTGTTACAGCTCTGAGGACAAACGGCTCAGAAGAAAGAGTAGTTATCACACATCTTTATTCTCTGGATAGCATTTATATACAGTTTTGGGGGTGAGTCAGGGTTTGACAGCAGGTACTTCTCATTGGTTTGGTCTGAGAGCTTTGGGGAAACCTTATTTGCATGTGGGAGGGCTTGGTGCAGCTACTACTGCTGTATACCTCTCTGCAGGGGAGCTGTGGGAGACAGTAGCTAGGCACAGGAGACACAGGAGCCAGGTGCCCAAGAGGCTTGGCCGAACTCTTTCTGTCCCATGCAGGTGGAAATCACTGCCCACTGGGGCTCCAGGGTTCGAGACCTTTGCTCGACTGGGGACCAGGCTGTCTGTGCACAGCCCACCACTTCACAGGGATGACAATCAGGTGTATGTGGAGTGACCATGAGAGAGCTTGGAGTTAGTAGGTAAATCAGTGGGGGAGGGCATGTCTGGAACTAACTGGAGACCTAGGATGAAGGACACCAAGGGGACCAAGACAGCGACCTTACTTGCTACCATCAAGGAATATAGAGACTGAAGTGGTCATCCCCTGTAGCCAGGCAGGACTTCTAGTGGTAGGAGGGTGGTATTTACCTACCCACAAACCTCAACCCCAAATTTGTCCTACCTATGAGGCACTCGGGGATAAAGATGGAGCAGAGACTGAGATGAGCAACTAATGACTGGCCCACCTTGAGACCCATCTCATAGGAGAGACCCAACCCCTGACACTCATGATAAAATTCTGTATGCTTGCAGATGGGAACCTAGCAAAACTGCCTCTTGAGAGGCTTTTCCAGCAGTGTATGGAAACAGACTGAAAAAACCCATAGCTAATCATCAGGATGAGTTCAGAGATTCTTATGGAAGAGTTGGGGTAAAATTGAGTGACCTGGTGGGGTCAAGGACACCACAAGAAGACTCCCAGAGTCCACTAACCTGGGCCCATGGGGGATCAGAGAGACTGAACCACCAACAAAGGAGTATGTAGGGGCTGGACATAGCATGCCCCTCACACACATGTAGGTGATATGCAACTTGATGCTCATGTAGATCCCTTATCATATATCTATATGTGTATAAATGTATTGTACCTTATAAAATTAATGTCCAAATCAATCTTGATATGTTATAAGGAAAAAACATAAGTGATTCATTTTGCCTTATAAACATGGTTCTGATACTTATCACTTTACATCCCTGTGATATCTTGTAAGTGCATCAACTACAGCAGGATCTCTCAATTGATAGCATTTCTTTTCGGCTCCACCCCACATTTACCTGGCAATAGTCAGGTATGCCTGAAACACTATAAAAGGGGCTGCTTGCCCCCTTGTCTCTCTCTTGCTCTCTTGCTCTCTAAAGCTCTGTCCCTTCTCTCCCCATTCTCCTCCCCCCCTAAATAAACTCTATTCTATATTTTACCTTAGTCCTGTGACTGGTACCTCAGTGGGAAGGGATGCCTCAGCATGGGTCCGCAGAGGTATACCCTTTCCCCGCACTATACTGTGTCTACACCAAACATATCCCTGGCTTCTTTTACTTTTTATAAAACACAAACAGTCATATATGTAAGAACCTTTATCATAGCAATTGTTTGTA
Source organism: Mus musculus (assembly GCF_000001635.26). NCBI lineage: Eukaryota > Metazoa > Chordata > Mammalia > Rodentia > Muridae > Mus > Mus musculus. Next base: position 60,705,311 of record NC_000071.6, read on the forward strand.
GCTAATTTCAGATCCATATTTCTTTTTGATTTGCTTCCTTAACACTATCTTCTTTTCCACTCTGCTCCTTTGTATGTACTGAGTTCCATTCCCCCTGGCTCAGTGGTGGGACCTCATCTTGCTCAAGCATCCAAGATAAACACCTCCAATTACAATTGCTCCTCACCTCTTCAACAGAGGCCCCAAACAATAAACAATGTACTCAATAGGTAGCTGAAGAATGGTTCTCAGATGGGTTTGATGTAAGAAGGGCCTGGAATGTGATACCTTTTTAATGCTTTGTATTCCCATTAGCCTTTCCACTGAAAAAGAGTTGGTTGTTAGGTATCCCCATAAGTAGAACTTTGCTAGTCTATTTTCTAGCATGTAAATGTACCGGAGTAATAAAAATATCCTGTGACAGATGTCTAAGTAGGGTTTCTATTGCTGTGAAGAGATATAATGACCACGACAAATCTTATAACAGAAACCATTTAATTGGGCCTTGCTTACAGTTTCTGAGGTTTAATCCCATATCATCATGGCTGCATGTAGGCATACACTTTACTGAAGAAAGACCTGAGAATCCTACATCTTATTCCAAGGACAGCAGAATCAACTATGTGTCCCAGTGGAAATAGTTGAGCATATGAGACCTCAAAGCCAGCACCAACAGTGACACTTCCTATTGACCAACCATTAAAACACATAGGACATAACCTATGAGCATGCACAGAGAATGAGAGCTCTTTGAATATATTGTGCAAAGATGACTAGATTCAAGCAAAGGACTAGGATCTCAAGGACAAAACCAAATCTATAGATGCTTTGATCTTAGGCTTTCCTCCTTGAGAACCATGGGAGACAAATGCAGGGATCCATCCTATTCATCTAATATACTTTCTTAGGATAGCCCAAGAAAATTGACAGATCATTTTTTTCCTGCTAAATCTTAAGTGGAAAACACTTCCTCTCTCACAGGGAAATACTAGATATTTCTTGGTGCAGTTATCCTTAATTATTTTGAAAATAATTTTAAAAGCCATTGCTCCCTCACATGCATATTTTTGGTTAATAAAACAACAAAGAGAAGAAAACAATGTTTAAAGTTCATAATTTTTATTTGACCTAATATTTTAGAATAGATTACCTTTTATTAACTAGATTGACATATCATACTTCCAAGTTTCAAAAATTTGCAAGTTTTTCTAAAAAAAAAAAAATAAAAAAAATGACTACAATGGAACAATTAAAATAAATTACAGAAAAACTTGTACAATGTGCAAAACACAATATTGCTTAAACCACATTTCAAATTCTTACTTAATAAGGTGAGGCAATAAGTGTGAAAAATATAAGTTGCTGTTATTTATTTTAGTACATCAACATCAGCTTAATTCAAGCTGAGATACATGTCAGTTAGTTGTGGTCTGCCCTTCACTGAATGTATAATCTTGAAGGAAAAACAGAAGAGGAAAAAAAAACTTTCAGTTATGAAGTTTGAATAATAAAAAGCAGAACCTTGAAGAAAAGGTAAGATTGTAAAACTCTAGAGATGATAAAGCTGAGAATCTTCTAAAGCAATGGATAGTGAAAACAAATTTCTAAACCTTATTTTGAAGGATTTAGAATAAAAATAATAAGGTAACCACTACCCCACTGTCAGTTTGTTTCGAGAAAAGGCTCAGCCATTGATATCCTTACAGAGCACCCAAGTTCTATTCCCAGCATCCATATGGGTTGGCTCAAAGTCTTAAATACTTCCAGTTGCAGGATATTTGATGTCCTCTACTGGACAATGTAGACTAAACTAATATACATGCCTTCTATACTCAGACACCAACCTGTTCACATAAATAAAACAATAAGGTATTTAGTGGATGGTTTAACACATTTCAGATAATATAATAGAAAGGTGATTTTTCATTATTCCTCTCTTTCTACCAATAAGTGGGATAGTTGACCACTTTTATACTTCTCTCTGCACTTGACTAGCTTCATGTAGTGGTGTAGCAGTGAGCAGTTAATACAGCTGGAGAGGCAGCACTAGTGGTGTGTGTTTACATTATCCAATCTCCAGATACTACTGTAAAGCATGCATAGAAACAGTATGAAGCTCTTTAACGTCAAGAAAGCCTAAACAGTAGCATTGACCACTGCTCTTAAATCTGAATGTGTTAACAGAAATATGGTGTTGGGACAGTATGTTAGCATTCATTAGAGTTTTGCTGAAGCTCATGTCTCTCAACAATTTGTCCCTCTTCAATGCTTGTCTAATGTCCATGGAAAACTACTTCAAAGGTTTTCTTTTGAGAAAAGATACTCATTGCTGTAAAGGCATTGGAAAACCCTTACAGGAATAATTTGAGTCTAACTTGTAAGATCTTCTGGTCTGGTTTTTAATTCTCCGTTCTTCTTATGAGCCTAATGCACCATTTTTTCAAGAATAGCTATATTGTCTGTTTTAGCACTTGGGAATACACATAATAGATAAAGAAATGTTTCTCATTGATACAGAAAATATCTAGGTAGTAGATAGGAAGCAGAAACCTCTTCCATAGCCAGTTGCCTACTGAAAGGATTTGATAATTAAATATATATAGAGAAGAGATGGTTCTGAATACTAAGATATTGGTTTGTATTGCAGAATATTATTCTAATAGAAATAGAACCAGATACAAGTGTTAGTCTTGATATACATTATATTATATAATTTCAAATTAGAGTATTTGAGAGATAGAAAACTGAGACTCAAATTATTCTCAAAAACTTGATGACAGTGAAAGGAAAACCCTAAAATATAACTTTATCTCATTTTCTTTTAACTGAATTATCTCATACTTCTCAACATTGAACAACCCACATTCTTATGTATTGCATTACGATGCTCTACAAGGGTACTGCACTAGGACTCTGCAGACAGAAATCTCCTTTTGTATCTCTCAATTCAATCCTAAGCTAAGGTGGGAAAGTAGCTATCCATTTTTCTTAAACTCACCCTGTCGTTGAAGGGACTAACAGGTTCTCTGTTAAACAACCCTTCCTCCATCTACATCCAGGGGACATTTGATTTTATTTGATTACTATTTTATTTTGGCACTTATCTGATGAAATTAGTCTCTGTTTTCTGTTAATGTGTGTCTTTACACATGGATTTTTGTAAGACATGATGAAAGGCATTACAACGTAAAGATACATTTCTCAGAATAGAGAATAATGGAAAAAAAAAAAACTAGAGTTGATGGATAAGTAAAGAAACCGTGAGATGAGCTAACAAGCCTAGGGAGTGAGAAAATATGTTTACTTTCTGTCTTCCTTCTGCATTGATAGAGCATTCACATCAAGCAATCTCCTGAGTCTACTGGAGTGTGACAAGCAAGAAAACAGGGATGGTTTACTTTCCCTAATTACCAATTTTACCCTGGCAACCATCTACTAAAAATAATAATAATAGAAAGCACAATTTGTTTCTCCTACAGTTGGCTGAATTTAGTTAAATTAAAAACAAACCATTATTGACATTAGCTTCAGATGATAAAGACCCAAAGCTAAGGTGCCTCATTTAGAAAGTTACTGAACTTCATAGCCGCATAGGAAGTACCTTGTGTGTTAAATATTTTTTTTCTATTGACTTTGCCTAAGGACTTTGTTCTGATATCCTCCTGAATAAAGATAATGACAATCTAGTACCATGGCTAATAGGGATGCTAGTTTTATAACTAAATGGTAAAATATTTATTCAAGAGTTAAATGTGATCAGCTTTCCTGGAATTCTTTTTCCATAATTAATGCTTTGATTGATTGATTGATTGATTAATTTTGTGTGTGTGTGCGTGTGTGTGTGTGTGTGTGTGTGTGTGTGTGTGTGTGTGTGTGTGTGTGTACTAAAAATGATGGTGTCTGGATAATGATAAATGAGCCCATGCATTTCCCAAGCCACAGCAAAGTTCAGAAATTCAATTATAAGCTACACCTGCTGTATGTTGCATAAGCAAACTATTTCAGGTTGGGTAATTGAATATTAATAACATAATCTATGAGTGTTATCTCTGCAGCTTAGCGATATCTTGTAAAAAGAGTGCCCAGAAAAGGAAAAGAATACAAAATGTAGGTGGTTTTAAATCTACCATAAATCTCGGCTTTATCACACTCTAAACTGTGCTATCTTTATGATTTTTTTGTAATAAAGATATGGAAAGTATTTTTGATTAATGCCAATTTGATTATTATCTAATGTCTAAAACTATCTAGTCTAAAACTAGCCTGAAAATTTATTTTGGATATACTAAAATTATTTAACCATTCTCACTTGTCCATATCTTGGTCTTTCTAAAAATCCCAGAGCAACTAACCCTTTTTAAGAAATGGAGACCACCCTTTATTTAAAGCGTGAACAATAATACTAACATGCATGCCTAGTGAACTTCATCATTTACACACCATATATTTGCTGAGTGCCTCCTAAAAGACAGACTTTAGAATCTAAACTAAGTGAGGTAATTTATATAAAATGGACCTCATCAGAAAACAGAGAGTGGCACAATTAGAAAATTTGACCTTTTGGAATATGCGTATTGTGATTAGGAGAAGTCTCTGTGGATGGGCTTTGAGGTTTCAAAAGCTTGAGCTAATCCAATGTCAATTCTCTTCCTGCTGTCTGCCAGTTCAGATCGGTCACTCTCAAATATCTCTCCAACATCACATCTCCCCATGTCCCACCATGTTTCCAACAATAATGGACTAAATCTGTAAGCCAGCTACAAATACATAATTTTCTTTATAAGTGTGTGTCTCTTCACAGCACTAAGACCCTAAGATCCTAAGAATTCAAGATGAAAAATAGAGTATTATCTCCTTACCACACTTGAAAGAACAAGTGAAGTTTGGTTACTGTTTGGAAGATTAGGTTATTGTTTCCTTATGTGGTTTCTTATGAGTTCATGTACCTGGGAATAAAAAACATCCCCCAAACAAAGTCTCTTCCTTCTTACAATCTGATTTCCCTCTTCTTTACCTTTCCTCAAACTTTCTGTTCATGGTGATCCTTAAGTGTCACAGCTTTATGCTTATATAGTGATGTGACTTTAGGCAGAAATTGAAACTGAAAATTCAGATTCATTTTCATATGGAAATTATTTTTTCAAAACATTTTTATAGATATCATCTTTTTATCTTTTAATGTCTTCTCTTTCTCCTGACACTTAAAATTCTTTTTATTTCTTTACCAAGAACTGTTTTCCTCTGACTTATTTCCTTAAAATATGCTAAAGTTAGTCTTAGGTCATTGACTCAATTTTACTAAAATATAGTTGTTCTGATTAATTATACCTTAGGTGACATTGGAACCACAGGGGAAATTAGAAAGAACATTACAGAATGATCTTTCATATCTCTACAAAGTATAATCAGTTTTGCCAGGTTTATAAATGCCTTTGGTCACTTTAAATCAGGTCCTAATAGGGCTTTGTCATTCAAGGGGGCTCATCTGAATGATAGCCAAAAAGAAAAGGAAATTAGTTCTAATATAGGAAATAGACCCATTTAAGTATCTTAACTCATGCACATAGCAATCACTTTATCTTAATCAACAGTTATTCTCTGTTTTGAACAATGAATTTCCTTCTTTCAATTACTTTGCAAGAAGCGTTCTATTTTTGGCAGACAGGATTGATTTTTCTAAACTCAAATTCATGAAAGTACATCCTAGACATGCTTACAACTTCAGATTTGTAACTTTTGTGGAATAACTATTAAATTTGACTGATTTTGAGACATTTAAACTAATATTCAAAATTCTTAAACTGGTTAGAATTATCATATATGTAAAATATATGATAACTTATATATAAAAGTTGTAAAAAAAGATCAACATCATCAACTATTAGAAAGGTAGAAAAATTTGAATTTTTATGTTTGATTTGTGGCAAGTAAATGTGTAGATTATTATACATATATGTTATGGGTACCTCTCCATGCCTATGGATTTACCATGCACTAGTCATCTGGCTCCTAATAAAAACTGAAATATATTGCATCTTTACTAAACATGGAGAGATTTATTTTTCTTATCATTATCTTTTAAACAACACAAGTAAACAGAACACGTACTTGCATGGAATTTTACTGAGCTGTACTAGGAGCTGTAAGCCACACAGAGAAGATTTGAAATATTTATGAATCTATAAACGAAATTCTATGCATTTTTAAAAAAAGAACATTCTTGCATTTTGGAAAACACTGAAAACTGAAACTATGAATACAATGTTCTAGAAGAATGGAAGGATGATTATAATTAAATATTTTAATATGCAATTATTCATGTTAAGTATGTCCTCTGCAGAGTAATGTCAAACTTCAGTATCAGCTACTTGGCAACAAGGTATTCCATCAATTGTTACTTATTGATCTGTAACCTGAAAAATAAAATATGTTAAAGGATCTCACATCATGAATGCCCTGGGTTCATTCATGAAATTCTGCTTCTTCAGTCAGACATAAGTACAGCATTTGTTATGTGTCATTGCAAATGTGTTGGGAGCACAGGACAGAGATCTTTATGCTCCCAGATCTCCAGAGAACCCAGAATGTTAAGCACTCAGTATTGTATTTCCATTGAGAAAGACATAAATGTAACAAACAAAAACAAATTTTATTTCCATTCAGAAAGCTGAAAATTGGAAATGATTGATATATCAATGACCTGTACTATCTTTTGAGGCAGGCCATATAAAACCTCTACAACCAGGACCAGAGGTAGTTAGTAATCTAAATGACATTTATAGACAGATTCTATTCCAAGCTTTCAAAAGCAAACAGAGCAAAACAAAACAAAAAATGAGTAAATAAAATAAAAACTAAAAATCAAGACAACAGGTGATTAGAACCCAAATGACCTCTATGCTCTCTGTATGACCAAAATCAGGCCAGACCCTTGAATAGGTCTATAAGCTAACTCAGATAGCCTATCTCAAGAACCCATCTTCTGAGAGAAAATGACATGTACCCTGAGTCAAGATTCACTGTGATTAAGTTTCCCTGAACACTGAGGATTGTGCTACACCTGAAAGTTTTTCCTAAGTTGGTTGGGTTTAGATATACTAGAAATAATAAACTGCTTGGTATCTTGATATCTAGAAATCTTGATACAGGTTGATGAAGTCTATAACTGGAGTTTTCTACCCAAGCATAGGTTCCCAGAAGTTAGGACCCTGAGAGTTTCTATTTAACAAATGAATGCCTAGACAGAAAGCTTTGCTGACTAACTGATAACTTAATTACCCACTCATTCTACTCTACGTCCTGCCACATGGCTAGTTACCTCTCATCAGGTTCATGCTAGCATCTTCTCCAGAGTTGGAAGTGGAATCTTTCCACATCTGACTCTATCCCAAAAACCTCTGTACTGGAATGTGTTAGGCCTAATTTTTCTAAACATACTTTATTAGGGCTCTAGGATACATCTAACTTCCTTCAAGCCCACTGACCAGAGGTAGGGAATAAAAAGGTTTATAAGCAAAGGGGCATTGTGGAAATTTTAGAAGTAGTTCTTTAGGGTGATTTCACTCTCCTTGTCAGGATACTATCAGTCCAGTCCAATAGCAAATGCCAAACATGAATCACTAGCAGTGGCTGGATCCAGCAGAAACCTCAGTGGTCTACCAAATCAGCATGTGTCAGAGGACCTGGAAACGAATCAGTCTGGACCACCTGAGAATGATTCTCATCTGACTAGAAGGACACCCTCACAAATGAAAGTTGAGAAATGACTAAACACTCTCCCTTAGGCATTAATAAAAATACTTATGCATGAAATGATAATCCACGGGAAATTTTCATTTTTAATAAGAAACTCATTTATGCCTTGTAAATAGTATTTTGTATGTGTGATATATACCATGTAGACACACAAATGAACTTTGAAAACCTCACTGGGTGCCAAAACATGCATTAATTAAATTATCATTATCCAATCTCAAAATCTTTAGAATTTACCCAAACATTTTCTGAGACTACATCCTTAATTTGTTTTAATCTATCGTGTTTATTATGTCTTCATAACATCCAGATATGAAGATACAAGCTTAAAATCCCAGGTCAATGCAAACATGATTCAGCAAAATTTCAAGATGGCTTTTATAGGAAAATGGCTCAGTAAGAAAAAATAAAGAAATTACTCCTTATGGCACATAAGCCTTAGTGAATACGTAGTTATAGTTCTGATTTACGTGTCTAACCTTGTGAAAAAATGTTTTGCCAATCTTGTTGGGGTAAAGTAGGAGACACTATACATGAATACAGACTGTTAAAGAATGTTTATATATGTGTTTATATATATATATAATTCCAGGAGGATAAAATGACTGACATCAAAGAACATTATTAGGTCGAGTAATAGCCTTCTCTAGGTATTAATTGCATATCTTCTGCATGTAATAATCAGTGTATGTACATGGAAAGCCTGCCCCACACATTTGCTGATATTTTAAAAGATTTTTAAAACTTTTTGTTGGCACTTTGTGAACCTCACATTACGTATCCCTATTCTGTTTATCTCTCCATCCCTGCATATCTGCCCTCCACCCTTGCTACTTCCCCCAAAGCAGAAAAAATATATATATATCTTGGAAGCTGAGTGTGTCACAGTGTGTTCCACAGTATTTCCTCTTGTCCACACTTCCTTGCTTGCCAACTGATTTTACTGCAATGTCTTAGTCTGGAATGAGGCCTTTGGCTTCTGCTACTCTATCAATATTTGGAAACTCACTGGGACTCCTCTCAGATATACTGTTGTTACCCTGTGTCATGGAGATTTAATACTTTTAGATCTGTAGAATTTCACATACTCTAGTAGTTCATCTATGGGAGAGATATTGGGACAGAACAGTTGAAAGCCCTAGATCTGGGCCTGAGAGGTATCAGAGATGATCACCCCTCCAGTTCTCATGCTATCCTGCCCTGGATCCAGCTCATCAGTAAGAAGGCCAGTTCAACCCTGCTGGTCAGGTGACTTGAAGGGTCCAGCCTACCTATCTCCCTATTAATAAAGCCAGTGAATTATATGAGAAATTCTCCTACTTTTATAATCCTGGGGACAGCTTATCTTTCTTCCAGAAATTGTGAGGAACTAGGGAGGGAAGAAGGGTATCTCTCACTTTTCTGCACCACCATCCAGCTCGCAAGAGGCAGGGCCAGCTCCTGTGCTTAATGTGTACGTGCTGGCTCACCTGCAACTGTCATATCCAGGGCCAGCTCCACTATGCTGCCTAGTTAAGGACCAGGTTGTGCTCTACAGTGTGATGCAGCACATAAGAGGAAAGAACAGCTTTTCTGATCTCATGACCCTGTTGCGGACAACTCTCCTGTCTGCCTCCGGTTGTAAGGGCAAAAGGCAGGGGAAGAGATTTCTCCCTTGCCAATGACACCATACAGTGGAAAAGAGGCTAGGTTGGCTCCCCACATCTAGGACCAGGTATATTATCCTGCCCAGGTTAAGTGCAGGGCCTGTTCTTCTAAGTGTTTTAGCTGGTAAAGGACAGAAACAGCTCTCCTGTTCTCGTGATCCCAGAACCAGGACTTCTCCCTGCCATAGGTGACGAGGGTCAATGGGAAAAGAAGGTATCTCCCTCTGGTTCACACTGTCACAAGAATAGTGTTAGGGCCAAATCTCCCACATTCACCCACAACTCCTGAGTATTGTGCCTGGATATGCACAGTTTCAGTCCTCCTGATCTCATGTCTATAGGGCCACCTTCCCCATGATTCTTAGGTTAGGGGTGTAGCCAGTTCTTCACAGTCCTCAGACAGTACAGTCCAAGGAAATATGCCTGGCATTTGGTGGTAACAGACACCTGTTCCTGCACGGACACAGACACAGAAGTAACCCCAGAGTCAAAACAGGTCCCATGGACCCAGGTGGTATCAACTACTCATATCATCTGACTGTCCCTTACTACTCTCGCGTCTCCAATTCTGCTTATCTTTGTTGCATCCATATCCATTTGTTTCTCTTTCTTTTCCATTTCTCCACCACTTACTTCTCTTAGTAGAATGTGGGTCTCTGAGTGTCTAGGATTGTCTCAAGAGTGATCTCAGCTCTTTGGGTACTTTCTCTAGCTCCTCCCCTGGGGGCCCTGTGATCCATCCTATAGATGACTGTGAGCATCTACTTCTGTTTTTGCCAAGCACTGGCATAGCCTCACACAAGACAGCTATATCAGGGTCCTTTCAGCAAAATCTTGCTAGCATATGCAATGTGTTTGGGTTTGGTGGCTGATTATGGAATGGATCCCAGGGTGGGGCAGTCTCTGGATGGTCCATCCTTTCATCTTAGCTCCAAACTTTGTCTTTGCAACTCATTCCATGGGTATTTTATTCCCTATTCTAGGGAGGAATGAAGTATCCACACATTGGTCTTCCTTCTTGATTTTCTTGTGTTTTGGAAATTGTATCTTGGGTATTCTAGGTTTCTGGGCTATCCACTTATCAGTGAGTGCATATCAAGTGACTTCTTTTGTGATTGGATTACCTCACTAAGGATGATGTCCTCCAGATACATCCATTTGCCCAAGAATTTCATAAATTCATTGTTTTTAATAGCTGAGTAGTACTCCATTGTGTAAATGTACCACATTTTCTGTATCCATTCCTCTGTTGAGGAGCATCTGGGTTTTTTCCAGATTCTGGCTATTATAAATAGGGGTGCTAGGAACATAGTTGAGTGTGTGTCTTTTGGGTATATGCCCAGGAGAGGTATTGCTGGATCTACCAGTAGTACTATGTCCAGTTTTCTGAGGAACCGCCAGACTGATTTCCAGAGTGGTTCTACAGGCTTGCAATCTCACCAGCAATGGAGAAGTGTTCCTCTTTATCCACATCCTCACCAGCATCTGCTGTCACCTGAATTTTTGATCTTAGCCATTCTGACTGGTGTGAGGTGCAATCTCCGGGTTGTTTTGATTTGCATTTCCCTGATGATTAAGGATGTTGAACATTTTTTCAAGTGCTAGAGAATGTACCCAAGGAGCTGAAGGGGTCTGCAACCCTATAGGTGGAACAACAATATGAACTAATCATTACTCCTAGAGTGTGAGGAGCAGGTGTGGTGGCAGTCCCAAAGGCGCCAGGGACTGCAGCTAAGTCGTATGATTTGCACCTGACTTCCTCATATAAGCCACAAACATCTTGAGAGCTGCGCAGGTGTACCAGAATACTGGTGAATCCATTTTGATGGAGATATGCCCCTGCTGCCCTGATTAGCTGAAGCTGTGTGCCTGGTGAGGTGGCATGGCCTGCTGTGCATGGATGGGAACTGAGAGTATAAAAGAGTGAGAGGCCCAGGGTTCGGGGGAGATATAAACAAGGGAGATATATAAACAAGAAGAAACAGGACTGAATAAACGTGTGCAGAAGGATCCTGTTGCAGCTTCATTCTTCCTGGCCAGTTGAGCGCGCGCAAGACTAGAGCTCATGTCTGTAGCTGCATATGTAGCAGAAGATGGCCTAGTCGGCCATCATTGGGAAGAGAGGCCCCTTGGTCTAGCAAACTTTATATGCCCCAGTACAGGGGAACACCAGAGCCAAGAAGTGGGAGTGAGTGAGCAGGGCAAAGGGGTTGGTATAGGGGACTTTTGGGATAGCATTTGAAATGTAGATGAAGAAAATATCTAATAAAAAATTATAAAGAAAAGAGAGTGAACTCAGGAGTGTTATGCATTACTGCTCATGCATTACTGTACTGGGCAGGGCCATAATGAGTATGGTCATGCCCAGACCTCTGGGGAGCCAGAATGGTTTTCATCTCATGCTAGCTCCCTTTCAGGGTCTCATGGTGCCAGTCTGGTGGTCGTTTCAGGGTTGCTACTCTACCAACCCACATAAGTGGTCATCTGTTTAGGGACCATGGACCACAGGTAGGATTCTTCTAGTCTTTGTCTTGCTTCCCATCCTGAAAGCCAGTGCAGTACTGCCTGATACCAGACTGGTAGTGATCTCAGCTGATTTGTTTTTGTTTTGTTTTTCACCCCAGGGAATATTAGGCTGCTAACCATTCAGATGTCCATAGGTCAGAACATTGATGTAGTATCTCTCCTCTCTGCCAGCTACTGACACACACGTGACAGCAGTCACATCTGTAAGGCCTCCAGGGGCAGGTGCTAGTAGTTTTAAAGCCCGAAGACTTTGCTACTGAATGTTAAAACATATTTTTAAAAAATTTCTGAATCTGGAACTGAAACCTGAAAATGTATAAAAAAAGTAAACCAAAATATTTTATTGCTAGAAAGTGTGAAGAGGAATTATATAGTTTGATGTGTTATGTACCACATATGCCTTTGCCAGCTTACCTTGATAACCTTTTATATGTAGTTGGAATTATCTTACCACAATTAAAGATGGCAGTTTAGAATATGTTGAGATTCAAAAAGAAGCAAATTCTTTCTAATATCAAACTTGGAATTGTAGGCCAACGGATTTGGGCTAAAATGTTTCTAAGTGCATTAGAAAAATAAGGGATTAGCTCTTAAACTTTATTGATTAGGCACTCTGATAATAATGGCAAATAATATGTGACAGGGTATTGATTATGCCAGAAAATAAAAAGCTTAACCAAGAGTACAGAAATGTTCAACCAATCACCAAGTCTAAAAATGTTCTATTGCAGGATCTGACTTAGGAATAGAGAAGAGGCAATATTAATACTGGGATTTTTATTGAAAGCATTTTTTGAAAGTTTCCTTGATTCATAGTGTTCACTGATTGCAGCTAAGTAAGCATTTAGAGGATCTCCTTTTTATAGCCCTATTCAGTTATGTGTGTGGCGACTGCCTATCTTTCCTGACATTATCAAATGAAGAGATGTTTTTATTAGCCTGAAGCTAAGCTTCATAAAATCTTTGTTTCAAACACATTGTAAGTCGCCGTGCATTTCCTGACCACTTCTAAGTTATTTTATTTTTCTGTAGCATGTTTCATGCAGACATTTTTCCATTCAAATAAAAGTGCTAGAGCTTTAGTGTTTGTTTTTCCATTTGTATAAATGTCTCAAAGCCTTTTAGTATACAAAGCCTTTGCTATGTCTCAACTTACATTTTAAGTAAAAATAAATTACTGTGACTCTTTCACTTGGAAGAAGATGGAAAAATAAATTTAACTCCCTACAACTATTACTTGAAAAATTAATTTCTGGTTGTAAATATTAGGTATTTAAATATTTTGTGCCTGTTGTGTTCTTTCTATGACAATAACACGTAATGGTAAGTTATTATACATTGCCTCCCCAATTAGAATCATAACTTATAATTTATTTATGATGGGAAAATTTATATAAGATCCTCAGAAAATACCGCAAGTCAAGATTATATTTTGATATTTATGACTATACATTAAAAAAATGATAACAAATGCATTTACAATGAAAATTATACTTATATTGAGTACAACCATAGAATACTAAATACATGTTTTCTAGTTTACAATATTTTTTATTAGAATGAAAAAAACTGTGTTTTTCAAGTCATAAGAAACTAAAAGTCTTTGTCACTACCATCTTACACATTAGTATATCAAAACCCCCTTAATTTACTTCAAAATCATACAAAGAAAAATTAGGTAACCATTATCTTGGAAGACACAAATAAGACCAAGATAATGGTGTGGGAAACCTGATGTTGTAATATTTCATCCTCACAACATTATAACCAATTTGGAAAAAAAAAATGGCACTCTGATCTCTAAATGATGAAGTTCTGGAAAGGAACATGTGCTTATTTTCGATGTTTTCACTAAAATTTCACATTGCTACCTAAAAGAAAATAACAACAACAATTTAAATGAAAACTAAGAAACTCAGTGAATAATGTTTTCTTTCCTCCTTACACCCTTTTCTTCACATCATAAGACTCTCCACGAAACAGAAAGCTTTAGGATGTCATTTGTTTCAGATTCTGGAACCATGGCTCAGCACAATGGAAATAGAATAATTAGAATTATCATCAGGACGTCTACACAAATACTGTGAAAATAAAGGTATACTTATTGAACATATTGCATTCTGCCAAGATTTTTTTTTTGATGTACAAAGCCTCAGTACCTAATATGGTGAGTAAATATGGAGAGTTTAATCTTAAAAGGTGATTAAAAATAAAACTGAGGTCTTACAGATGAACCTAAGTGAGGGATTAGCTGACTGTACCAGGATGTATGGAGGCAACCATCCCTAAGACAGGGAGAGAGTACAAGAGGACATGAAAATTCTCACCACTAGCCAGGGTGTCTCATACCTATAATTCAAATACTCAAGGAAACAGAAACAGGTGGATTTCTGTTAGTTCACGGCCAGTTTTACCTATACAACGAGATCCAGAATATTCAGGGCTACACAGACAGACCCGATAAGAAGAAAATATCACCATCACTAAAATTACTAAACCTTGGGTTTCTAGTTGCCAGACCTAAAGTAGATTTGAATATTGTTTTGTTGCTATTTAGTTTCAAGACACTCATTGTGACAGGCTCCTTAGCAAATTTATACCACATTTTTCAAACTGAAGAGAATGCATGCCATAAGTCAGAGCAAATCCAGTGGTGTTAGTGAGAAACTGAGTATTCGAGAATGGAGTCAATCATTCTTGACAGTCTTCTATGAGGACAGCTTTCAGCTTCTCCAGGAATTCATTTGTATACTTGAAATACTAGTGGTCTTTTCCATGCTTAATGGTGTTTGAATTTCATTTACTAAAAATTGAAATATTATTCCAGGAAAGTAGTCTGGTACAAGTGGCTTTTTAAAATAGATGGTTCAAAATATTGTTTTCAAAATAAGAATTTCTGCATTATAAAAACCATAGGTAACTATTTGGGGCAGAAAAATCTAAACTCACATTGATACAAATGAACACACATGTACATGCACGCTCACTCACATATTCACATTTACCTAAGCGTCACATATAAGCATAATATTGAAGTATCATTAACTACTAAACATATGCAGTAGTTGTCTTAGTTGTTGTAGTATATTCTGTTGGTGCTCCAAGTTCCAGCTCCTGTATACCTCCTCTAGCAAGGCCACACCTCTTAATCCTTCCTAAGCAGTTTACTAACTCATGACAAAGTATTCAAATACATGAGTATATGGGGCCATTTTCTTTTTTTTTTCCTTTCTTTTTAATTAAATTTTTAAATTTTTTATTTTTATTAGGTAATTTCCTCAATTACATTTCCAATGCTATCCCAAAAGTCCCCCATACCCACCAAGCCAATCCCCTACCCACCCACTCCCCCTTTTTGGACCTGGTGTTCCCCTGTACTGGGGCATATAAAGTTTGCAAGTCCAATGGGCCTCTCTTTCCAGTGATGACCAACTAGGACATCTTTTCAGACATATGCAGCTAGAGACAAGAGCTCCTGGGTACTGGTTAGTTCATATTGTTGTTCCAACTATAGTGTTGCAGTTCCCTTTAGCTCCTTTGGTACTTTCTCTAGCTCCTCCATTGGGGGCCCTGTGATCCATCCAATAGCTGACTGTGAGCATCCACTTCTGTGTTTGCTAGGCCCCTGCATAATCTCACAAGAGACAGCCATATCGGGGTCCTTTCAGCAAAATCTTGCTAGTGTATGCAATGGTGTCAGCATTTGGAAGTTGATTATGGGATGGATCCATGGATATGGAAATCACTAGATGGCCCATCCTTTCATCTCAGCTCCAATCTTTGTCTCTGTAACTTCTCCCATGGGTGTTTTGTTCCCATTTCTAAGAAGGGGCAAAGTGTCCACACTTTGGTCTTTGTTCTTCTTGATTTTCATGCGTTTAGCAAATTGTATCATATATCTTGGGTATTCCAAGTTTCTGGGCTAATATCCACTTATCAGTGAGTACATATTGTGTGAGTTCCTTTGTGATTGGGTTACCTCACTCAGGATGATGCCCTCCAGGTCCATCCATTTGGCTAGGAATTTCATAAATTCATTCTTTTTAATAGCTGAGTAGTACTCCATTGTGTAAATGTACCACATTTTCTGTATCCATTCCTCTGTTGAGGGGCATTTGGGTTCTTTCCAGCTTCTGGCTATTATTAATAAGGCTACTATGAATGAAGTGGAGCATGTGTCCTTCTTACCCCTTGGAACATCTTCTGGATATATTGCCAGGAGAGGTATTATGGGATCCTCTGGTAGTACTATGTCCAATTTTCTGAGGAACCGCCAGGCTGATTTCCAGAGTGGTTGTACAAGCTTGCAATCCCACCAACAATGGAGGAGTGTTCCTCTTTCTCCACATCCTCACCAGCATCTGCTGTCATCTGAATTTTTCATCTTAGCCATTCTGACTGGTGTGAGGTGGAATCTCAAGGTTGTTTTAATTTGCATTTCTCTGATGATTAAGTATGTTGAACATTTATTTCAGGTGTTTCTCTGCCATTTGGTATTCCTCAGGTGAGAATTCTTTGTTCAATTCTGAGCCCCATTTTTTAATGGGGTTATTTGATTTTATGGAGTCAACCTTCTTGAGTTCTTTATATATATTGGATATTAGTCCCCTATCTGATTTGGGATAGGTAAAGATCCTTTCCCAATCTGTTGGTGGTCTCTTTGTCTTATTGACTGTGTCTTTTGCCTTGCAGAATCTTTGCAATTTTATGAGGTCCCATTTATCGATTCTCGATCTTACAGCACAAGCCATTGCTGTTCTATTCAGGAATTTTTTCCCTGTACCCATATCTTCAAGGCTTTTCCCTACTTTCTCCTCTATAAGTTTCAGTGTCTCTGGTTTTGTGGAGTCCTTAATCCACTTAGATTTGACCTTAGTACAAGGAGACAGAAATGTATCAATTGACAATCTTCTACATGATAACAGCCAGTTGTGCCAGCACCATTTGTTGAAAATGCAGTCTTTTTTTCCACTGGGTGGTTTTAGCTCTCTTGTCAAAGATCAAGTGAACATAGGTGTGTGGCTTCATCTCTGGGTCTTCAATTCTGTTCCATTGGTTTACTTGTCTGTCACTATACCAGTACCATGCAGTTTTTATCTTCTTTAATGTCTTTCTTCAGAGACATGAAGTTCTTATCATACAGATCTTTCAGTTCCTTAGTAAGAGTCACGCCAAGGTATTTTATATTATTTGTGACTATTGTGAAGGGTGTTGTTTCCCTAATTTCTTTCTCAGCCTGTTTATCCATTGTGTACAGAAATGCCATTGACTTGTTTCAGTTAATTTTATATCCAGCTACTTCATTGAAGCTGTTTATCAGGTTTAGGAGTTCTCTGGTGGAAATTTTAGGGCCACTTATATATATATATTATCATATCATCTGCAAAAAGTGATATTTTGACTTCTTCCTTTCTAATTTGTATCCCCTTGATCTCCTTTTGTTGTCTAATTGCTCTGGCTAGGACTTCAAGTACAATGTTGAATAGGTATGGAGAGAGTGGACAGCCTTGTCTAGTCCCTGATTTTAGTGGGATTGCTTCCAACTTCTCACCATTTACTTTGATGTTGGCAACTGGTTTGCTGTAGACTGCTTTTATCATGTTTAGGTGTGGGCTTTGAATTCCTGATTTTTCCAAGACTTTTATCATGAATGGGTTTTGGATTTTGTCAAATGCTTTCTCAGCATCAACGAGATGATCATGTGGTTTTTGCCTTTGAGTTTATTTATATACTGGATATCGTTGATAGATTTCCCTATATTGAACCATTTGTGCATCCCTGGGATGAAACCTACTTGGTCAGGATGGATGATTGTTTTGATGTGTTCTTGTATTCAGGTAACAAGAACTTTATTGAGAATTTTTGCATCAATATTCATAAGGGAAATTGGTCTGAAGTTCTCTATCTTTGCTGGGTCTTTTTGTGGTTTAGGTATCAGAGTAAATGTGGCTTCATAGAATGAGTTGGGTAGAGTTCCTTCCGTTTCTATTTTGTGGAATAGTTTGTGAAGAACTGGGATTAGATCTTCTTTGAAGGTCTGATAGAACTCTGCACTAAACCCATCTGGTCCTGAGCTTTTTTTGTTTGTTTGTTTGGGAGACTATTAATGACTGCTTCTATTTCTTTGGGGGATATAGGGCTGTTTAGATCATTAACCTGATCTTGATTCAACTTTGGTACCTGGTATCTGTCTAGAAACCTCTTCATTTCATCCAGGTTCTCCTGTTTTGGTGAGTATAGTCTTTTGTAGAAGGATCTGATGGTGTTTTTTATGTCTCTCTTTTCATTTCTGATTTTGTTAATTAGAATGCTTTCTCTGTGCCCTCTAGTGAGTCTGGCTAAGGGTTTGTCTATCTTGTTGATTTTCTCAAAGAACCAGCTCCTCATTTGTTTGATTCTTTGAATAGTTTTTCTTGTTTCCACTTGGTTGATTTTGCCCCTGAGTTTGATTATTTCCTGCCATCTACTCCTCTTGGGTGAATTTGCTTTTTTCGTTCTAGAGCTTTGAGGTGTATTGTCAAGCTGCTAAAGTGTGCTCTCTCTAGTTTCTTTTTGGAGGCACTCAGAGCTATGAGTTTTCCTCTTAGAAATGCTTTCATTGTGTCCCATAAGATTGGGTACATTGTGGCTTCATTTTCATTGAACTCTAAAAAGTCCTTAATTTCTTTCTTTATTCCTTCCTTGACCAAGGTATCATTGAGAAGAGTGTTGTTCAGTTTCCACGTGAATGTTGGCTTTCTATTATTTATTTTGTCATTGGAGATCAGCCTCAGTCCATGGTGATCTGATAGGATGCATGGGACAATTTCAATATTTTTGCATCTGTTGAGGCTTTTTTTGTGACCAATTATGTGGTAAATTTTGGAGAAGGTACCATGAGGTGCTGAGAAAAAGGTATATCCTTTTGTTTTAGAATAAAATGTTCTGTAGATATCTGTCAGATCCATTTGTTTCATAACTTCTGTTAGTTTCACTGTGTCCCTGTTTAGTTTCTGTTTCCATGATCTGTCCATTGGTGAAAGTGGTGTGTTGAAGTCTCCCACTATTATTGTGTGAGCTGCAATGTGTGCTTTGAGCTTTACTAAAGTTTCTTTAATGATTGTGGCTGCCCTTGTATTTGGAGCATAAATATTAAGAATTGATAGTTCCTCTGGAGGATTTTACCTTTAATTACTATGAAGTGCCCCTCCTTGTCTTTATTGATGAATTTGGGTTGGAAGTCAATTTTATTAGATATTAGAATGGCTACTCCAGCTTGTTTCTTCATACCATTTGCTTGGAAAATTGTTTTCCAGCCTTTCATTCTGAGGTAGTGTCTATCTTTTGCTCTGAGATGAGTTTCCTGTAAGCAGCAAAATGTTGGGTCTTGTTTGTGTAGCCAGTTTATTAGTCTATGTGTTTTTATTGGGGAGTTGAGTCCATTGATATTAAGATATATTAAGGAAAAGTAATTGTTACTTCCTGTTATTTTTGTTGTTAAAGTTGGCATTCTGTTCTTGTGGCTGTCTTCTTTTAGGTTTGTTGAGGGATTACCTTCTTGCTTTTTCTAGGGCATGGCTCCCATCCTTGTATTTTTTTTTCTTTTATTATCCTTTGAAGGCTGGATTCGTGGAAAGATAATGTGTGAATTTGGTTTTGTCTTGGAATATTTTGATTTCTCCATCTATGGTAATTGAGAGTTTGGCTGGGTATAGTAGCCTTGGCTGGAATTTGTGTTCTCTTAGAGTCTGTATAACATCTGTCCAGGCTCTTCTGGCTTTCATAGTCTCTGGTGAAAAATCTGGTTTAATTCTGATAGGCTTGCCTTTATATGTTACTTGACCTTTTTCCCTTACTGCTTTTAGTATTCTATCTCTATTTAGTGCATTTGTTGTTCTGGTTACTATGTGTAGGGAGGAGTTTCTTTTCTGGTCCAGTCTATTTGGAATTCGGTAGGCTTCTTGTATGTTCATGGGCATCTCTTCCTTTAGATTTGTGAAGTTTTCTTCTATAATTTTGTTGAAGATATTTGCTGGTCCTTTGAGTTGAAAAATCTTCATTTTCATCCTAATCTATTATTCTTAGGTTTGATCTTCTCATTGTGTCCTGAATTTCAAGGATGTTTTGAGTTAGGATCTTTTTGCATTTTGCATATTCTTTGATTGTTGTGCCGCGTTCTCTATGGAATCTTCTGCACCTGAGATTCTGTCTTCCATCTCTTGTATTCTGTTGCTGATGCTCGAATCTATGGTTCCAGATTTCTTTCCTAGGGTTTCTATCTCCAGCGTTGCCTCACTTTGGGTTTTCTTTATTGTGTCTACTTCCCTTTTTAGGTCTAGTATGGTTTTGTTCATTTCCATCACCTGTTTGGATGTGTTTTCCTGTTTTTCTTTAAGGACTTCTACCTGTTTGGTTGTGTTTTCCTGTTTTTCTTTGAGAACTTGTAACTTTTTAGCAATTGTCTCAGGTATTACTTTAAGTGAGTTATTAAAGTCCTTCTTGATGTTCTCTACCATCATCATGAGATATGCTTTTAAGTCCGGGTCTAGCTTTTCAGGTGTGTTGGGGTGCCCTGGACTGGGCGAAGTGGGAGTACTGGTTTCTGATGATGGTGAGTGGTCTTGGTTTCTGTTAATAAAATTCTTACATTTACCTTTCACCATCTGGTAATCTCTGGAGTTAGTTGTTATAGTTGTCTCTCTTTAGAAATTGTTCCTCTTGTGATTTTGTTGCCCTCTATCAGCAGACTTGGGAGATTAGCTCTCTCCTCTGAGTTTCAGTTGTCAGAGCAGTCTCTGCAGGCAAGCTCACCTCTTACAGGGAAGGTACACAGTTATCAGGCGTTTGGACCTCCTCTTGGCCGAAGATGAAGGGCCAAAACAGGACCTTTCCCAGAAGCTGTGTTGCTTTGGCCTGTCCCAGAAGCTGTTAATTTCAGTAGTCCACACTTTCACCTGTGCAGACTACTTTCTGTGGAGTCCCAGAACCGAAATGGATTCCTCGGATCCTGAGGCTAGGGCCTCCTGGGCCGGGTGGACACCTGACCTCTTCCCGGGAAGGTGGCCGGATGTCTGAAGCCAGAAAACAGCGCTGCCTCAGAAGCTCTGTGGCTCTCACCTGTCCCAGAAGCTGTTAGCTTCTGTAGTCCACACTCTCACCTGTGCAGGCTGCTTTCTGCTGAGTCTGGGAACCAAGGTGGCTCCCGCAGATCCTGAGTCAAAATCCTAGCCTCCTGGGCCAGGCAGACCCCTGTCCTCTGGCCGGGAAGGTGGCCAGATGTCTGGAGCCTGAAAATGGCGCTGCCTCAGAAGCTCTGTGGCTCTCGCCTGTTCCAGAAGCTGTTAGCTTCTGTGGTCCACACTCTTGCCTGTTCAGACAGCTTTCTGCGGAGTGCCTGATCCTAGACTTAAGACTTCTAATTCTGTATGGCCAGCAGACTAAATCTCTCCATTCCTGTTTTGTGAGACCCAAGGAAATTGTCTCCCCAACCCTCAGCCCTCCTTCCCCACCGCCCCACATACATCATATGGGGCCATTTTCATTCAAACACAACAACATTCTGGAAGGGAGATTCTCTTGCATAGTATAATTTTAATTTCTACTCAAACTTAATAAATGCAGATATGCAATTGAAAGTTTATGTCTGCATTAATAGATACTATTTGTAATTTCTTAGTACAGAAACAGAGGATGATATGTGTGATGGTTTGTATATGCTTGGCCCAGTGAGTAGTACTATTAGAAGGTGTGCCCCTGTTGGAGTAGTTGTGGCCTTGTTGGAGTGTGTGTGTCACTGTGGGTATGTGCTTTAAGAGCTGCATTCTAACTGTCTGAAAGTCAATATTCTGCTAGCAGCCTTGAGAGGAAGATGTAGAACTCTCAGCTCCTTTTGTACCATGCCTACTTGGACACTGCCATGTTCCTACCTAGATAATAATAGACTGAACCTCTGAACCTGTAAGACAGAACCCATTAAATGTTAGCCTTTATAAAAGTTGCCTTGGTCATGGTGTATATTCACAGCAGGAGAACCCTAACTAAGACAATGTGTAAAGGAGACCACATGGAAGGATAAAGAAAGTATGAGGCTAGACAGAGGTACAAAAATAGCCAGTAAATTTTTCAATTAATGGGGTATGTAAAGAGAATAAAAGAATATAAATATCTAGCATAGTGTTTGCATTAATTCTGTGTTTATGATACCATCTCTATGTCATATCCCTTTCCCTATGTCTAATAAGTTTTATAAGCACCACTATATATCTGCTTATAGGTATTCATAAATCAAATAAAATATTAATCATTTTCAAGAAAATGAGATATAATTCCTGGAAGAAGATACCAGTTCCAATATAAAATAAATTTAGTGAATTATCAAACTTAAGAGGGCATGCAAATCAAAGAATTAGTAAAAACACTTTCATAGAAATTAGGGATAACAATTTGAATTGTCCTAGTATATGGAAATAATGTGGGAGTTAAGGTTTTCTAATTTTTAATGGCTTGCAAATATCAGGCCTAACAGAACATGAAAACTAGAATAATACTTAGATGTTGAGTATATTAGAAGGTGAGCTCACTAAAAATGTAGTGAAGTAACCCGACACTTCCTTGAAGCCACTTCTTCACCATTGGTTTGTCTGTAGGAGGGAATGTGATTCTCTGATCCAGGAACTAGTATGCTGTAAATTTGCACTTTTTAAAATCAGTGTATATGGTTTAGTTGCTTACCAAGAAGAGGAAAGATGAGTGGACACTTTAACCTCACTCTATACCCTACAGGTCTGGGAAAGTTTATTATCGGTTTAGAAACCAAGTTGGAAGATTCAGAGATGTAGGTATATAGTAAAGAAAAAAAAACATAGACATGGAATAAATAAGTTAGCAAATAAGCTATCTTTCCCATTTTAGAAATATTATCTCCCACAGATGATGTGGAGAGAGAGAGAGAGACAGAAAGAGAGAGAGAGGTACTTGTTAAGTGTTTTAGTTTCTTTTAGGTATTTGAGGATTATTTGGTTGAAAATGTACAATTTTTGCTTAAAATCCATTAGTAGAAGCAGCAAAGCTTTTTTGACCAAAACCAAAAATGCCTTGATATATTAAAAGGAAGCTGAGGTTACAGGTAGTATACAGATTGTTGTAAGACATGCGGTGAACCCCCTCAACATTGCTGCCTGCACAGTGAAGTCAACTCTTTAATTTTCTTTTTTTCTAATATGATTGGTATTTCCTAGTCTTGAATATACTTCTTGTGATGGGTATCAAGTCGAGACCAAATAGTCAGTCTCTCTCTCTCTCTCTCTCTCTCTCTCTCTCTCCTCTTTTAATATTGATGAGCCATAATGGGGGCAAATTGCGATGATGATATTTTACACTATTCCATGACAGTGATTTTAGATTTGATAGACAATGTTTGTTCCTATGTCTCTGCTATGATTCTTCATATTTAAGTCAGTAAAAGAGAGATTATATTTATTCACTACAGTAGTTCAAGAAATTGGCTGAAAATAAAATTTCATATTTCTATATTTAAAATGTGTATGCCTTGAAAGAATCTATACTGGCCCTTCCGCTCGACTCGAGACTCGAGCCCCGGGCTACCTTGCCAGCAGAGTCTTGCCCAACACCCGCAAGGGTCCACACAGGACTCCCCACGGGACCCTAAGACCTCTGGTGAGTGGATCACAGTGCCTGCCCCAATCCAATCGCGCGGAACTCGAGACTGCGGTACATAGGGAAGCAGGCTACCCGGGCCTGATCTGGGGCACAAGTCCCTTCCGCTCGACTCGAGACTCGAGCCCCGGGCTACCTTGCCAGCAGAGTCTTGCCCAACACCCGCAAGGGTCCACACGGGACTCCCCACGGGACCCTAAGACCTCTGGTGAGTGGATCACAGTGCCTGCCCCAATCCAATCGCGCGGAACTTGAGACTGCGGTACATAGGGAAGCAGGCTACCCGGGCCTGATCTGGGGCACAAGTCCCTTCCGCTCGACTCGAGACTCGAGCCCCGGGCTACCTTGCCAGCAGAGTCTTGCCCAACACCCGCAAGGGTCCACACAGGACTCCCCACGGGACCCTAAGACCTCTGGTGAGTGGATCACAGTGCCTGCCCCAATCCAATCGTGCGGAACTCGAGACTGCGGTACATAGGGAAGCAGGCTACCCGGGCCTGATCTGGGGCACAAGTCCCTTCCGCTCGACTCGAGACTCGAGCCCCGGGCTACCTTGCCAGCAGAGTCTTGCCCAACACCCGCAAGGGTCCACACGGGACTCCCCACGGGACCCTAAGACCTCTGGTGAGTGGATCACAGTGCCTGCCCCAATCCAATCGCGCAGAACTCGAGACTGCGGTACATAGGGAAGCAGGCTACCCGGGCCTGATCTGGGGCACAAGTCCCTTCCGCTCGACTCGAGACTCGAGCCCCGGGCTACCTTGACAGCAGTCTTGCCCAACACCCGCAAGGGTCCACACAGGACTCCCCACGGGACCCTAAGACCTCTGGTGAGTGGAACACAGCGCCTACCCCAATCCAATCGCGTGGAACTTGAGACTGCGGTACATAGGGAAGCAGGCTACCCGGGCTTGATCTGGGGCACAAACCCCTTCCACTCCACTCGAGCCCCGGCTACCTTGCCAGCTGAGTCGTCTGACACCCGCAAGGGCCCACACAGGATTCCACACGTGATCCTAAGACCTCTAGTGAGTGGAACACAACTTCTGCCAGGAGTCTGGTTCGAACACCAGATATCTGGGTACCTGCCTTGCAAGAAGAGAGCTTGCCTGCAGAGAATACTCTGCCCACTGAAACTAAGGAGAGTGCTACCCTCCAGGTCTGCTCATAGAGGCTAACAGAGTCACCTGAAGAACAAGCTCTTAACAGTGACAACTAAAACAGCTAGCTTCAGAGATTACCAGATGGCGAAAGGCAAACGTAAGAATCCTACTAACAGAAATCAAGACCACTCACCATCATCAGAACGCAGCACTCCCACCCCACCTAGTCCTGGGCACCCCAACACAACCGAAAATCTAGACCCAGATTTAAAAACATTTCTCACGATGATGATAGAGGACATCAAGAAGGACTTTCATAAGTCACTTAAAGATTTACAGGAGAGCACTGCTAAAGAGTTACAGGCTCTTAAAGAAAAGCAGGAAAACACAGCCAAACAGGTGATGGAAATGAACAAAACCATACTAGAACTAAAAGGGGAAGTAGACACAATAAAGAAAACCCAAAGCGAGGCAACGCTGGAAATAGAAACCCTAGGAAAGAGATCTGGAACCATAGATGCGAGCATCAGCAACAGAATACAAGAAATGGAAGAGAGAATCTCAGGTGCAGAAGATTCCATAGAGAACATCGACACAACAGTCAAAGAAAATACAAAATGCAAAAGGATCCTAACTCAAAACATCCAGGTAATCCAGGACACAATGAGAAGACCAAACCTACGGATAATAGGAATTGATGAGAATGAAGATTTTCAACTTAAAGGGCCAGCTAATATCTTCAACAAAATAATAGAAGAAAACTTCCCAAACATAAAAAAAGAGATGCCCATGATCATACAAGAAGCATACAGAACTCCAAATAGACTGGACCAGAAAAGAAATTCCTCCCGACACATAATAATCAGAACAACAAATGCACTAAATAAAGATAGAATATTAAAAGCAGTAAGGGAGAAAGGTCAAGTAACATATAAAGGAAGGCCTATCAGAATTACACCAGACTTTTCACCAGAGACTATGAAAGCCAGAAGAGCCTGGACAGATGTTATACAGACACTAAGAGAACACAAATGCCAGCCCAGGCTACTATACCCGGCCAAACTCTCAATTACCATAGATGGAGAAACCAAAGTATTCCACGACAAAACCAAGTTCACACAATATCTTTCCACGAATCCAGCCCTTCAAAGGATAATAACAGAAAAGAAGCAATACAAGGACGGAAATCACGCCCTAGAACAACCAAGAAAGTAATCATTCAACAAACCAAAAAGAAGACAGCCACAAGAACAGAATGCCAACTCTAACAACAAAAATAAAAGGGAGCAACAATTACTTTTCCTTAATATCTCTTAATATCAATGGACTCAATTCCCCAATAAAAAGACATAGACTAACAGACTGGCTACACAAACAGGACCCAACATTCTGCTGCTTACAGGAAACCCATCTCAGGGAAAAAGACAGACACTACCTCAGAGTGAAAGGCTGGAAAACAATTTTCCAAGCAAATGGACTGAAGAAACAAGCTGGAGTAGCCATTTTAATATCGGATAAAATCGACTTCCAACCCAAAGTTATCAAAAAAGACAAGGAGGGACACTTCATACTCATCAAAGGTAAAATCCTCCAAGAGGAACTCTCAATTCTGAATATCTACGCACCAAATGCAAGGGCAGCCACATTCATTAGAGACACTTTAGTAAAGCTCAAAGCATACATTGCACCTCACACAATAATAGTGGGAGACTTCAACACACCACTTTCTTCAAAGGACAGATCGTGGAAACAGAAACTAAACAGGGACACAGTGAAACTAACAGAAGTTATGAAACAAATGGACCTGACAGATATCTACAGAACATTTTATCCTAAAACAAAAGGATATACCTTCTTCTCAGCACCTCACGGGACCTTCTCCAAAATTGACCATATAATTGGTCACAAAACAGGCCTCAATAGATACAAAAATATTGAAATTGTCCCATGTATCCTATCAGACCACCATGGCCTAAGACTGATCTTCAATAACAACATAAATAATGGAAAGCCAACATTCACGTGGAAACTGAATAACACTCTTCTCAATGATACCTTGGTCAAGGAAGGAATAAAGAAAGAAATTAAAGACTTTTTAGAGTTTAATGAAAATGAAGCCACAACGTACCCAAACCTATGGGACACAATGAAAGCATTTCTAAGAGGGAAACTCATAGCGCTGAGTGCCTCCAAGAAGAAACGGGAGACAGCACATACTAGCAGCTTGACAACACATCTAAAAGCCCTAGAAAAAAAGGAAGCAAATTCACCCAAGAGGAGTAGACGGCAGGAAATAATCAAACTCAGGGGTGAAATCAACCAAGTGGAAACAAGAAGAACTATTCAAAGAATTAACCAAACGAGGAGTTGGTTCTTTGAGAAAATCAACAAGATAGATAAACCCTTAGCTAGACTCACTAAAGGGCACAGGGACAAAATCCTAATTAACAAAATCAGAAATGAAAAGGGAGACATAACAACAGATCCTGAAGATATCCAAAACACCATCAGATCCTTCTACAAAAGGCTATACTCAACAAAACTGGAAAACCTGGACGAAATGGACAAATTTCTGGACAGATACCAGGTACCAAAGTTGAATCAGGATCAAGTTGACCATCTAAACAGTCCCATATCACCTAAAGAAATAGAAGCAGTTATTAATAGTCTCCCAACCAAAAAAAGCCCAGGACCAGATGGGTTTAGTGCAGAGTTCTATCAGACCTTCAAAGAAGATCTAATTCCAATTCTGCACAAACTATTTCACAAAATAGAAGTAGAAGGTACTCTACCCAACTCATTTTATGAAGCCACTATTACTCTGATACCTAAACCACAGAAAGATCCAACAAAGATAGAGAACTTCAGACCAATTTCTCTTATGAATATCGATGCAAAAATCCTTAATAAAATTCTCGCTAACTGAATCCAAGAACACATTAAAGCAATCATCCATCCTGACCAAGTAGGTTTTATTCCAGGGATGCAGGGATGGTTTAATATACGAAAATCCATCAATGTAATCCATTATATAAACAAACTCAAAGACAAAAACCACATGATCATCTCGTTAGATGCAGAAAAAGCATTTGACAAGATCCAACACCCATTCATGATAAAAGTTTTGGAAAGATCAGGAATTCAAGGCCCATACCTAAACATGATAAAAGCAATCTACAGCAAACCAGTAGCCAACATCAAAGTAAATGGAGAGAAGCTGGAAGCAATCCCACTAAAATCAGGGACTAGACAAGGCTGCCCACTTTCTCCCTACCTTTTCAACATAGTACTTGAAGTATTAGCCAGAGCAATTCGACAACAAAAGGAGATCAAGGGGATACAAATTGGAAAAGAGGAAGTCAAAATATCACTTTTTGCAGATGATATGATAGTATATATAAGTGACCCTAAAAATTCTACCAGAGAACTCCTAAACCTGATAAAGAGCTTCGGTGAAGTAGCTGGATATAAAATAAACTCAAACAAGTCAATGGCCTTTCTCTATACAAAGAATAAACAGGCTGAGAAAGAAATTAGGGAAACAACACCCTTCTCAATAGTCACAAATAATATAAAATATCTTGGCGTGACTCTAACTAAGGAGGTGAAAGATCTGTATGATAAAAACTTCAAATCTCTGAAGAAAGAAATTAAAGAAGATCTCAGAAGATGGAAAGATCTCCCATGCTCATGGATTGGCAGGATCAACATTGTAAAAATGGCTATCTTGCCAAAAGCAATCTACAGATTCAATGCAATCCCCATCAAAATTCCAACTCAATTCTTCAACGAATTGGAAGGAGCAATTTGCAAATTTGTCTGGAATAACAAAAAACCTAGGATAGCAAAAAGTCTTCTCAAGGATAAAAGAACTTCTGGCGGAATCACCATGCCAGACCTAAAGCTTTACTACAGAGCAATTGTGATAAAAACTGCATGGTACTGGTATAGAGACAGACAAATAGACCAATGGAATAGAATTGAAGATCCAGAAATGAACCCACACACCTATGGTCACTTGATCTTCGACAAGGGAGCTAAAACCATCCAGTGGAAGAAAGACAGCATTTTCAACAAGTGATGCTGGCACAACTGTTTGTTATCGTGTAGAAGAATGCGAATCGATCCATACTTATCTCCTTGTACTAAGGTCAAATCTAAGTGGATCAAGGAACTTCACATAAAACCAGAGACACTGAAACTTATAGAGGAGAAAGTGGGGAAAAGCCTTGAAGATATGGGCACAGGGGAAAAATTCCTGAACAGAACAGCAATGGCTTGTGCTGTAAGATCGAGAATCGACAAATGGGACCTAATGAAACTCCAAAGTTTCTGCAAGGCAAAAGACACCGTCAATAAGACAAAAAGACCACCAACAGATTGGGAAAGGATCTTTACCTATCCTAAATCAGATAGGGGACTAATATCCAACATATATAAAGAACTCAAGAAGGTGGACTTCAGAAAATCAAATAACCCCATTAAAAAATGGGGCTCAGAACTGAACAAAGAATTCTCACCTGAGGAATACCGAATGGCAGAGAAGCACTTGAAAAAATGTTCAACATCCTTAATCATCAGGGAAATGCAAATCAAAACAACCCTGAGATTCCACCTCACACCAGTCAGAATGGCTAAGATCAAAAATTCAGGTGACAGCAGATGCTGGCGAGGATGTGGAGAAAGAGGAACACTCCTCCATTGTTGGTGGGAGTGCAGGCTTGTACAACCACTCTGGAAATCAGTCTGGCGGTTCCTCAGAAAACTGGACATAGTACTACCGGAGGATCCAGCAATACCTCTCCTGGGCATATATCCAGAAGATGTTCCAAGGGGTAAGAAGGACACATGCTCCACTTCATTCATAGTAGCCTTATTAATAATAGCCAGAAGCTGGAAAGAACCTAGATGCCCCTCAACAGAGGAATGGATACAGAAAATGTGGTACATCTACACAATGGAGTACTACTCAGCTATTAAAAAGCATGAATTTATGAAATTCCTAGCCAAATGGATGGACCTGGAGGGCATCATCCTGAGTGAGGTAACACATTCACAAAGAAACTCACACAATATGTATTCACTGATAAGTGGATATTAGCCCCAAACCTAGGATACCCAAGATATAAGATATAATTTGCTAAACACATGAAACTCAAGGAGAATGAAGACTGAAGTGTGGACACTATGCCCCTCCTTAGATTTGGGAACAAAACACCCATGGAAGGAGTTACAGAGACGGAGTTTGGAGCTGAGATGAAAGGATGGACCATGTAGAGACTGCCATAGCCAGGGATCCACCCCATAATCAGCATCCAAACGCTGACACCATTGCATACACTAGCAAGATTTTATTGAAAGGACGAAGATGTAGCTGTCTCTTGTGAGACTATGCCGGGGCCCAGCAAACACAGAAGTGGATGCTCACAGTCAGCTAATGGATGGATCATAGGGCTCCCAATGGAGGAGCTAGAGAAAGTAGCCAAGGAGCTAAAGGGATCTGCAACCCTATAGGTGGAACAACATTATGAGCTAACCAGTACCCCGGAGCTCTTGACTCTAGCTGCATATATATCAAAAGATGGCCTAGTCGGCCATCACTGGAAAGAGAGGCCCATTGAACTTGCAAACTTTATATGCCCCAGTACAGGGGAATACCAGGGCCAAAAGGGGGAAGTGGGTGGGCAGGGGAGTGGGGGTGGGTGGATATGGGGGACTTTTGGTATAGCATTGGAAATGTAAATGAGTTAAATACCTAATAAAAAATGGAAAAAAAAAAGAATCTATACTGATATCCTTATTGTAGCTCAACAAATATCTTGATCTAAAATAACCAATTATTCTTTTTAAAATTCATGTCACTTAAATTGTAAAAGTCATTATTTAATGAATTTCTTAAATTATTCTTCAAATGCATAATACATGGTTCACCTTTCTTTGGATGGGGGATATAATCTTTTTTATTGATTAAAATAAAGAAATATATTGAATCAAATAAAGCACTAATTGACTTATAAATATTTTATCTTATTGGACATTTATCATAAAAGTATTCTCATATAAAATAGAACACATCTTAGTGCAAATATCATATTGATTAGAAAATTTGCATCAGCTATTTTTTACCAGCTGAAGAGTAAAAATATTATCTTCTTTGAATTTCAGATATGTCATTGAGAATTTCACATTATGTGAAGCCTTAAGAAGAAATAAAAATCACCTGACATTGTTAAACATTGGCAAAGACAGAAATAACAGCTTGTGATAATGCAAATTGCCCAGGAGTTTGTTGATACAGATGAACATAGACAGATGGTTTTGGGTATGCAGAATCATCATTGGTTTCTTATTTAACAGAAATGAAGGACTTCATATTTATGATGGCAGAGTAGATGTCAGGAGAATGCTGGTGTTGAGATTTTCTTCCAAATCTTCTCTTTATCAGATAATGAAATGCCTAAGAGAATTGCTTAAGGGTATTCCCGCCCACACTGCTTCATTTAAATGGTCCCCCCTGACCCTACAGTCCTGGTCATAATCATTGATCATTATTCTTTAGCATCACTCAACCTAATAGTGGCATGCACTTGCCTTTAGGTTTAAAAAGTAATAGATTCTATGTCATTATTTGGACAAAGGATCAAGCTGTGTTTGGAAATCTGCAGAAAAGAATGGAGAATCAGAGCTAAAAGCTCAAACAAAGCAATCCCTAAAATGGTGCTGCAGGTAAAAATGTTAACAGAAAGACTCTGACTGGGTAAGTACAAGGACTGCTATTGGATAAACAGACACATATGCTTATCATTCTAAATAAATATCATAAAGCTAGCTTCTGTTCTCCAGGAAAACCTCTACCTCTCTTATCTGCCCCAGTGGTCAACTACCTCAGCAAGGGCATCTAGTTCACCATTAAACTGAGTAGCCTGTATCAGCTCCAAGACCCCAACCCTACTGACCATTATAGAAAAACACCTTGCTTTTCCATCAAGTTGCTGTTCTCTACCCCTGAAATACAAAATTGGCTGTTTGATTTTAAATAAAACTTTTAGATTTTATCTACAGAGAGGTTCATGTCTGTAGTTGCACTGTGTCTTCACTTACACTAGTGTTCCTGAGTGTCTAAGGTAGATATACATTTGTACTTCATCCCAGAAAAAGAAATATAAAAATGCACATATGAATAATAGCATAACATAAATGCTGGTTACTTTTTGTTTGTTTGTTTGTTTGTTTGGTTTTTAGTCGATTCCCTTTCCATCTATCCTGGCATCATGGATTCTAATGAGAGAGATAAACATGATGACACTCAAAAATGTGGTTACCATCCTATCAAAGGAGCAAGACTGAAATGCAGAGTGATTGACTGCCCCTGTTCCTTCTCACCCATAATCTAAATCCTATAAAGCCCCAGGCTGCAATGAGAAGGCTGCTTTTGCTCTTTTGTTGTAGTTATTTTTAATGAAAATCTGCCTGCTTATACTGCTGCTCTCAGTATAATACTCAGTTTAATGATAAGTTTTCGCTCCTGATCATTTAGTAACAGGCATCATGAGCCATGATGGTCTGGCTATAATGGGAAAAGAACTTTTGTAGAACTAGTAGACACCACAAGGTAAAAATGAAAGCAGAGAGGACAACAAGCACAAGGGCAAGAAGAAGCAATTTTTAGCAGAAGTCTTTGTGGCAGAAAAACATCAGATAATGTTTCTCATAGTTACAATATAAAAGATTTGTCAAACTAATACTCCAGATAATATTTTTTTGCATTTCCAATTTAAAGTAGCAGGTTCTAGTCCTGTAACAAGACCAGATGAGTGATACTCTTAGCAAATGTTCAAGAGAAAAATAGTCCTAGGTTGTACTTCTCAACTACACTATCTAGAACTTAGGAGATAAAATGTGCTCATTCAATGAGAAAGGAGAACTGATGGCACTTTAAATCCACTTCATTCCACTAGCACAGTCTCAAGTATAGAAAACACACATATCTATCATATTAGTAACTCTTGTCTGAAGTATGTTATCTTAGGTACATAAATGACCATATTTTAATAATTGGTAAAGCTAAAATGAAGAAAAGACAAGACAAAGATGACAAAGAAGACAATGACGACGATGACGACAATGAAGATGAAGCAGAAAGCAGAAGCAGAAGAAGAGGAGGAGAGGAGGAGGAGGAGGAGGAGGAGGAGGAGGAGGAGGAGGAAGAAGAAGAAGAAGAAGAAGAAGAAGAAGAAGAAGAAGAAGAAGAAGAAGAAGAAGAAGAAGAAGAAGAAGAAGATTCTTTAGCCCAAATAGTGTGTAAAAAATAACACAATTTCCCTTATAACTTTAACAAACATAAAACTGTACCACTGAGCATAGCTAAAATTGCATTGTTGCAAGTAAAATATTTGAGAAGCAAAATCTTTCAAAACATTAATAATTCAATGCTGAAACTGTTATTTTCACTGCTAAATCCTTTTACCTGCTCCCTAAAAATAGCAATAACAATTCTTTACCTTAAACCAGCTTCAGTTATTTTTCAGAAAGGAAAAATAACTAGAGTTAACATCTTTCTCATATAATATTCTTACAATATAATTTGCTGTATAACGTATTTTAAAATACTTATATTCTTATTCTAATTTCAATAAGAAATTTGGACTGTATCTCCAATTATTTTGAATTTTTTTGAAAATTTTTATTAGATATTTTCTTTATTTACATTTCAAATATTAGCCTGTTTCTTGGATTCCCCTCCAGAAACCCCCTATCCCATACCTCCTCCACCTGATTCTATGAGTTTGCTCCCTCACCCACCCACCCACTCCCACCTTTCCACCCTGTTATTCCAGCCTTCACAGGACCAAGTGCCTCTCCTCCCATTGATGTCCCACAAGACCATCCTCTGCTGCATATGCGGCTAGAGCCATGGGTCCCTCCATGTGTACTCTTTGCTAGATAGTTTAATCCTGGAAGTTCTCGGGAGTCTGGTTAGTTGATATTGTTGTTCATCCTATGAGTTTCCAAACCCTTTCAGCTCCTTCAGTCCTTTCTCTAACGCATCTATTGGGGACCTCATGTTCAGTTCAATGGTTGGCTGTGAGCATCTGCCTCTGTATTTGTCAGGCTCTGGAAGAGCCTCTCAGGAGACAGCTATTTCAGGTTCCTGTCAGTAAGGACTTGTTGGCATCCAAGATACTGTCTGGATTTGGTAACTTTATATGGGAAGGATCCCCATATGAGACAGTCTCTATGGCTTTTCCTTCAGTCTCTGCTACACACTTTGTCTCTGTAATTCCTCCTGTGGGTATTTTGTTCCCCTCTCTAAGAAGGACCAAAGTATCCACACTTTGCTTTTCTTTCTTCTTTTGATTCATGTGGTCTGTGAATTGTATCTTGGGTATTCCAAGCTTTTGGGCCAATATCCACTTATCAGTGCCTGCATACCCTGTGTGTTCATTTGTGATTGGGTTACCTCACTCAAGATGATATTTTTTCTAGTTCCATCAGTTTGCCTAAGAATTTCATGAAGTCATTGTTTTTAATAGTTGAGTAGTACTCCATTGTGTAAATGTATCACACGAGTCAACTTTTTTAGCTTTTGGATATTTTACTATTTACTTCTCTCAAACTTTTACCTTGACTCT
This sequence comes from Mus musculus, assembly GCF_000001635.26. NCBI lineage: Eukaryota > Metazoa > Chordata > Mammalia > Rodentia > Muridae > Mus > Mus musculus. Next base: position 60,739,607 of record NC_000071.6, read on the forward strand.
GTTCCTCTGACATCTGAATTAATCATATGTGAATGAGTAATTGTAGTAGTATACATAAGAATTGTAGGTCACACTATTTTCACTTTAGTTATTTATAATTTATTATTTAGAATTTCAGGACTTGTTTTTATATCTGGCTATATCTATAATAAATATATTAACTTCTGGAATAAAAATATGTAAGTTTTTGTATGGTATATACTTTATAGATATATAAATTTTTCTATAAAATGTATCACTGAGTATTAAAATATAGACAGTTTCTTTTCATTTATTTAAATATAATTAACACCACGAACAACAAGGAAAGTACATCTGCTATTTAAAAAGAGGTGTTAGTAACCTGATTCCATCCCTGATAGTAAGGGTAATTTTGGCTTGGTTTTAGGAGGAAAATACCATGAGTAGTTTCTAAGTATGGCCACAAATACTTCGAAAACACACACATCTCATTTTTCTGAAGTCAAGCAAGCATGATTGCTTCAACCAACATAGTATAGGTGAAACAATTACATGTATTCTAAAATTTTGCATCAGAAAGAGGCAACACATTTATTTTATTATAATTAATTAATTAGCTTACTTACTGTATACCCCATCCTTAGTTTCCTCTGCTAGTCCTTCGTGGCTACCTTCTCTCTCCCCTCATTTTTTTTTTTTTTTTTTTTGAGAAAATGGGAGGTTTCCCATAGATATCAACCAGTTCTGGCATATCAAGTTGCAGTAAGACTAAGCACATCTTCTGTGATTGAGGCTAGATTAGACAGCCCTGTAGGAGGAAAGCATCCCAAAGGCAGGCAACATAGTCAGTGACAGTCCACAATCCTGCCATTAGGAATCCCCAAAAAATGAACAAGCTACACAATTTTAACATATACACATTTACTTGCTAATTCCCTGAAATATGTCCATTCACAGCCTTACTGCAGTCTCATGACGCTGTGAGGATTCTCAAGTTACCTGACTGACCTGGAAGTTGAACTGATTACCACGTTTCTGTTTCCCAAGTACTCAGACTATAGGAATATGCCTCTGTACCGAACTTTGACTATTTTTTTTTCTGATTTTGTTCCTCTTTTTTCAGCCTAGACTTTGTGGTACCTCAAAACAGAGGACAATATCCTACTGAAGAAACTTCCCTATGGGTCTGTTTCCCAGCACTTAAGTCATTTCTCTCCATATTGGATCTGTACAAGGCTCACATGTACAAAATAACAAAGTAACCAATTTCCGTATCTCCAAAACCCATTCCCTACAGATCTATATAGATAATAAGATGAATATTCCCTGCACTGTCTTTGAAACATTTGTATTGCAGCAGGCAAATAGCAAATGGAAATATTTTCCATTACCATTTTACATACTTATCACAAAATCAGAGAAACTCATAGGATATAATACAAGCTTCTCACCAATTTTCTGTGAACTTTGGCAGTTTGCTGACTGTGATGAATATTTTCATATTGTGGTCTTAAAAAATAATTCCTATATTTGGAAATTATAAAATACATGGGGAAGGGTTTTCTAACACGTTTAAGTTGCTGCAATAAACACCTTGGCTGAAGTCAACTGTTTTTATATTTTTTTTATATTTATTTCATTTACATTTCCAATGCTATCCCAAAAGTCCCTCACATGCTCCTCCACCCACTCCCCCACCCACCCACTCCCACTTCTTGGCCCTGGCGTTCCCCTGTACTGAGGCATCTAAAGTTTGCACGACCAATGGGACTCTCTTTCCACTGATGGCCGGCTAGGACATCTTCTGATACATATGCAGCTAGAGACACGAGCTCGGGGGGGGGGGGGGGGGTGGTTACTGGTTAGTTCATATTGTTGTTCCACCTATAGGGTTGCAGTTCCCTTTAGCTCCTTGGGTACTTTCTCTAGCTCCTCCACTGGGGGCCCTGTGATCCATTCAATAGCTGACTGTGAGCATCCACTTCTGTGTTTGCCCGGCCCCAGCATAGTCTCACAAGAGACAGCTATATCAGGGTCCTTTCAGCAAAATCTTTCTAGTGTGTGCAATGGTGTCAGCGTTTGGAAGCTGATTATGGGATTGATCCCCTGTTATGGCAGTCTCTAGATGGTTCATCTTTTCATCTCAGCTCCAATCTTTGTCCCTGTAACTCCTTCCATGGGTTTTTTGTTCCCAATTATAAGGAGGGGCAAAGTTTCCACACTTTGGTCTTCGTTCTTCTTGAGTATCATGTGTTTAGCAAATTGTATCTTATATCTTGGGTATTCTAAGTTTCTAGGCTAATATCCACTTATCAGTGAGAGCATATCATTTGAGTTCTTTTGTGATTGGGTTACCTCACTCAAGATGATGTCCTCCAGGTCCATCCATTTGCCTAGGAATTTCATAAATTCATTCTTTTTAATAACTTAGTAGTACTCCATTGTGTAAATGTACCACATTTTCTGTATCCATTCCTCTGTTGAGGGGCATCTGGGTTCTTTCCAGCTTCTGGTTATTATAAATAAGGCTGCTATGAACATAGTGGAGCATGTTTCTTTCTTACCGGTTGGGACATCTTCTGGATATATGCCCAGGAGAGGTATTGTGGGATCCTCTGGTAGTACTATGTCCAATTTTCTGAGGAACCACCAGACTGATTTCCAAAGTGGTTATATAAGCTTGCAATCCCACCAACAATGGAGGAGTGTTCCTCTTTCTCCACATCCTGGCCAGCATCTGCTGTCACCTGAATTTTTGATCTTAGCCATCCCACTAAAATCAGGGACTAGACAAGGCTGCCCACTTTCTCCCTACCTATTCAACATTGTACTTGAAATCCTAGTCAGAGCAATTCAACAAGAAAAGGAGATCAAGGGGATACAAATTGGAAAGGAAGAAGTCAAAATATCACTTTTTGCAGATGATATGATAGTATATATAAGTGACCCTAAAAATCCCACCAGAGAACTCCTAAAACTGATAAACAGGTTCAATGAAGTATCTGGATATAAAATTAACTCAGTGACCTTTTTTTTATAGCCTAGATCTACCTGCCCACAGATGGCTGTGCCCACAGTGAATTCTAAACTTTCATAGCATTCAGAATTGAAGAACATGGTCCCAAGACATGCCTATAAGTAAATCTGAGTGATGTAATTCTTCAACTGAGATTCTCCTTGTCATATATGTCTAGGTGTGTCAAGGCGATAAAACTATATGAAGATAGAAAGGAGGAATCTGCTGTAGGAAGTGAATAACTGAGAAAGAAAGAAAAAATCATGAAAGCAATCTTGTGAATAAGTATAAAAATGCATCTGCCTCTTCAGACTCATTAGCACAGAAGGTTATGGGCAATTTTATATCTATTGATATAGAAAGAAAGTGTTTGTACCTTCACAAAAATCTGAGTAGCAAGGACCAAGGGAATTATTTAATAGTCTGGAGTTTCCTTCCCTATAGGCAGATTGAATCCCATTACTGGCATAGAGGAGATCTTCTATCATTTTTAAAATTTCAAAAGCATAGAGAAAATATTTCCCTCTGAGAAAAATATCTTAGGATCACAAAATACTTTTTAGAACTGCAATTTCACTGAGATAATTCATAAACTGGCGTCAAAATGATAAATTTAGAGTTGCAGATACACCAAAGTGTTTACAAGTACATTGTTATCTTGCAGAGGAGCCAAGCTTAGGTCCACAATTTCTCACTTTGGAATTCTCACAACTGTTTTTGGCTTCAGCCCTGTGGTGGTTTGAATATGCTTGTTTCATAGAGTGGTACTATTTGGAGGTGTGGATTTGATGGAGTAGGTGTGGCCTTGTTGGAGGAAGTGTTTCACTATGGGCAAGAGCTTTAAGAACTTTGTCCTAGTACCTCAAAGACAGTCTTCTCTTAGCTGCATTCAGATGAAGATGTAGAACTCTCAGCTTTTCCTGCACCAAGCCTGCCTGGACACTGCCATAATTCCACCTTGATGATAATGGACTGAACCTCTGAATCTGTAAGCCAGCTCCAATTAAATGTTGTCCTGATTGCCTTGGTCATGGTGTCTATTCACAGCAGTAAAACTCTAACTGAGTCAGGCTCCAAGTGGTATGGTACACACTTCTAGATCCCACCAGTGCCCACGCATGCTCACTCATAGAAAATATTATTAAATGTGGGTTAATAAAGTGAATTATTTTATATCTTAAGAGAAATAGGTATTTTAAGTGAACTCAATAATTGTCTGACTCACTGATTATCTCTGCAACTAAATTCCAGCAAAACAATTTTTATTTAATGTGAGAGAAATGCCAAGGTTCCAAGTAGACTAAGAAAACCTTGGGTTTTTCAAATGCTAAATCTTCATCTATATTCTGAAACTTATACTGTCATTATGACACTTAGATCATGTATGAGCTCAAATACACACATACAGTGTTAAAGCGTTCCTCTGCATCTGTTTTATGTTTTGTCTTAGAATTCTGATTACTGGAATGCCAAGTCTAATTTTTATCTAATCTTGACAAAAAGGCTTTCTTACTTCGTATTGAGATAATATGACAAAGAAAACAAAGAAAAAGAAGAACACAGATCATAGACATTTAAAAATATCAACCATAGCCTTTCTTTTCCCAACTTTAAATGACAATTTTGCTGGGAGAATGCTTTATTCATAATCCCTGAAAATTTTTACTTCATTTTACTATTAAAACTTACTATTAAAATATTTTTTCTTACCTTTCATATTTTCAAACACACCTTTCTATAAATAAAGAACTTAATTAAGTAATAGCTGAAATTTGGCCCCTTGTATTACAGCATTTTAAGCAAATTAGAATTGTAACACATTTTATATGGAAGAAATGCGTTAATTGCTCTCAATAAAATACTTGGTTGTTTCATTCCTTTAGAGGATTAAGTTCAAGATGTGTCACTATGTGTGCATGTGTGTATAATTCTGAATATATATACATGTATATATATATACACACATATATATATACATGTGTATGTATGTATATATATATATCACTTTACAAAGAATACACTTAAAAGATAATATCTAGACTATAGAGAATACATAGAATTACTATTTTGATCTTTAATACCATAGGAAAATACATCATTTATAATGCAAATATTTCCTTATAAGGTTTTATTTTACAAAACTAATACAGCAAATAAATTTACTCACAATGAACTCCAGGCTTTACCATGCAAGGCAATATCTTTTTTATCATGTTATTAAATCAATTCCCAAATGCATTTTGTAATCAGCTGAATCCATGCCTTTTATTGTCTAACATGTAATTCCTATTTAAACATTATGAGAGTTTAAATAGAATTTGTCAGTGTGCTTGTAAGAACTCCAGTATGGTAAAACTTTTCAATAGCATTTAAAATGTAAGAAAATTAAATTTCTTACTAAAGAAAATACAAATTAAAAAAATATATAGTAGCTAATTTTCATCTGCAGATCATACAAACACTTGCTTATATTTTTAAAAGCTTTTGGCTAATATCTTCAAGATTTTAAGCTTCTTGGTTAGCACTTCCTAGAATGGTAAGTTTGCTTTCTTAGCAAAATATTACCTTGATATGCGCACAGCAGTTTAGGCCTCTATATAAATCATAAGTCAAGAAAATACACCACCTGCTTCCCTACAGACCAGTTTAATGGCAACATTCACTCAGGTGAAATACTTCTCTCTTCTCATATGATTCTGTCTGACTTTGTTAATGACCCTCTCTCTCTCTGTGGTTTTGAAATTGATAGTCTGATCAGTGTTTCCTAATCTTCCTAGACCACTGCCTGTTAGACAAAAGAACTCAGATGAGTCACTTCTCCCCTATTTATTTATTTATTTACTTTTTTGGGGGCATGGGGGAAGGTTGTTTGTTTGTTTGTTTTTGAACCAGGCTTTCTCTGTGTAGCCCTGGCTGTCCTGGAACTCACTTTGTAGACCTGGCTGGCCTTGAACTCAGAAATCTGCCTGCCTCTGCCTCTCAAGTGCTGGGATTAAAGTCATGTGCCACCACTGCCTGGCAAGTCACTTCTCCCCTAACTGTTGACCTTGCATTGCCCTTTTCAAATTCATTTTTATGTGTATGTATGTGTGCTTGCCTGAGTCTATGTGTGCCAGGTGATAACAAGTGTCTGCAGAGTCCAGAGGGCATTGGATCCTTTGAAACTAGAAACTACTTGATGTGAGTTTTGGTCCTCTGCAAGAACAATAATAGCTCTTAACTACTGAGCCATCTCTTCTGCCACAGCCCTGTCTCTTCCTCACATTAGAGCCAGAAGAACAAGTAAAGCATCATTGTAATGAGCATGTAGATTTGGATTGACTAAATGTTCCTTTGTCCATCTTAATACATTTTTAATGGAAACTTAATAATTCATATTGCTGACAGTTGTGTCTTTGTGATGATGGTTTAGTAGTTAAAATGATAGCTATTTAGCTTTTTAAATCCACAATATTTAACTAGCACTTAAATCCTCTTTTTTTTTCTTTGAATTATGTCAATTTGTGAATGTATCCATGTGCTAAACTGCACATATGTGTTCCAGTGCCCATGGAGATCACAAGACTATGTTGGATCCCTTTAAGCTGGAGTTAGTTGTGAGACACCTGATATGAGTGCTGGAAATGAGACTCAGATCCTTGGCAAGAACAGCAAATAAATACACTTAACCACTGGGTCATCTCTCCAGCTCCAGAAACTGGCCTTTTAGAGAAAACTTTACTGATTCTAATAAACATGGATTAGACAATGTAGATCTGGACAGAAAACCAAGTGGTAAGCATTAAGAGATGATTACAAGATGCAGTAAGGAGATATGAATTGTAAGTTGAAAGGGGTGCAGTAAGTTACTATAACAATTGGAATGACACCTAGAGATTCCTGTGTGATACACATGTAAGTGACGCTATCTCAAGCAAGGGATGGTATAGAGCCAAGGGTCTAGATGTGGATGGAATATGGATCGGTCCTTTTCTTAGAGATATGCCGTTTTGGGTGATATTTGGATTATACCCTATAGAAATGATACCTATGACTTAATGCCCAGAAGGAAAATGTGAGCCAAAAAGAAAAAAATCTGGGACCACTTAGGTGCCAGACCAAGAGAATAAAGCCAGGTCCGTGCAAGACAAGGCATACCATTTCAAAGTGGCCCCATACAGGCATTTTTTTTTTCACCACAGACTGAATTGCCCAGTTTCACACATCACTTTTTCCAGTACTCTTCATAGTTTATCATGTTCAGTTGGCTCCAGTATCCTTCGACTTGTTTACATTTGTTTCTCTCAATGTAACACTCCTGGTGCTTAGTGGACATTTGCAGAATACTATCAGTGATTAAAACAGAAGCAAGCTGAGTTCCTGTCCTAGAGGCAGCTTGTTCTTTGGTTGGCCCGAGGACTATCTCGTGCATCCAGCATCTTGGCCTCTGTCCATGATGTCCCCACATGGGAAGGATGCCTCTCTGTGTGTCAGAATGAACGTGTCTTTTCTTGTACTTAAAATAAATCTGGCTTTACTCTGATTTCACTGCATACTTCCTGAGGAAAAAAACTGCTCTTTTTTTTTGTTTGTTTCCCCAGTGCTGATAAATGAACGATGAAAGTTTTTGGTTTTATCGACCTAAGAACATACACGGACAGGACCTATGCCTCCGCACATATATGAGACAAATGTTTATCTTGGTCTTCATGTGGGTCCTAAACAACTAGAGCAGGAATTATCTCCAAAGCTGTTGCCTGCATGTGGTATATGTTCTTCTGTCAGGGTTGCCTTGTCTAGCCTCAGTGGGAGAGGAAGCACCTTGCCTCTCACAGACTTGAAGTGCTAGGGTAAGGAGGATACTCAAGAGGGCCCCCACACTCTTAGAGAAGGGGAAGGGGTATGGGGAAGGATTGTGGGAGGGGATGACAGGGAGAGGGCAGTGAGCGGTATGTAAAACTGAATAAGTAAAAAAAAAAAACAAACAACAAAACAAAAAAAACAACAGCACACCTCCCCAAAACTAATTAGCACACAATCTATTTTAACAAACTCAAGCTTAAATTCATGAACAAAATATTGGAATAGTCTTAAATTTTGAGTTACTACTGAACAAGATCGTCACTACACACAATTTGCATCCATATAAAAATCAAGATCTGCTTTTTTGTCATTAATATTATTTTAAAATCATCAACAATACCAGTTTTATACCAATGATTTTCTTTTGGTTATGTTTTTCTTCAAAGTATTCTTTTTAAGATTTATTTTAGTTTTTAACAAAAATTATGTGGATATACAAGTGTTTGCGAATATATGAATATAGGTATATATATATATATATATATATATATATATATATATATGCGCATGGGCTTTTCTGGAGACCAACACTGTCTGAATACATTGAGACTGGATTTTCAGGCAATTGTAAGCTTCCTTGTGTGAAATCTGAGAGTTGAATGCAGGTACCCTCTAAGAGTAGTACACAACTCAGGTCCTCTGGAAGAGCAATCAGTGATCTTAACCGCCAAGCCATCTCTCCAGCCCTGTATGGCTCAGTGGGTAAGAGCACCCAACTACTCTTCTGAAGGTCTGGAGTTCAAATCCCAGTAACCACATGGTGGCTCACAACCATCTGTAACCCTCTTCTGGAGTGTCTGGGGACAGCTACAGTGTATTTATATACAATAAATAAATAAATATTTTTTAAAAAAAGAAAAAAGAAAAAGAAACAATTTCTTCTGTTATCTCCCTTCTAAGATTATGATTTTGCTTCCATTAGACATGAAAGATTAGTGAATGGGTCCACTCATCTTGCCAAGGTTTGTGTAGGCATTCAGTCAGCAGTAGCCTACCTTCCCTCTGCCTTTCTCTCCCTGCTAGCTCTCAAATCCTTCTAAATGGAAGTCCTAAATACCCTTTACGTCAGTAGTTCTCAACCTGTGGGTCGCTACCCCTACATGGGATTGCATATCAGATATCTTGTATATCAGATATTTACCTTACATTTCGCAATAGTAGAAGAACTACAGTTATGAAATAGCAGCCAAACAATTTTATTTTCTGAGGTCATCAGCACATGTGGAACTATATTAAATGGTCTTAGTACTAGAAAGTTTGAGAACCACTGCTACAGATTTACTTCTGTTGGAATGAAAATAGCTCTTCTGACTTCAGAGTTTTGTTTGGGATTTTAGCTCCCTGTCCAACTTGCTGATCTCTCATCTTCAAGTACACATACCTGAGACCAAACATGCTCTCTTCTGTCCAATCATATATATATATATATATATCCCCTATATATCAAAGGGGTTTTTCTGTTTCTTCTCTATTTGTCTGCCTTTTGTCATTGTCTGTTACCTGAAATTCCCCAGAGCTATGTCAACTGCTAGGTTTAGATGATTTACCCAAGTCGGTTCACACTTCTTCATAGTTTTGGTCAAGCCTCACTCTTTCTACCCTTGTAAAAGATTTCTAACACACTTTAGTAGCAGCTCTATGTGCTGAAATTTCTGTAGCTGAATATGAAGACCTTTGATTATTTGTTGAACTGATAGATCCTTTCAAATATCAAATTCACAAAAATATATACTGAAAATAACACATAAATTATATGTAACTTCATAAAGATACAAGGTTTGCAATGATAAAGCACACCATTCTAAGACAGACTATGGAATTGTAATAGCACTTTCGTTTTTATATAACTATCAAACATATACTTGTTAATTTATATCTCAGTAACCAGAAACATTTGTTGAGGTTCAAATTAAGTAAAATATATTAGGTACCTCTTTATTGGGACTAGAAGGTGGAAATTTTTAAATGTGCTTTCCATTAATTACTATGAAATTTTCAGAAGAATATGGGAAAGAAAAACTCCATCCATCCCCAAATTCACATTTAATTTGATAAAAACAAAAAAAAACAAAAACTTCATTGTAAATGTAAAAAATAAACTGCTGCTGTTTATATGTCAAAAATGTTTTCACTCACCAAGGGATATGTATTAGAAACTGAATTTAGATAATTAATTCAATATTTTAATGTATTTTTCACATACTTTATATTTCTTCTACTCCATGAACTTATCTTTTAAGATTTAACAAGCATAATTAGCCCTTCTTTAAAACATACAAAACTTGAAAATATGTTTTAGAAGACATTGTTATTATTTCTTAAGAGTCCTTTAAAAAGCACTGTTAGCATATATTTAAACCTGTTTCTGATGTGTGAAACTGATGATGAGATTAAATTTTACTGTGAAAATGTTCTATTAAAAAGAAAAAAATACCTCCAAGTTTTCACACATTACATTTATTAAATGTGTTTCTGTTACTTTAGAGGGAAAAAATCAATTTGCATTTCCCTTTATTCCAAAAGCCCACAAAGAGATGAGGTAAGTTGGGTTTTGGCCCATTGCAAGGCTTTTAACTAGAAAGCATTAGTCTTCATGTGTCCCAATCTCCTCCATCTTATAATGGCTTAACTTTTAAAACAATTCAACCTTCACTAAGATGCCAGAATTTTCTTTTATTAGAAATAATACTTCCCAAGAAAGTGAAAAGTGCTTAAAAATGACCCATTTTCCTATTTTTATTAATCATAATTTGAAAACTTTCTAACTAGCATTTGCTATATTACTCGTAACATAAATTAACTTTTAAAATACTAATGATCTTATTTGACCAAGATTCTCAAAAGTATTTTCTAGTTGGAGACAGTATACATCAGGTACTTAATATATACCTAGGAAAGGATATACTATAAACATCTCATTTTATACACAAAGAAGCTAAAAATCATAATGAAAATGAATGTTTAAATTGACAGAGCTAGCTCCTCAGTAGAATGGTTCAGACTGGAAACGAAGACATGAGTAAGCATACCTTGGCATGTCATTATTTCTATGTTATTATTAAAGACACAGAAGAATAAGGAGCTATACAATCCTTTTTGTCTAAATGATAGGACTCAATTTCTTCTTATTATTAATGGTAGGAGAATAAACATCAAATGCAGCCAAGTCGGTTTTCTGGCTTCCACATATAATTTTAACTGAAATTTTAGCCTAGACAGACTACAATTATACTTAACTATACTCTTAAGTATCAGAAGCAACAGAAACAACAAACTTCAGTTTTATTTCTCTTATGATTGTTTTCCCAGTCATATTTCAGCTCCATAATTTAATGTACTGGTTTTGAATTCCATTTACCATTACCTTCTCCTACTTCTTGTTTGATAAAAATCCCAGTATCTTTATAATTATCTTGTATCTAGTGATACAATTAAGACTGCCAGTTGCTGCCAGTTGAATATAGCATAGTCCAGCAATGGAAATACATTTTAACATTTCTTTAAGTTGCTCTGGTGGTTTGAATAATTTTTTTAGAAATTGGCTTTTTGCTTTTGTTAGCTCGGGGAATTCCTTTCGATATTGATACACATAGAAGAAGGAAGCCAGGCAGTGCTGGCGCATGCCTTTAATTCCAGCACTTGGGAGGCAGAGGCAGGCAGATTTCTGAGTTTGAGGCCAGCCTGGTCTACAGAGTGAGTTCCAGGACAGCCAGAGCTATATAGAGAAACCCTGTCTCGAAAAAAAAAAAAAAAAATGAAGAAGAAGGGAAGAAAAATGGTTGGTCAGGTGAATAATTCTCATTCAGTCTCACAGGGATAAGTGAAGACAGGACATTCATGCTCAACATTTTTGTTGGAAAGAAAGTGATACACCCTATAAGCACTGGGCTTGGCTCACATTGTTGGAGGAGAGCAGCTGGACATGAAGCAAAGTGTTTCTTTCAAACTGATAGCAATACTTATTCTCCGGGACACACTCTTGATTAAAGCATAGCATGGGGTAAGAAAAACTATTGTAAAGTAAAATCTAAAAGAAAAGAAAATGTTTCTACTTAAAATTCTGAAAATTTGTAGGACTTTTATTCCTCAATCCAAAACTCTTTTTCATACTAAATTATCTGGACTATAATTGGTAATTTACATAGCAAACACATACTAATTTTCCTCTATCATTTAAATTTAAAATAACAAGCATTTTGTTCTGTAATATAGACCATTATCTCATCATTCACATGCTTTATTTATATATACTCAATTTTCTACTCTTAACACAGTGAATCTTAAATTTTTGCCTTGTTTTCTAAGACATTAATGATTCTGCCATCCTTATTTTTTCCAAAGATCAACCCATTCCTTTAATTCTTTAGTACTCCTAGGATCTTTCAATTTCAGAGTGTGTTAAGTACCTACTTTTCTGAGCATGTTAATGCACTGTGGATTTCAAAGATAAAGAGAATCATTGCTTTCTCCTCTTTTCAGGATCAGTTTTTTTCTATATGCACATCATGCACTTTGAGCATTTCTACAATCCCTCTTCCTCTTTGCTCTTCCCTCAATCTGTCCCAAGTTTCTACTTCTTCATTTTTGGTCAGTTCTAGTGTGAAAGTATTGTGTGCTGCTTAACCAAATACTCTCAGTTCTCTGTCTTTGAAGCCTAGAGTTGTGTTGTTTCTCCCTATTGTTTTACAGTCTTTGTGGTCACATTGCTCACTCTTGTGCGCTCTGGACTGGCCAGCAGTAACGACGCTGCAACAGGATCCTTCTGCACACGTTTATTGGGAGAGCGTGATTGCAGAGGCGAAGAGACCTCGAGCCCATAACTGGTGCTGCTTATATAGGCCTAGGAGAGGCATGTCTCACACCCGGATTGGTTATGCACTACGCCTCATTTGCATGTTCCTCATCTGATTGGCTACTCTCTCTCTCTCTGTACCTCACAGAGCCTCATTATCATGCCTCATTTGCATGTCTCACATCTGATTGGTTATAATCTCAAAGCCTCATTATCATGCCCGGGCCAGGCAGTGTCTTTGCAAAAAACTTTACTGCATATGTACACATTGGTTGTTTGTACAAACTTATGCGTGGTGGCCAGCAGTAGTCAGTGCCACTCTGCAATGGCACATGTGGCTTCCCACAGCTCACTGTATCCCATGTCCTATGAGTAGAAAGAGATATATCAAATATACACTCTGAGAACAAGCTTGTAATTTCTAGTGTGAATCTATGTCACTTTTCCACCTGGTACAACACCACAGACCTTTGGAATGAAGGATGCTGTGCCTATATTATTTCCTGCAGCATCATGCGGAGTAACTGCAGTGGAATGATTTTCTTGGATGTAATATGGGGATAAGAAACTGTAACATCTTGTTTTGGAAGGAGGAAACTCAATTCTCCCTCTATATTGTTCTTTAGGCAAGCCTACTATACATTTCTTAGATTGATAATATGAGAGCATCAGACTCAGTTTACACATTGCCACTCTTGGGCAGGATTCCTCAGTCCTGTAGGAAATCAGACTGACCAAGTCAGATGTAAGCAGCATGCTTCCATGGCCGCAACTTGAGTTTCTTCCTCAAGGTTCCTGCCCTGTTTTGGCTCCTACCTTTATATCAATGATGATAGTTCCTGGAAGTATAAGGCAAAAGAAGCTTTTCATCTCCAAGACAATTTGACAGAGCATCTAATTACAAAAATAAAAATGATAATTAAGACAACAAAATAATTATTTAAATCATTAAGATTGGTTATTTGAAAGAACAGTAGGTACATTTTATATAATTGATATTTCCTGATAGCAAACCTAACATGTTATATTTCATATAATATAAAATATTCTTTCCAGAATAATAGAAAAATGCTGTTAAGCAATGTACATCATTTTCTTTGAAACCATGAACCAATTTGTGCATGAGAAATTTCTCAACATTGCTTTAACATGAATTGATGAAACCAAGTACAGAATGCCAAAAATAAAACACAAGGAAAAATACAACATATTTTATTAAGACATTTATCATTTCAGCAAGGGAAAAAAACATGGATAGAAGAAATACTTCTTCATTCTGCAAAACACTGGTAGGTTAGCAAATAATAAACTCTATCTAGAATTTTAGCAATTGATACCTAGTAAATCTACTTTTCTATTGTTTACTTCTTCCCTCTAATGAATGATGCATATGATCTGGCTGTAGAGGAGAAACCATATCAATACTTCCCCAAACAGTAAGATTTAGTATTTGTGTTATAATTAAGCATACAGAATGTTGTAATCACTTTCCAGTGACTATTCTGACTTCTATTCTCACAATTTACATGGTTTTCAAATTCGCACTGCACTATATCTCTGTTTTGGCAATTCATAGTGTTGAAATTCTGTGGTGATACCAGAACCCCAAGGCAACATTTTTTTTTCCCTCATGGACAGGTTGGACCCATCATGTGTAAACTTCTCTGACAGTTGATGCCAGTTACTTTCTTTTAGTGATACACACACACACACACACACACACACACACACACACACACATTTTAGCTAAATTGATTATGAGGTATTCTTTTTTATTTTTAATTTATTAGAGTATTATTACTTAATGTGTTGCCTTTCATTCAGTTGCATTTGTCATCTTTTAAAATTCATGAAAGTAGACATTTATGGGACTCTGAAATATAAATGTTTTATGCTTCTAGACACTTGATCATAAATTTACATACTGTTGAAGGTACTCAGCCTCCCTTTTATTCCATTCCTTTCATTCTGCCTGTCTGCCTTCCTTTTTTTCTTCAGTCCTTATTTCTAAAAATCTAAATTCATGTCTTTCTTCATAGTTTTTTAAAAATATGTTTTTATTCTCTGTCTCTTCTCTCTCTCTCTCTCTCTCTTTCTCTCTCTCTCTCTCTCTCTCTCTCTCTCTCTCTCTCTCTCTCTCTCTCTCTCCTCTTTCTCTCTCGTGTATGTGTGTGTCTTCTGTGATACATACATGGAGCATGTGTAGGGAGAGACAACATTCAGGAGTAGGTTCTCTCCTTCCATCGTGAAATTTGAATGCATGTTATTAGACGCGTTCTCACGACCGGCCAGGAAAGACGCAACAAACCAGAATCTTCTGCGGCAAAGCTTTATTGCTTACATCTTCAGGAGCCAGAGTGCAAGAGAGCAAGCAAGGAAATGGCGAAACCCCATCCCTTTTTAAGGAGAATTATCCTCCACCTAGGACGTATTACTCCCTGATTGGCTGCAGCCCATCGGCCCAGTTGTCATCACGGGAAAGGCAGAACACATGGTGGGAAAACTGCCCCTGCATGTGTGCAGACTATGTTTACCACTTAGAACACAGCTGTCAGTGCCATCTTATAATGGCAAATGTGAGGGCGGCTCCTCACAGATCCCCCTTTTCTTTTAATAAGAGCAATAGGCCACCCATATTAATGAGAGTGGAGATAGAGGTCAAATCCCCAGTGTGTAGGTAAAGGAGCCATGTACAGGATTAGCTCTTAGGCTCACAGGCTTTTACCCAGAGCAACCCTGACCTGCTCCCGTGTCGTTTTGCCTGGGGGAAGGGAACTAGGACACTGAACCTTCATGAAAGATGACATGTCTCCCTAGAATAGGCTCATATGTGCCGCAGAGCCTTTCCATTGCAGTGCTTAGCCGTGCAACTCTCTCGGGCTGCTGAAGCACACTCACTCTATCCCGTGCAATGAGACTAGCCTCATGGGAATATAAGAGCTGAGTGGCCAGCGACCTATTGCCTAAGCATAGATAACCATATATCAGGGGGAGCACCATGTTCTAGAGCTGCAAGCGCCTGGGCAATAACCACCTTGTCTCTCCTAGTTTGGGCCTTAAGCTTACAGACCAACCAAAGAAGCAACACTAATCCACAGCAAAGTGTATCTCCACATAATCCCACCCCCATCCATTCTTTAAAGAAGGAAAATGCTGAGGAGATCCAATTGGGTAATCCTTTGATCAGGGACAGGTCCAAGCGCTTGGAGTTGACCTGAATGATGGCAAGTCTCAATTCCCGAAGGATCTGTTCAAATTCAGCCATCCAATTCTGTAACATATACTGAAAAAGACTTTTTGACAAATTAGCTGCCCTAGTAAATTTAACATACTGAATGGAAATAACACACAATCCCGGAAACTTTTGTTCACAACCCTGCTGAGTTATTTGTCATAATACATCTAGTTGTATCTGGACAAGATCTATGCGTTGATTAACCAGCATGAGACCTCTCTGTACTGGGCCAAATAAGTTCATTTGCTCATTAATGGCTCTGAGGTCATGGAGCAGTCTCCACTTTCCTGACTTTTTCTTAATTACAAAAATTGGAGTATTCCAAGGTGAGGTAGAGGGCTCAATATGGCCTAGTTTTAATTGTTCCTCTACCAGTTGAATCACAGCTTCCAGTTTTTCAGAGGATAGGTGCCATTGAGGAACCCACACTGGGTCCCCTGTTTTCCATGGTATGGGTCGTGCTGCCCCAATGGCCGCTATGGAAAACCCAGACCCTGTCTGTCTTGGTTTCCATTAGGTAAGATAGGCTCTATCCTTCCCTGTTCTTGATGTCCTAACCCTTTTCCTTCTTTATAACCCATCTTTGCCATGATATTTTTTGCTTTAGCTGAATACCCTCCTGATGGGGCGTTTTCATTGGACAAAATAAGGCCCAAATGCTGCATAATATCCCTTCCCCAGAGGTTAACCGGGAGTGGGAGCACATAAGGTATGAATTTCCCTTGCTGTCCTTCAGAGGATTCCCACGTCAAGGCAACGGAGCTTATAGTGGGACATGATTGATATCCTAGGCCCTGTAATGAATGAGATGACTCTGTGGTGGGCCATGCTTTGGGCCACCAATGTGTAGAAATTATACTTTTATCTGCTCCGGTATCAAGGATGCCTTCAAACTCTTTTCCGTTGATCTTAAGGCGGAGCTTAGGTCTATCATTCAAAGATACAACCAAATAGGCAGAATCATTTCCTGAGGAGCCCATTTTCTTTATCTCAGGTCCTGCAAATTTCTCCCTGGTATTATCAGGGAGGAGCAGCAGCTGAGCTATCCTATCTCCTTTACTAATAGAAAAAACGCCTTTAGGGCTTGAGCACAGGACCTGTATTTCAGGGGAATGTTGACAATCCATAACTCCAGGGTGGACTACTAAGCCCTGCAAGGTGAGTGAACCCCGGCCGAGAATAAGGCCCATGGTTCCCGGGGGCAAGGATGGTATAGGCTCCACTGGCACCGGCTGAATACTCATTTGAGGCATTAATAGGAAGTCGGAGGCGGCACGCAGGTCCACCCTTGTGGGTCTTCCTGGGTCGCCTCTCTGACTGCTTCCTGGGTCCTGACAAACCGGTTCCCATATCTTTGAGGGCCCTGGGACCGAGGGCCCGATGACCCGTTTTTTGGCACATAAGCTGATTGACTATCAGGTGGGGGAAGAATTCTGCCCTTTATATCCCTCACAGAGCGACACTGGTCAGCTCTATGATAACCCTTGCCACACTTAGAGCAAAGAGTGAGAGTCCCTCCCTGTTTACCTGGAGCTCTGCAATCTTTCTTAAGATGCCCAGGCTTCCTGCAGTTAAAACATGTCCTCCGATCATTTCTGCCCATGGAGCATTTTTGGGATTGAAGGATGGCAGCCGCTAAACCTGCATTGCTGAGAGGTCCCCCAAGCTCTCGACAGACCCTGAGCCAGTCTTGTAAGCCTTTGTTCTTTCTTGGGGCTATGGCCGCTCGGCACTCCTTTGTGGCTTGCTCATAGATTAGCTGTTTTATCAGAGGCGCAGCTTGCTCTGACTCTCCAAAAATACGCTCTGCTGCCTCTGTCATTCTGGCCACAAAATCTGAGAAGGATTCCTGTGCACCTTGAGTAATCTTGGTCAACTGCCCACTTGCCTCTCCCTTCTTAGGTAGTGCTTTCCATGCCTTAACAGCAGCAGCTGAGATCTGAGCATATGCTCCCCAATGATAATTTGTCTGGTTAGCAGCGTGTTGTCCCTGACCTGTAAGTAATTCAAAAGTCCACGTTCTCTGATCCCCTTTCATGGTGGCATTGGCCCTTGCCTGCGTCTGGCAGGAGTCCTGCCACAAGGCTTTCCACTCAAGATACATTCCCATACTGGGGGCTACAGCTTTTACTACCGTCTGCCAATCACCAGGAGTCATAGCGTGATTCGCAAGCCTTTCCACTTGTGCTATAGTGAAATTAGCACTGACTCCATAGTTACGGACCGACTCGGCAAGCTCTTTAATCTGTATATACGCTACCGGAGCGTGGACACGCCCACCCTCGGCTCCTTCAAAGACCGGAAATGCCTGTTGTATTTTCCTTTGTTCCTCCTTTGGAATGAACGAGTCTGTGCATTGCCTCTCTGTCCATTGCCTCTCTGCGCAGGGCTGATGCACTACGCAGGGCGGGGGCTCAGCATAGGGTGGAGGTGCACTATGACCTTGAAGCCGACTGCCAAGAGGCCAAGCAGTAAGCTGGCCTTTGCCAGCCGCTTTTGGCTTTTTTCTTGACCAATTAGCTGGCTGGTAATGGGCTGCTTCTTCCTCCCAGTCTGTTTCCTCAGAGGAGAATTCTTCATCTGTTTCAGAACTACTAAGAGCTGGCTTCCTGAGCTCATCTAGTGACGAGTATCTCCTAGAGACCTCCGCTAATTGATCTTTCTTCTTTTCCCTTTTTCCTCTTTTTCTTCTAATCTCTCTCCAGGTATTCCTACCTAACCTTAACTTTTCCTCGGGTTCAAGACCCTTGGAAAGGCCTGTATACTTATTTTGTGTACCATATTTTCTCTTTGCTCCTACTCTCTCTCCCCGCTTTACTTCTGATAGCTTGTCCTGAATTTCCTCTAGAATCCGCCCTGCCTTAACCACTTGATAACATGTGAAAAGGAACAAAAGGGCTTCTAACACTAGAAAAAATTCAAGGCCAAACATTTTCCACTTTACTTCTGATAGACTGTCTTGAATTTCCTTAGAAAGTTCAAGATCAGACTTACCTCGTAAAGCTATACTCACTGGTACTCTCGTTCCCCAGCTGAAAAGTTCTGAATTCATACAGTTGAATCCTTCTTAACAGTCTGCTTTACGGGAACCTTTATTACCGCGACCCGCAGTTCTGGTTCTGGAATGAGGGATCTTCCTTGCGCCAGTCCCGAGTTTTTTCTCGTCCCGGGTTTCGGCACCAATTGTTATTAGACGCGTTCTCACGACCGGCCAGGAAAGACGCAACAAACCAGAATCTTCTGCGGCAAAGCTTTATTGCTTACATCTTCAGGAGCCAGAGTGCAAGAGAGCAAGCAAGGAAATGGCGAAACCCCATCCCTTTTTAAGGAGAATTATCCTCCACCTAGGACGTATTACTCCCTGATTGGCTGCAGCCCATCGGCCCAGTTGTCATCACGGGAAAGGCAGAACACATGGTGGGAAAACTGCCCCTGCATGTGTGCAGACTATGTTTACCACTTAGACACAGCTGTCAGTGCCATCTTATAATGGCAAATGTGAGGGCGGCTCCTCACAAATGCAGATCAACTTATCCTCTTTAACATGCAACTTTATCCACTGTTCTACATAGTTTTATGTCAATGTGACATAGCTAGATTCATTTTGGAAGAATGAACCTAAACTGAGGTTATACCTCTGCCAGATTAGTTGGTGAATAAATCTGTGGCACATTTTCTTGATTGATATGAGAGGACTGTGCTCACTATAGGCCATGGTACTCCTAAGGCAGTGGACTTGGATGCTATAGAAAGTATGCTGTCAAAATCCATAGATGGTAGTCAGTAAGGCATTCTTCCTTGGCCTCTGCTTCAGTGTTTGCCTCCAGGTTCTTCCTTTGAGTTCTTACCCTGACCACTGGATGAGGGGCTAAAATGTGTAAGTTGAAATAAATTTGTTGAGGCCTGTTTTGTGACAGACTATATCGTCAATTTTGGAGAAGGTACCATGAGGTGCTGAGAAGAAGTTACATCCTTTTGTTTTAGGATAAAATGTTTTATAGATATCTGTTAAATCCATTTGTATCATAACTTCTGTTAGTTTCACTGTGTCTCTCTGTTTAGTTTCTGTTCCCAGGATCTATCCATTGATGAGAATGGGGTGTTGAAGTCTCCCACTATTATTGTGTGTGGTGCAATGTGTGCTTTGAGCTTTACTAAAGTTTCTTTAATGAACGTGTATGCCCTTGCATTTGGAGCATAGATGTTCAGAACTGAGAGTTCAGCTTTGTAGATTTTCCCTTTGATGAGTATGAAGTGCCCCGCCTTGTCTTTTTTGATAACTTTAGGTTGAAAGTCTATTTTATTTGATATTAGAGTGGCCATTCCATCTTTTTTCTTGGAACCATTTACTCCGAAAACTGTTTTCCAGCCTTTTATTCTTAGGAAGTGTCTATGTCCCTGTGGTGGGTTTCCTTTATGCAGCAAAATGTTGGGTCCTCTTTAAGTAGCCAGTCTGTTAGAGTATGTCTTTTTATTGGGAAATTGAGCTTTTTCCTGAGAGGTCTGCCAGTGACTGACAAATACAGAAGTGGATGCTCACAGCCATCCATTGGATGAAGCACAAGGTCTCCAATGAAAGAGCTAGAGAAAATACCCTAGGAGCTGAAGGAGCTTGTAACCCCATAGAAGGAACAACAGTATAAACTTACTAGTAACCCCAGAGCTCCCTGGAACTAAACCACCAATCGAAGAAAACACATGGTGGAACTCAGGGTTCTAACTGCATATGTAGTCGAGAATGGCTTAGTTGGTCATCAATGGGAAGAGAGACCTTTGGTCTTGTGAAGGTTCTATGTCCCAATATAGGGGAATACCAGGGCCAGGAAGTAGGAGTGGGTGGGTTGGGGAGCAGGGGGTGGGGGGAGGAGATAGGGGATTTTCGGAGGGGAAACTAGAAAAGGGAATGTAAATTTAAAAAATGGAATGTAAATAAAGAAAATATATAAAAATAAATAAATGAATAAATAAATAAATAAATAAATAAATAAAAAATACATTTCTTCCAAATTAACTTTAGTCATAATGCTCTAGCACAGCTACAGAAAATGTAAATAAGTAACTCACCTAGCCATCTTGCCAGCCTATCTCTCTCCTAACCAGACCCTTTATATATTGAGATAGTGTCATCTACATAAATCTGTTTGCTTTAGGATGTGACATATAGCATGAATGGAATTTGAATTTACAACAGTAATCTTGGTTCTGCTTCCTTCGTAATGTGATGACAGTAATGTTGCAGACACACAGCCAAACACTTCTTTACTTCCATTCATCCCACATCATGCTTAATAATAAAGACGCATATGGAAATATGGTTAGACTAATTCTTATTCTCATGATTTCTTATTACTTTTAACCATTCTAATTTAAGTACCTTTAATATCTCTCAAATATCGTACCACAATTTTCATTGCTAAATTTTCACAAATTGTATCAGAATTGTGTAGAGTATTCATAAACATGTGAAGAATGCTGATTCATCATAACAAAGATCGGGATATGCTGAGCAGCTTGGTGTTCCAGGTGTTACAATGCACACTACTGATATGATTCAATGTCTGATGCCTGAAGGTAGTGTTTTAAATAATAATTGAGCTGAATTGTATTTTATTGATAACAATAATCACACCCAGAAACAAAGTAAACAATAGTCAGGTTTATTTCTAAAGGACTAGGAAAGGAATTGAGAAAGTGAACTCTCCTGAGTGAAGAACAGGTTCATCCATGATGCAAACTCTCCCCCTCCCTTTGGCGTTTTGACCTATAAATCCTGATCCATTTTTCCCACTTTGGTCTATAAAGGAAGTAGGCTATTATAGTCCTTCTCGTGGGAAGAATGTAGGTTTTCTTTTCTTTCTTTTTTTTAATTAGGTATTTTCCTCGTTTACATTTTCAATGCTATCCCAAAGGTCCCCCATACCCACCCCCCAATCCCCTACCCACCCACTCCCCCTTTTTGGCCCTGGCGTTCCCCTGTACTGGGGCATATAAAGTTTTTCTTAGAGGTTATCCTTACCCACAATTCAATGTGTTACCAAGAGATGAATTTGATAGGTGAATCTGTAGAAGGTGTAACTATTCATATGTTAACTTAAGTTGGAGAACTGGCAACAGTGTCTAGTTCTAGCTACTTAGGGACACAGACTATGATACATTGGGCTCAGTAACCTATGAAAAGTGCCTTGATATTGGGAGATACCATCCCTTATCTGATGAACATGTTTTTTTTTTTTTTATAACAGAACTATAAGACATCATTAATTATTTCTAGTGTTCTCAAGATGTGAACCGTCAGAGAATAATATGTGTACACTGCTCTTCAGACTTATTTCAGAAATCTCTGTTTGAATGTAGATATTTTCAGTATTTCTAATGAGTATGTCATGATTTAATGAAAACCAAATTAACATTTCAATATCAATGTCAATTAAAAAATCTTTTCTGTAATAGTCAATTTCAGTACTGATAATAACTGCATTTGTACAAGCCAGAAAAATTAGGGGCCTCTAATAGTAAGATTAGTATAATGGAAAAATCTGTTTTGCAATAATGACAGCAAGCAAAAGCATAAAAGATTAAGAGTGATGTCTTTGGGAAAAATAATTGTCCGAATTTAACTTGTTTTATTCATAAAGCATCATGCATCTTGCATACTTGTTCTCTATATTATGAGTGTGGGTCACCAAAAGAAATTATTTAGCCTTAGTAATGAACATGTTTGAATCTTTAAGGATTTTTCTCATAATTTTAACAAAAATACAGCATAATTCATCAATCCATCTTACTAAAAATTAAATGACTTTCTAAGCTCAATTATCAGAACTTCAAAGAAGTGTTGTGACATAAGCTATCATACGTAGAGACTCTCTAAGAGATGGCTGTTGAAGCTGACATTGTCTGCATCAACAAAGCCTCTTCCACTCTTCCACTCATGATAAGTACATGTTAATACCAACTCAGGGAGGATTGTCATATTTGTCAGCTGGTATGACAACTTGTATGTTATCCCATAAAGGTGCCTAATTAATTATAGATTTATATTAGAATACTTCACAAAATATTATCATTCTTTAACATGGAATAGCTGTTTTTAATATTCGAGTTCAATCTTAATAATTTAATTTTTTTTGAATTGTCATGTTTCACAAGAATATGTTGTAATTATTCAGCAAAACATACAGATTGACAGCAGTCACGTTGAGCTTATTGTTCATGTAATGCTCTTTTTAAAGTAAAAGCACAAGTGGTATGTATAATATTCTCTGCTTATAGGAAAACAATAAGAAGGAGTGTTCATATCAGATTATAAACAGCATTCAAATACTCACCCATTATATATTTTCAACTTCTTCCCTTTATCTTCTAACACTTGCATGCTTACTAACAGTTAATTAAGAATAATAATGCCATCATTTCATCATTCACCCATTACCCTAAAAAAAAGTCAGGCTAGCCACAAAATAAGGCACAACGTTGTTAGAAATGTGTCTAAAAACATGGCATATTTCCTGTCTGTGGTTTTTTTGAAGTTCTATTGGGCTAATTGTTTTTGGAAGAGTTGAGATTGCTCAGTCAGTTAAATGTTTGATCAACAAGTATAAGAATCTGAGTTATATATGTGACTATAATCAGGTATAGCCAAGGATTTTGGTTTCGAAGTAACTTGAATAGTAGACTCTCACTGAGACTCCTTTCAGATAGTTTGTAGTTGCCCAGAGTCAGGGTGGTCTTGTGACTGGGCAGTGTATCCTACAGTAGCAGCACTCTCTTCCTCCAAGCTGAGTGGTAGCTCCATGACTTTCCTAAAACTTCCAGTGGTCCAAAACCAGTGCTGTTCAGCTGAGACATGTTCCTTATTCCACTGCAGCCAACACCTCCCTATTTCCACCACTCTTTTTTTTTTTTTTTTTTTTTTTTTTTTTTGATTTTTCGAGACAGGGTTTCTCTGTACAGACCTTTGTAGACCAGGCTGGCCTGGAACTCAGAAATCTACCTGCCTCTGCTTCCAGAGTGCTGGGATTAAAGGTGTACACCACTATGCCCGGCCTCCCCACCATTCTTGAAGCCCTGTTATGCCATCTTATTTTTCCAATTTCATGAGACCACATATTAGAAGCATCTTCCCAATTTACCTGACTTGTAAAAGTTGAGCTGGTGATGTCTCATGCTTTGAAAACTAATCCTCTGCTGTCATGATTTCCCTCAGAGCATCCTTGGACATCTCAGGCTCATCAGAGCTGCCCTGCCTGGTCCCCCGAGTGCCTGGGCCTTCTACCATCTTTAATCGATCGTGTTTACTAGAATTGACTTTTCATTATTTAGGTTTATCTTATTTAAGTTGTAATAATGTTATGCCTGTATGTATGTGTGTGTGCCATATGCATGCACTATGCTCAAAGATGTCAGAAGACATCAGATCCTCTGGAACTATAGTTACCAATGGTTGGGAGCCACCATGTGGATTCTCAAAAGGATACCCAAGTCCAAGTAAGAGAAACAACTCTTTTTCACCATTAAGTCATCTCCATAACCATTTAGAGTTGTCTTAAGCATATATTTAGTTCACCTATATTTTAGCTCAGATATATATTAGCTAACTCGGAGGAACGTTTAAAGATATTTAAACAAAGACACTATTATGGAGAGATTTCCTTATGCTTTTGATGATTATTTTTATTATTTTTATGTTATGTGAACTAGTCTATTCCTTGAATATATGTCTGTGTGGGAGTGTTGGAATTCATAGAACTGGACTTATAGGCAGATGTGAGCTGACTTGTCAGCAGTGAGAATTGAACCCTGGTCCTCTGAAATAGCTCCCAGTGCTCTTAACTATTGAACCATCTCTCCATGCCCGTGGGGAATGTTCCTTCTTAGGGTGAATAAAATGGAGATCCAGGAAAAGATGGTGAATGCATAGAAAGCTGAGTGGGAAAAGTTCAGAAACACCTCTGACTTTTCAGAGAAATAAATCAAGTCAGATGCAGGCATGAAATTATACCAGGGCTAGGGAAGTTCTATTCATTGTGTATTTCATTGTTTAGTTTAGGAACAGAGGAAATGTGTTTCATTGGCCTTTCCCTGCAGAACTCATGCATTTAAATTCCTCATCATGTTACAGGGACTGATTTAAGTGTGGAAATTATTTGCAGATGAATTTATGCACTAAACTATCTTTTAATCTTCAAGATTGTGTATCAGAGTAGTAATGAAACTGAGACCAGAGTACTGAAGTATTATAAATATATATATATATATATATATATATATATATCTTAAAATGATACTACTCAATAAAATTAAGCTTAGAACTGCATGACAGTTGTAAAATACTGAGAAATAAAGCTTACTTTTTCATTTGTCTGAATTCATCAATGAACAAACACTGTGATGAAGTTGCTAACATTTTCCAAACCCGTTATCTTCTCCAAAGACTATGAAGAAAAGCTTCCAGCATTATTGACAAGTAGCTTTGGCTTCACTCCATGTTGTGCTACATAAAATATCTTTATACAAATTGAGAAATGTGATACATGATGTTTTGGAAGTTTAAGCCAATAAGAGATCTTTGCCACCAGAATATTTGTACAGAGTCTTAATCCAAATCATAACGATTAAAGAAAAAAAATGTGGCAGACTTTATACCATTGAAGTATATCGATTTCTAGAACTGGATCTCAAGGATGATTTCTTCTTAATAAAACTCCCTGTGCTCCTCCCCACTGCTCAGTCTTGACACAGTGACTTGGGGTCAGAGATGGAGTTGAGAAGGCTAGTCTAAGGCAATGTAATACATCCAACAGGGATCAAATTCACTATGGGTTATAAAGCCATACCATAGATATGAATGACAACCTGACAACAGCTCCTTTTGCCCCTAATAAAGTTCCTTGCTTGTCACTATTTTCTAAATCCTTGTGTTTCTTAACTTGAACTACACACTCCCTATGTAATTTTCTCTGTCCTATGAGAAGCAAAAAAGACAACATTCTCTCAGGAACCATAGCAAAAGAGCCAATTTGTCCACTCTGTTATATATATATATATATATATATATATATACATATATATATATATATATATATATATATATATATATATATATATATATCATGATAGTCACTGTTGCAGATTGTCTATTTATTTATAGACCAAATCCAACATAGATCAAGAGTTAATCCATTGCCTTAATGATAATCAGAAATAAGCATTTTTTAAAAAAATTAAACCAATAATATTTGAAGAAGATAACTTTGGTTAATTCATGAGAGTTAAAATGATCTATAGTTGATACAATGACATTCATCTACTTAACAGTTTATTCTATATCACTAATCACTGGAGTAAAATAATTGGAACACTCTACTGATTTGTGAATATTACCTCTAACAAACTTGTATATTCTATAGAATGTAAAGTTGGTCTCATTTTGCTAATATGCATAAATGATATATGTTCTAAATATTTAATGGAGGGAAAATAGATAAATTAATAAGAAAGTACTCATTAAAAAGAAAATTGAGATTTAAAGACTTATGGTGGAGAATTTCTGGTTTTTAATAGAAAGTTTTAAAAGGAAAGTTATTAAAAGAGACATATCAGAAAAGATAATGATGAACTACTACAGAAAGAAGGAAGAGAAAGCTGGGAAAAATGAGAAGTGCTTCCGGTAGTACAAACATTAAGAGATTAGGACAGGGGAAGGCACTGGGGATTCTGTTGAAGACATCACTGAACAATGTTGTCTATGATCATAAAAAAAAAGTTACTATAATTCAAGAAAAAAATGAGAGACATATTAGGAAAACAATACAAATTCTGAATGTTTTATATTTGAATATAAAACAAGACCAGTAAGACAAAAGGATAAGCCCATCAAACAAGAGCCATTTCTAATCGTTTTCTTGGGTGCAGTACTTTAGTATTCCTTCATCTGGCATAGGTACTTATTGTGTGTAATAACATACATGTCTATTTTATTTGCCTTTATTAAGCTTAGATTTGTTTCTGACCTAACATATCCTCTTTTCCCTCCTCCCCCAAATTCCTCTTTGTTCCTCCTCCCCAGTACTCATGTTCATTCCCTTTCTGTCTTTAGAGAGAAAACGGGCTTCTAAGGGATAAAATAAAAATACAATAAGTTAAAACAAAAATGAATACATTAGAATTCATCAAAACAAGCACAGGCACACAAAAGAGCCCAAAAGGAGTCAAAAGAGACTGTCATTTGCAAGAGTACAAATCCCATAAAATCATAAAACTGGAAGCCATAAAAGTTATGCAAAGGAACTGGTATAGGCACTATAAATGCTGTCCCAGTCTTTGTGAATTCATACAAGCTTTGATCATATTGAGTTAGAGGACTTTAATTTCTTGGTGTCCTCCATCCTCTCTGGGTCTTAAAATCTTTCTGCCTCCAGAGACTTAATGGAGACATTCCTGTTAGTGATGAATGTTTTAAGGTCTCTCACTCTCTGTTTACCATCTGGATGTGGATCTCTATATTTTTCCCTTTGCTGCAGGAGGAAGGTTTTCTGATAATGGCTGTGCAAGACACCATTACATGAGTATAGCCAAATACCATTAGGATTCATTTTATTGCTTCTACTTCTTTGTTTTTCTGTCTCTTTTATTCTTCCCTTCCTTCCTTGCTTCCTTGCTTCCCTTCTTTTCTTTCTTTCTTCCTTGCTTCCTTACTTCCCTTCTTTTCTTTCTTTCTTTCTTTCTTTCTTCCTTTCTTTCTTTCGTTCGTTCGTTCTTTCTCTCTCTCTCTCTCTCTCTCTCTCTCTCTCTCTCTCTTTCTTCCTTCCTTCCTTCCTTCCTTCCTTCCTTCCTTCCTTCCTTCCTTCCTTCCTTCCTCCCTCCCTCCCTCTCTCTCTCTCTCTCTCTCTCCCCTTCTCCTTCTTCTCCTTCTCCCTCTCCATCTCCTCCCCTCCTCCCTCTTCCCTCTTCTCCCCTCTCTCCCTTCTCCCCTCTCCCCTCTCCCCTCCCTCTCCTCCCTCTCCCTCCCCCTCTCCCTCCCTCCCCTCCCCCCTCCTCCTCCTCCTCTACAGTGTTATTATTTTGTTTGACCCTATATTCAAAGACTACTATTTTATCTCTTATTATTGGTCAACTAAACAGTATCAGGAATGAGTTCTAGCGCATGGAGTAAACCTTGCATCAGCATTCCATTATTGCCCTCTTACTCCCACAAGTTTTGTGACCTCATTACCTAGCATATCTTGCAATTAAGGATCCATCATAGTTCAAAGGGGTTGTGCTTGGATTGATGTTTTTGTTTCTTCTTTGTTCGTGTGCAGATTCAGAGTACTTTCCAATATAAAAGACACTAGAATGCATATTAAATGCTTTAGGTAGGCACCAGATCAATTCTCCAAGTTAAGTGAGTTGTGTAGATGTTACCTTCAGCAAAGGGACCTTGATACCAATCTGTATACAGTAACCTATAGACTGGACAGTAGCCTGGGTTGTTTGGGGCCAAAAATTAACTTAGATGTAACACAATCACAGTATTGAAAAATTAATTTAGTGACAAGTGCTTGAAACGTGCTTTCTCCTCTGTTATTTGTAGATTTTCCTCTGTTATTTGGAGATTTTTTTTAGATCATCTTCATATATGTATATATTTTAAGAAGGTTCTACTGAATTAGTTTCTCTCTAAAGGCTCTGAATTTTAGTTGTATTTCACCATATTTCCTTCCCCCACCCATCCCCTTCCCTTACTTATCCTCTGACCTATTGATACATAACAATCTACTTCATTTTGCCTCTCTTGAAGGTGTAGCTAAACATGTTAGACCTGGGAAATACATCTAACTTATGGTTCTATAGATCACATCTTCGTTATCATTGACTTAGCAGCTAATATTACATATAAACAAAAGCGTACTATATTTGTCTTTCTAGGTCTCGAATTGTCTCATGATGAACCTTTATGTATTTCCATCTATTGACCCATGATGACTATTTCATTTTTTTTGAACAGCTGAGAAATCGTTCCTTCTGTAAATCTATCATGTTTTCTCTGTTTATTGTTCTCTTGAGAGAGATGCAGGTTTTTTGTGTGCTTGTTTGTTTTAAATTCTGGCCATTTTGCACCCAAGAGTGGCATAGAGGCAACCTTAAAGTACATAAATTCCGATCTTCATCAGGACTTATCACACTTTTCATCATATTTGTACATATTTACACCCACAGCAGACATAGATGGGTTTCTTCTTATTTCACATACTTGCAAGCATAAGCTGCATCTTGTTTTATTCATCTGATCTATCCTAATGTGCAAAAGATGAAACCTCACCTTAGTTTTTATTTCTTGTGTTTTTTATGGTTAAGGATGTTGAACACTCCTCTAAGTTTCAAGTTTCCTCCTTTCCAAGTTTGTTTTCTTGATATCTAGCTTTTTGAGTTCCTTATATATTGTGGATATTAGTCCTGTATTGAATATGTACTTGGTAAGAGTTTTTTCTGATCTTTAAGCTGGTACTTTGTCTTAATGATGGTATTCTTTGCTTTGTAGAAAGCTTTCAGTTTCATGAAGTTCTATTTATTAATATTTGAGCTTGATGCCTGTGCTAATGGTATCGTACGACCTTTTCCTGTGCCAATGGATGTTGCAGTAAATCTCACTAACCCAATTATGGCCCGGCAATGAAAACACAACACAATTAATATTAATACATGGTATGTGCCTAGATTGGGCAGATCTACCACTACACTACCATCTTTCCCATCTATGTGATCCCTTAGAACGTGTTGTTTCTCTAGGCCATGTACTTCTGTTCCGCTTTTCTTCTTCTTCCTCCTTCTTCTCCTCTGTGTCCTCTCCCTCTTCCATTTTCTCCTTCTTCTCTCCCTACCTTCTGCTCCACCTTCTCTTTTATCTGCCCAATCATCAGCTCTCCTTTATTTTACAAATTAAGGTGGGAAGCAGGTTTACAGGAAATCACCTGAGTGCTGACTCCTTCCTTGTTTGCAGCCCTTCACAGGAGAAGGGAATTAACAACAAATATAATTAGCCCCAGGGCTAGCCACAACAAAAGCATTCAAGGATTTTCCTCAGTTTCTATTCTATCATGTTCAATGTATCTTATTTTATGTTGAGGTATTTGATTCATTTGGAGTTGAGTTTTATTCAGTGTGATAAATGTGGATCTATTTATATTCTTCTACATGTAGCTGTCATACTACAGAAGCCTCATTTGTTGAAGTTGGTTCTTTTTTTAACAACAGTATTCTTAGTTAACAGTATATATGTATTTTAAGATACATATCCAAGTATACTACTAGTGAAAATAGAAGTTTATTTTACATGCATTCTATGAAGTTCATTTTTTCTCAATTATGCACCAATGTTAGAGACTATAAGTACTGAATCTTGACTTTTGAAGTGTCGGTGATTGTTACTATAAAAATTAGGCCTGGACCAAAGATAGCTAACACTAGAGAAGATTCACATAATAGCAGTGAAAGCTCAAAGGCACAATGACCGAGGTAGGAGCAACTACCCATACACAATAATCTCTGGTTCGGAGAAGCATCACTGAATTTGTCTGCTCTCTGAACCACTTGAAAGACTTGGCTGGAAATCAAAGAAAGCAAGACAGTTTTCTCAGGGAAATTCCATCATTGTTGCACACTTTGAGTCCTTTCAAGTATGCTATATTTTAGACTTTTGACCAAGGATCATAACTATGATGCAACACTATCTTTTTATAGAATTATAGATTTTCATATGCGGTTAAAAAACAGAACAATTGTAAATGTCTTGAGAGAGGGTTATGAAATAATTTAGGGAAAGGCAGAAAGAAGAGATATCAATATTTTAAAAAAATGAAAGTATTTTCTCAGTCTCCTACTTTTTGTCTCCTGCTCCTCCTTCTCCTCCTCCTCCTCTTTCTCCTTCTTCTCCTAATTGTACTAGAGACCTAGTTAACTAGGTCTAGTAAACTAATAGATGTTTTTTAAAGGGAATATTGAAAGAGAATTGACAAGAGTATTAAGCTGGCAATATCGTACTAAATGAATGCAGTTCCATTTGACTAACAATCAAAATGCAGAGAATTTTTTTGCTCACTCTCAGTGGAGACATCTAAAATACACACACCTGAGGACTAAGGATCATTGGAAAAGATGAAGCTGAAAGACTGTAAAGGAAAAAGTAATGAATTTTTCTGTGTTACTCTGTGTCCTAGAGATGTAAGAAGCCACATATTTGTATATTTGGCTATATGTGTATATGCAACTATATGTATAGTTTTAGCAATATGACTGTCTATATATGTGGTAAACAAGGAAAGTACCAATAAGCATGCAGTATAGAAAGAGAAAATCCCATGAGTCCTACACAAATAACTACAGATAACTAAAGAATGCAGAGATCAGGAGGAATGGCCCTCTCCAGGTGTTCACCATCTAACTATTGATTATCAAATAGTCATGCCTAAAAAGACACATAAATGTAACATTATACAGACTGATCTGGGTATATATGTACATGTATGCATATATACATATATGCATATATATATATATATATATATATATATATATATATATATATATATATTCCTGTAATAGCAATATTATAAATAAAGGCCATGAATTTAAAAGACCACAAGAAGCATATTGAGGTTTTAGTGGAAGGAAAGAAAAGAAGATAAATTTTTAATTATATAATGATATCAAAAATTAATTAAAATACATATGACTTACTCTTCAATAGTGAGGACTGTGATAATATGTTAAATTCATATTTTTGTTCAAATGATGGAATCAAAAATTGATTAAAGAATGGGTTTCTGGATGTGTGAAAAAAATCTCAAATGCATCTTGATTTACTAATATGGTCATGATATTACACAGTCACAAACTCTATGTCATCAAAGTATGCATACATGTTGTTTTTACCCATTCACTGTTGTATCTTAAAACCATGAATTTGTCCATTTGAATGAATAGTGACAGCACAGGAAACAGAAAAACTCCTGATTAATATTCCATTTGAGTCATCCATAGAACAAATGTGTTTAGGTTACCAATAGAATTCTATGACTAGAGTATTATAAAGTTTCTTCTTAGAGAAAATGGGAAAGGGTCTTGAATTCATGGGCACAGGGGGAAATTTGTTGAACAGCACTTCAATGTCTCATGCTGTAAGATCATGAATTGATAAATGGGACCTCATAAAACTGGAAAGCTTCTATAAGGCAAAGGACATAGTCGATAAGTCAAATTTGCAAACTATTGATTGGGAAAAATCTTCACTAACCCCACATATGTTAGAAGGCTAATATCCAAAATACATAAAGAACTCAAGAAGTTAATAACCAAAAACAAAAACCCAATCAAAAAACTGGGGTATACAACTAAACCAAGAATTCACAACTGAGGAATCTCAAATGGCTGAGGAACACCTAAAGAAATGTCCAAAGTCTTTAGTGATCATAGAAATGCAAAACGAAACGATCCTGAGATTCCACCTTACACCAATCAGAATGGCTAAGATCAAAACCTCAGGTGACAATACATGTTGGATAGGATGTGGAGAAGGAGAAACACTGCTCTATTGCTGGTTGGATTGCAGACTGGTACAAGCACTCTGGAAATCAATCTTGAGGTTCCTCAGGAAATTGAAAATACATCTACCTGAAGACCCAGTTATACCACTCCATATATCAGACTGGTAGAACCACTCTGGAAATCAATCTTGAGGTTCCTCAGAAAATTGAAAATACATCTATCTGAAGACCCAGTTATACCACTCTTGGGAATAGTCCCAAAGGATATCCCACCAAGCCAAAAGACCATGTGTTCCACTATGTTCATAGCGGCCTGATTTGTGATAGCCAGAAGCTGGAAAGAACCCAGATGCCCTTCAACAGAGGAATGGATACAGACAATATGGTTCGTTTACACAATGGAATACTACACAGCTATAGTCACTTGATCTTTGACAAGGGAGCTAAAACCATCCAGTGGAAAAAAGACAGCATTTTCAACAAATGGTGCTGGCACGACTAGTGGTTATCATGTAGAAGAATATGAATTGATCCATTCCTATCTCCTTGTACTAAGGTCAAATATAAGTGGATAAAGGACCTCCACATAAAACCAGAGACACTGAAACTTATAGAGGAGAAAGTAGGGAAAAGCCTCGAAGATATGGGCACAGGGGAAAAATTCCTGAATAGAACAGCAATGGCTTGTGCTGTAAGATTGAGAATCGATAAATGGGACCACATAAAGTTGCAAAGCTTCTGAAAGGCAAAGGACAAAAAGGCCACCAACAGATTGGGAAAGGATCTTTACCTATCCTAAATCAGATAGGGGACTAATATCCCATATATATAAAGGAACACTCCTCCATTGTTGGTGGGATTGCAAGCTGGTACAACCATTCTGGAAATCAGTCTGGCTGTTTCTCAGAAAATTGGACATAGTACTACCAGAGGATCCCACAATACCTCTCCTGGGCATATATCCAGAAGATGTTCCAAGGGGTAAGAAGGACACATGCTCCACTTCATTCATAGCAGCCTTATTAATAATAGCCAGAAGCTGGAAAGAACCCAGATGCCCCTCAACAGAGGAATGGATACAGAAAATGTGGCACATTTACACAATGGAGTACTACTCAGCTATTAAAAAGAATGAATTTGTGAAATTCCTAGGCAAATTGATGGACCTGGAGGGCATCATCCTGAATGAGGTAACCCAATCACAAAATAACTCACACAATATGTACTCACCGATAAGTGGATATTAGTCCAGAAACTTAGAATACCCAAGATATAAGATACAATTTGCAAAACACATGAAACTCAAGAAGAACGAAGACCAAAGTGTGGACACTTAGCCTCTTCTTAGAATTGGGAACAAAATACCCATGGAAAGAGTTACAGAGACAAAGTTTGGAGTTGAGACTAAAGAATCTAGGGACTGCCATATCCGGGGATCCATCTCATAATCAGCCTCCAAACGCTGACACCATTGCATACACTAGCAAGATTTTGCTAAAAGGACCCAGATATAGCTGTCTCTTCTGAGACTATGCCGGGGCCTAGCAAACACAGAAATGGATGCTCACAGTCAGCTATTGAATGGATCACAGGGCCCCCAATGGAGGACCTAGAGAAAGTAACCAAGGAGCTGGGGGGAACTGCAACCCTATAGGTGGAACAACAATATGAACTAACCAGTACCCCCCAGAGCTTGTGTCTCTAGCTGCATATGTATCAGTAGATGGCCTAGTAGGCCATCAGAGGAAAGAGAAGCCTATTGGTTGTGCAAACTTTATATGCTTCAGTACAGGGGAACTCCAGGGCCAAGAAGTATGAGTGGGTGGGTGGGGGAGTTTGTGGGGGAGTATGTGGGGGACTTTTGGGATAGCATTGGTGTACTGGCTAGTTTTGTGTCAACTTGACACAGCTGGAGATATCACAGAGAAAGGAGCTTCAGTTGAGGAAATGCCTCCATGAGATCCAACTGTAAGGCATTTTCTCAATTAGTGATCAAGGGGGAAAGGCCCCTTGTGGGTGGTGCCATCTCTGGGCTGGTAGTCTTGGATTCTATAAGAGAGCAGGCTGAGCAAGCCAGGGGAGGCAAGCCAGTAAAGAACATCCCTCCATGGCCTCTGCATCAGCTCCTGCTCCCTGACCTGTTTGAGTTCCAGTCCTGACTTCCTTTGGTGATGAACAGCAGCATGGAAGTGTAAGCCGAATAAACCCTTTCCTCCCCAACTTGTTTCTTGGTCATGATGTTTGTGCAGGAATAGAAACCCTGACTAAGACAATTGGAAATGTAAATAAATAAATACAAAAAAAAAAAAAAGAATGTGGACATCCTGAGTGTTGTAGGCAAATGGATGGAACTAGAAAATATCATCCTGATTGAGGTAACTCAGACCCAAAAGAACATGGATGGTATGTACTCACTAATAAGTGAATATTAGCCAAAAACAAACAAACAAACAAACAAACAAAAAACACACATAAGATATAGTCCTACAGAATTCAAAAGGATCAACAAGCAGAAGTGTCCAAGTGAAGATGCCACAGCCCCATTTGAGAGAGAGAAGAAAACAATCACAAGTGGTGAGAAAAGGAGAGACATGGGAGGGAAAGTGGACAGGGTTGGGGGGCAATGGGAGGTAGAGGGGAACTGATCTAGAATTGAGTGAGGGAAAAAGACTGAAGCCCTGAGGGCCAGCAGAAAGATTCTAAACAGGCAACCTCAGAAAATAGGTTGGGGGAGACCCCTCCCCCCAGAATGCACTAGAGACCTGCAAGGTGAGAGATTCCCAGGACTCATAGGGAGGGACCTTTGATGAAATGCCAGACAGTAATGACAGGGAACTTATAGAGCCCACCTCCTGCAGGAAATCAAGTGAGGGATGGGGTTGCCCTCTACAGTCACACC
This sequence comes from Mus musculus, assembly GCF_000001635.26. Taxonomy (NCBI): domain Eukaryota; kingdom Metazoa; phylum Chordata; class Mammalia; order Rodentia; family Muridae; genus Mus; species Mus musculus. The sequence continues at coordinate 60,774,875 of NC_000071.6, forward strand.
TCTGACTCATAATAGTTCCTGTCTGAAAGAATAACAGGGATGGAAATGGAATGGAGCCTGAGGAAAAGAAGGTCCAGCAACAGGCCCAAAGTGGGATTCACCTCAAGAGAATTTTCCCAAGACCTGACACTATTACTGAGACTATGGACCACTCACAAAAAAGGGATATACCATGACTGTTCTGAAAGACCCAACAAGCAGTTGAAAATATCGTATGCAGATATTTGCACCCAGCCAATGGACAGAAGCAGCTAACCCCTGTTGTTGGATTAGGGAAGGCTGAAAGAAGCTGAAGAGAAGGTAAGGGCAAATCTGTAGCAGGACCTGCACTTTTAATTAATCTGGACTCCCAAGATCTTTCAAACACTGGGCAACCAAACAGATAGCATACACCAGCTGATATGAGGCCCCCAACACACATACAGTAAAGAACTTCAGGTGTGTGTTCATTCAGAAATGATGTACCTAACCCTCAAGAGACTGGAGGCCCCAGGGAGATTAGAAGTCAGGTGGGGTGGTGGTGGAGGCATCCAAGTGGAGACAGGGTGGGGTGGGGAAGAGGTGTGGGGTGTGGAGCAGTCTCCAGTCAGATGGTGGATGAGGAGGGGCAGGGAATGAAATATGGAGTGTAAAAAATGAATTACACCTAAAACTAAATTAAAAAAGAAGCTTCTCCTTTAAGCACTCATAAAAATCATATGACTTACCCACTCTGCTTGCTGACTCTTCCTGCTATTCCAGAGGGACCTCCATTTCTCATTTTAATTTTCCCGTCTTTATCATACCTTCTCGTCCTGAACCATAAAGGTAAGCTTTCCTTCCCCCACATATCTTCCCTGCTTACTGGTTCCTTTGGGCAAGCCAAGCTGTCTTGAGCAGTCTGCTAGCCTAGGAAGACAAAGTTTCTCCCACGACCTCTCTGACAACTTCTGATCTGCAGCTACTGAACCATAAAGACCTGATCTATAACCGTACATCACAAAGATACCCATTAGAGGCCTGCCACACCAGGAACATTGAGGATAACTCTTCTACCGACACTTAATACAACGGGAACATCCAGGAACCAAAGCCATGCAGATGGCTAAATATCCGCAAAAGAACAAAGTTGAAAACACCAAGGGCAGTATGACACCTTCAGAACACAGCTACTGAACTACAGCAAAGCCTAGATACCCTTACACAACCATAACTCAAGAAAATAACCTAAATCCAATCTTATAAAGATGATAGAGAACTTTAAAGATGAAATGAATAAATTCCTTAAAGAAATACAGGAAAATACAATCAAATAGTTAGAGGTCTTTAAAGAGGAAACAAATCCCTTAAAGGCATATAGAAAAATACAATTAAAAGCAGGTAAAGAAAATAAATAGGGCTGGCGAGATGGCTCAGTGGGTAAGAGCACCCGACTGCTCTTCTGAAGGTCCAGAGTTCAAATCCCAGCAACCACATGGTGGCTCACAACCATCTGTAACAAGATCTGACTCATCTGGAGTGTCTGAAGACAGCTACAGTGTACTTACATATAATAATAAATAAATCTTAAAAAAAAAAAAAGAAAAAAGAAAATAAATAAAACTATGCAAAATCAAAAATAGGAAAGAGAGTCAGTAAAGCAAACATAATCTGAGAAAATTCTGGAGATGGGAAATCTAGGAAGGAGATGAGGAAGAACAGATGCAAACATCACCAATAGGATATAGGAGATGGAGGAGAGATTCTCAGGAGCTAAGATACAATAGAAGAAATTGATATATCAGTCAATAAAAATATTAAATCTAAACTTAGAGGAGAAGGGCATGGGGGATGGAGGAAGAATTATGAGAGGGGGTGACTGAAATATAGGCAGTGAGTGGGATATAAAGTGAAAAACTATAATAAATAAATAAGTAAATGAATAAATAAATAATGTAGAATAAATAAATAATCAAAACATTGACATGTACAAAAGAGAAACAAAAGCTCTGGGATTTTGTTGTTGTTGTTGTTTTGGTTTTTTTTTTTTTTTAAATCTAAATGTATCCTACTTAAATGTTTCTATATACCTTACTCATAGAGTAACAATCTTTGGTAGTTACAAGAGGCAAGAAGAAATTCACAAAGATTTTTAAAGTAGGAGTTTTATTTTTTTCTATTCATATATATATATATATATATATACTATCTGTAAAATGCGGAGTACCATGTTTTTCTGTTAACATACACATTTATGTCTTATCCATCTAAATCATATTGATTTCTAGGACACATTGAAATAATGCTTTATCTTCCATGATCTTTTCTGCTATAAATTTTATTTGCAGTGAACATTTAAATGCTAAATATTTATATGTTATTTACCTTAAATAATTGTTAGTCTTCGTCTTTTAGTGATTATTGATCATTTTCTAAAATCAGTTGGGGAGATAATAATTGTTTGGGTTTCATTAGTTTTCTGTGCCATTTCAGAATCTGTGTAGTAGAAAAAAAGAAAAGGAAAATAGCAATTATTTTATACTCTATTTAGCCTAATGTGTATTAACAGAGCCCAAGGAGGCAACATTGTACATGTGTGCAAAGTTGGTAATATTGCCATACTACCAACTGAAGATATTGTCTAACATTGAGCTTTTTTCAGTCTTATGTTAACAAAGAAGCAAGCTGAATATATTCTCTATTTAGGCCTTCTCTGGCTGAAACAACAATCTCAACAAGAATGACTTGTTTAGGTTTTTGTTGCTCTGTTTCAGTTGCCAAAGGTCTGGCCATCACAGTCTGAAAAGAAGACATTATGCTAATTTAGTGCAAAGTAACTATGTACCAACAGAAGAGATTATAAGAGAAAAGAGGCCTATACATCATGGTTTGCAACTGGTAGCCATCTGGAATATCAGCAGGGAACACAGTCCCCATATTTGCAGCAATGCAAAGATTCAGCACATTTCCTTTTTTAGAGTTCCTTTCAGAGAGAATTACACTTACATAATTTTTGCAATCTTTTCACTTTTTGATATGTGCAGACCATAACAATATATGGATATGAATATCTTTTAGTCAACAAAATTATTTCTGTTTTATTTTGTTTATATTTAAGAGAAATCTAAAATATTTTAAGAAGTTAAAGACTGTGCCAGATCATAGAACATATTGATTTCACTAACATGAAGCTAAATAACCACAGTAAATCATTTCCTTTGATATAATGTTGGTGGTGTACTGTTCTGAGCAATTATTTTCTTTTTAATTTTTTGAAATGAAACTTCTTAAAATTTCTTTTTCCAGAAAGATTAAAAAAATTTTAGTCTCTCAGATATGCATGTCTCTAGGAATGACAGAGAAAAGGGAGAGAAGCATTGAGAAGCCTTACGGACAACTTTGATATTTGTTAGTATTTGTTCAAATATGATATTTCTATGCCAGAATTCTCATCCTAGCTCCAAAAGCTAATTTTCAACTTGTAGACTTTCTTGGCTTACTACATAGAGTGGTTGATATCAATTCCATGTCTGTTTTAGTTTTTTTTTTTTTTTTCAGATGACTTGGAGGCTGAGTGTCTTTTATTTTGGCTTTTATAGAATATAAAGTATTTACTGATGTTTCATTATGGAATGTGTCAGTGTTGAGTTGCAGGATTTTATTTTTTTGAATTTTACCTAAGAAATCTTGGTCAATCACAAATGCAAAAAAATATCTCTCATTTTCATTTAAACATTCATAATGTTATTTAGTTCTATAATTCAATGTAAATTTTATGTAACAAAAGTTGAAATGAATTATATATCACTATATTCAGAATTGCTCTTAGAGAAACACGAGTTGATGGGAGAAAGAGCAGGAATTGGTGGAAGATATAGGGTTATAAATTAAATGATAAAAGAACAGGAAATTAATTCTGACAAACTAGGCTTCATATCTGGTGTCTTAGTTAGGGTTTTACTGCTGTGAACAGACACCATGACCAAGGCAAGTCTTATAAAAAACAACATTTAATTGGGGCTGGCTTACAGGTTCAGAGGTTCAGTCCATTATCATCAAGGAGAGAGCATGGCAGTATCCAGGCAGGCATGGCACAGGAGGAGCTGAGAGTTCTATGTCTTCATCCAAAGGCTGCTAGTGGAAGACTGACTTCCAGGCAACTTGGGTGAGGATCTTATACCCACACCCATAGTGATACACCCATTCCAAACAGGTCACACCTATTCCAACAAGGCCACACCTTCAGATGGTGCCACTCCCTGCTCCAAGGATATATAATCCATCCCATTCCATTCCCTGGTCCCCATAGACTTGTTCAAAAACATGAGTCTATGGGAAGCCATACTTAAACATAGCATAATGCAAAATGCATTTAGTCCAACTTTCAAAGTCCTCATAGTCTATAGCAGTCGCAACAATGTTAAAAGTCTAAAGTTCAAGGTCTCTTCTGAGATTCATTCAACTTAATTAACTGTAATCCCCAGAGGAAGGAAGGAAACCAGCTGGGCAATCTCCAAACTCTGCATCTCCATGGCTGATGTCAAAGTGGTCTTCAGCTCTCCACTCCTTTTTCATCTTTGTTGACTGCAACAAACTGCTTTCTCCTGGGCTGGTTCCACTCCCTGTTAGCAGCTTTCCTCAGCATGTATCCCATGGCTCTGGCATCTTTAACATCTTTGAGTCTCCAAGGCAATTTCAATGTTACAGCTTCTTGTTTCAGTGTCTGGGATTCCACTTTATCTTTTGGACCCCTCCTAAGGACTGGCATCACTTTTCAACTCTGTCCTCTGTAGCACTCTAAGCTCAGGTTGATCCACTCCACTACGGCTGCTGTTCTTGGTGATCATTCCATGGTACTGACATCTCCAATACACTGGGGTGTTCCACTCCAACTAGGCTTCACCAATAGCCTCTTATAGGCTCTCTTCAGGGTGCTAAGCCTCAAATCCTTTGCATGACCCCTTCAGTCCTGGGCCATCAACTACAGCTGAGGCTTCACCTTCTCCAATGGCCTTCTATAACCTCTCACAGTGCCAAGTCTCTGCTGTTCTTCATTCTTACACGCGTTCTCGCGACCGGCCAGGAAGAACGCAACAAACCGGAATCTTCTGCGGCAAAAGCTTTATTGCTTACATCTTCAGGAGCAAGAGAGCAAGAGCTTTATTGCTTACATCTTCAGGAGCAAGAGAGCAAGAGAGCAAGAGAGCAAGAGAGCAAGAGAGCAAGAGAGCAAGAGAGCAAGAGAGCAAGAGAGCAAGAGAGCAAGAGAGCAAGAGAGCAAGAGAACAAGAGAGCAAGAGAGCAAGAGAGCAAGAGAGCAAGAGAGCAAGAGTGCAAGAGTGCAAGAGAGAGAGAAAGGCGAAACCCCGTCCCTTTTAAGGAGAATTATCCTCCGCCTAGGATGTGTCACTCCCTGATTGGCTGCAGCCCATCGGCCGAGTTGTCGTCACGGGGAAGGCAGAGCACATGGAGTGAAGAACTACCCTAGGCACATGTGCAGATTATTTGTTTACCACTTAGAACACAGGATGTCAGCGCCATCTTGTAATGGCGAATGTGAGGGCGGCTCCCTACACTTTATGATGCCTTCATGCCTTCAAAACCAGTACCACCTGGGTGACTCTTACACATTACCAAGTCCAGCTGCAGCACGAGGTACAACCTTGGCTATCTCGGGAATACAGCTTCTTTGCCCAGAAAACAACTCCCAGATTTCAACTCAGTGATGCTGGTCTCTTCTTAATCATTGCTAATGTCTTAGCTCCAGCTAACCAGCATCAATTGTCCCTGTAGTTCCTTCCATTCTTAACTCTAGAGCCAGAGCCACATGGCTGACGCTGCCAAGTTCTGCTGCTTACAGGATCTAGAACATGATTCCCTTGTTAACACTGGCTTTATGTTTTCTAAATCCTTCACTGCCTAAGCTTGGCTATCCTGGTTCTTGCTATGTAGACTGACCTTGAATGCAGAGATCAGCATGATTGTCTCATGGGATAAAGGTGTGTACCACCATGGCTGGATCTAATTTAGCTGGGTAGAATCTTGCCCCAAGGTCCCAATCTGTTATCTTCTAGAACACAAGATTTTACTCCATTTCACTTCCTGGTACTGCTTTAATACTCGAACCATATATTTTATATTTTGCCTTTCTAAGCTTTCTATGCTTGTTCAAACTTCTCTTTGTGAGACTTAACCAGAGAACAAAGTCTCTTCTGGGCTTTTTTGAAATTTCCTTTGTCAATGCAATTAATGCAATTAATCCAAGTCTCTTCACCTTAGCCTCAGGGAGACTTTTCAGACAAGGGCAAAAAGTAGGCACATTCTTCACCAAAATACCACAAAAAAAAAAAAAAAAAAAAAAAAAAAACAGTTTTTATGCCACATACTGAAATTCTTCTCCTTTGAAATCTCTTGGGCCAGGTCAACACAGTTCAAATTACTCCCAGCAACAATGTCTTCCATATTCCTACTAGGATGACCCATTAAGCCCCATTTAAAGCACTCCACTGAGTTCCAAATCCAAAGTTCAAAAATCCATATTCTTTCAAATAAAATCATGGTCAGGCCTATCAGAGCAATAACCCACTCCCAGTACCAACTTCTGTCTTAGTTAGGGTTTTACTGCAATGAACAGACACCATGACCAAGGCAAGTCTTATAATAAACAACATTTAATTGAGGCTGGCTTACAGGTTCAGAGGTTCAGTCCACTATCATCAAGGTGAGAGCATGGCAGTATCCAGGCAGGCATGGCACAGGAGGAGCTGAGAGTTCTATGTCTTCATCCAAGGCTGCTAGTAGAAGACTGACTTGCAGGCAACTTGGGTGAGGGTCTTATACCCACACCCACAGTGACACACCCATTCCAAACAGGTCACACCTATTCCAACAAGGCCACACCTTCAGATGGTGCCACTCCCTGGTCCAAGGATATACAAACCATCACATCTGGCTAAGAAATGGCACAAATATATAGTAATTTGTGCAGAAAACTGAACGAACTGTACAAGGTAATGAAATATTTATGAGGGAGTTTAAGCACATTAACCCAGGAAGCTCAAAGTGATGTGAACTGAAATGTCAGAGATAGGAGATCTAGCAGCACATGGATTTAGGTACTACCATCGCAAGGGCTGACATCACTAGGGATAAAGTAGAAGGAAGGAATGTGTCTCACCACCAGATCAAAGTATGTAAAAGACTGCTCATATTGCTCATTAGAAAAAAGTAAGACTCTGGAAGAAGCAAGGCAGAAACCATTTTCAGAAACAACTACAGTATTGGGTTTCAGTTTTATCTGGTGATATATGAGAAGATATTGGATTATTCTAGCCAAACTGTCCAATAAAATTCTAAGAATTCAGTATAGCCATGCATAATGCCATTTAGTTGTCTTACATCAACCACATATAAACTCTTCAATCTCAAACAAGAGAACATTGGGATATCAAATTAACTTTAGATAGTTATATTTCATTGAATGGCAGCAAAATGATATTTCATGTATATTGTATTACTAGTGCAACAGTGGTAGTGAATACTTAAGCCTGGCAGAGTGGCAGACAAAGTATTTGATACACAGTTGGCTTGGGTTATGGAGTATGAATCAGTAAATATAATACATTCAGTACAACTCACCATGTGGGTTATTTCATAATCTGCCTTTCACAACCAACACTTCATAAGTTCAAAGAATAACTACATTTAGTTCAAAAGAAAAGTTTGATAGTATTCAAGCCATATGAAATCATGCCTTGAATTAACAAGAATATTTTAGGCAAATCATGAATCTCCTGTTTTATCATAAAGTAAGATTGATTATTGACTTAGATAGATGGAGGGTATCATTAACAGAACCCCAACCTGATGCTGCTTTTATACTATTGTGTGATTAGAAAATTCTGTGATTGTCTAATGTTAAATTTCAGTATTTTAACATATATATATATTTGGTTTCCACTATCTTAAAAGATGTAATAAGCAAATTCTCCTGTGTTGCCATCCTTGTTAAGATTAGAAGCAAAAGTATTTAAAATGAAGAAACAGAAAGACGGACATCACTTTTAGGTAATGCAAATTTTATTAGTAATATTTTTTGGTTATCATGTAATTTTCTAGTCAGTGAAATCTATAAACAGAAAGAATGGAATAAAATAAAAAAATATAACAAAGGTGATAAAATGTTTTTGCCAAAACCAAAATATAAATATGTTTCAGGTGTAGTGACTACCAAATAACAATCCAATTTAACACTGGAAAATGCCCCAACCTGCAGGACTTAAATAACAGGGATTTAGAGGGAAGGGAACTATAACTATAAATTTGGGATCAGGAGATGTGAAAGAAGGAGACAATACAAAGATTCAGTTCAAGTCTCCTTTACTCTTGAGAAATGGAGGGTTTATAAAGCTGAAAACCACAAACCGTAATTGCCCAGCTGCCTGGGCCAAAACAGTATTATCACTTGGTTACACAATAACTTACAATGTCCTCATTGTAAAAGTTTGGAAAGCCCCCTATCTTCAAATGTCCTGAGTCAGTTACAGGAATGGAAGCAAGATAGTGGAATAAACAAGAGAGTGTTAGTTAATAGACAATGGCCCAGGGACAAGATGAGACTGAGATGCCAGGGTCTTTTGGACCCCAACAGGAAAATCATTAAGAAAACAACTCTTATACATGTGAAAGACTTGTAATCTATACAGTCCTTTAATTTTTGCTGCATCTTTATGTGGAAGGTAGGTCTGTATGTCCCTATATATTTGAGTGCGAGCATGTAATTGTTCTGTTTATTTATTTACTTATTACAGTGAGTCTCTTTTAGTCTTGGCATAGCATTGTTTTATTTTTTAATTTTTAAATTTCATTTATTTTTATTGTTATTATTAATTAATTATTTTATTTACACTACAAATGTTGCTCCCTTCTGCATCCCTCCTCCCAGAGGACTTGCCCCTATACCCTCACCTTCCCCCTATACCATACTACATGGGATGGATGCAAAATGGGGTGGTCACTGGTTGGCCCTTCCTTCAGTCTCTACTCCATTTTTTCCCCTTACATTTCTTTTAGATAGTAATAAGTTTGGGATGAAGAATTTGAGGGTAGGTTGGTATCTCCATCCTTCCACAGGTGGCCTTGGGGTAGTCTCTTTAAGTTCTATATGCCCAGTCTTGTACATTTCTTTTGAGGTCACCCATATTGAGTCCTGAGAGCCTCCCCCATCCCAGATCTCTAGGACTTTCTAGAGGTTCCCCTCAACCCTCATCCCAGGCAGCTGCACATTTCCATTCATTCTGCTAGTCCTCTGGGCTTCTTTTCTGTCCCCAACATACCTCACCCTGCACTCCCTCTCTCCTTCTCCTCCTCTCTCCCATCAAGCACCTCTCTTAATCTACCCCCAATATTATTTTGTTCCCCCTTATAAGTGGGATTTAAGCATCCTTACATGTGTCTTCCTTCTTGTTTCAATTCTTAGAAAAGAATGCCTGAAGTATAAGAAGGAAAAATAAGCAAATAAACTGAAAAGTAATGCAAATGTATGATGTATATAGATATATTCAATATATGATATATTAACTCCATGTCTTGGCTCATTATGTGACAATCAGAAATTTGTCACATTAGGCTAAATTATAAGCTAATATTAATCACAAAATTATGGAAAGTTAGAAACCATGAATAAAATGTTTACATTGAAAGCATTCTAAAAACTTCTTTACACACAAACTTGTTTAATCTAAAACATTTTCTTGTATAAAGGAAGTTATAACTAAAATTCAAAATGAGCCAGCATATCCTTCTAACTAATACATGAGAATAATGATGTTTATTTTTATGTGAATTATTATATTAAATTTAGTAATATATTTCATTCAAATATGGCACAAGATATTTGACAATCAACAAAGATGATGTTTTTCTGTGTGTGTGTGTGTGTGTGTGTGTGTGTGTATGTGTGTGTGTGTGTGCTATCATATCAGTAACCCTTTAGATCTTATCATTATTCTATTCTAACATTAATCAGTAGAGTAACATAAGAATACAAAATAAAATGAACACTGAAAACAATCAACATAAAAGATAAAAAATTTTCACAAATGAAGTAAATAGTATAATAGGAAGCACAACAGGACTGTCAAATATCTCCTCGATATACAAATTATGTAATTTATAAAGTTATAGTGTCAGACTGTAAGATACAAAGGAGTTATACAAAGGGTGCTCATTTTTCTGAATACCTAAATATTTCTCCCCAAATATAGTCAGAGAGCATATAAGATAATCTCTGGAACTCTTAAGAAATGAATCAAAGAAAAACTAAATACAGTGGTAGAAATGTATGTCATAAAAAGCAGAAACCCGTGGAAGATGGGAGAGGAACTATTGTAGGAGTCAGAGGATGGAGGACACCAGAAAAACATAGCCCAAGAAGCAAACAAAAGTGCTCATGTGGGTTTACAGAGAGTGAAAGAGCAAGCATGAGACCTGCATGGGTCTGTACCTAATCATCTGTGTGTGTTTCATGGCTGTTAGATTGGTGGTTTTATGAGATTTCTAATAGTGGCTTCATGTATATCTCTGAGTCTTTTGCCAGATCTTGAAACTCTTTTTCTCCTAATGGGTTGCCTTGCTCAGTCTCAATATAAGAGCCTTTTTACTGTCTTATTGTACCTTGTGTCCTGTCTGATTGCCATCTCTTGGAGACTTGTTTTATTCTGAAGGACAAACTAAAGGGGAGTAGAGTTAGGAGAGAGGGGAGGTTGGAGCATTCAGGAGGAGTGAAGGGAAGAGAAACTGTCATTGGAATGTATTGTATGAGAGAAGACTCTGTTTTCAATAAAAAGAGAAACGGTGTAGATATTCTCAATATGCTCACAATGACCATTCTTTTTTTTCCATTTTTTATTAGGTATTTAGCTCATTTACATTTCCAATGCTATACCAAAAGACCCCCATACCCACCCACCCCCACTCCCCTACCCGCCCACTCCCCCTTTTGGGCCCTGGCGTTCCCCTGTACTGGGGCATATAAAGTTTGCGTGTCCAATGGGCCTCTCTTTCCAGTGATGGCCGACTAGGCCATCTTTTGATACATATGCAGCTAGAGTCAAGAGCTCCGGGGTACTGGTTAGTTCATAATGTTGATCCACCTATAGGGTTGCAGATCCCTTTAGCTCCTTGGGTACTTTCTCTAGCTCCTCCATTGGGAGCCCTGTGATCCATCCATTAGCTGACTGTGAGCATCCACTTCTGTGTTTGCTAGGCCCCGGCATAGTCTCACAAGAGACAGCTACATCTGGGTCCTTTTGATAAAATCTTGCTAGTGTATGCAATGGTGTCAGCGTTTAAGTATTAGCCAGAGCAATTCGACAACAAAAGGAGATCAAGGGGATAAAAATTGGAAAAGAGGAAGTCAAAATATCACTTTTTGCAGATGATATGATAGTATATTTAAGTGACCCTAAAAATTCTACCAGAGAACTCCTAAGCCTGATAAACAGCTTTGGTGAAGTAGCTGGATATAAAATAAACTCAAACAAGTCAATGGCCTTTCTCTATACAAAGAATAAACAGGCTGAGAATGAAATTAGGGAAACAACACCCTTCTCAATAGTCAAAAATAATATAAAATACCTTGGCATGACTCTAACTAAGGAAGTGAAAGATCTGTATGATAAAAACTTCAAATCTCTGAAGAAAGAAATTAAAGAAGATCTCAGAAGATGGAAAGATCTCCCATGCTCATGGATTGGCAGGATCAACATTGTAAAAATGGCTATCTTGCCAAAAGCAATCTACAGATTCAATGCAATCCCCATCAAAATTCCAACTCAATTCTTCAACGAATTAGAAGGAGCAATTTGCAAATTCATCTGGAATAACAAAAAACCTAGGATAGCAAAAACTCTTCTCAAGGATAAAAGAACCTCTGGTGGAATCACCATGCCTGACCTAAAGCTTTACTACAGAGCAATTGTGATAAAACTGCATGGTACTGGTATAGAGACAGACAAGTAGACCAATGGAATAGAATTGAAGACCCAGAAATGAACCCACACACCTATGGTCACTTGATCTTCGACAAGGGAGCTAAAACCATCCAGTGGAAGAAAGACAGCATTTTCAACAATTGGTGCTGGCACAACTGGTTGTTATCATGTAGAAGAATGCGAATCGATCCATACTTATCTCCTTGTACTAAGGTCAAATCAGAATGGATCAAGGAATTTCACATAAAACCAGAGACACTGAAACTTATAGAGGAGAAAGTGGGGAAAAGCCTTGAAGATATGGGCACAGGGGAAAAATTCCTGAACAGAACAGCAATGGTTTGTGCTGTAAGATCGAGAATTGACAAATGGGACCTAATGAAACTCCAAAGTTTCTGCAAGGCAAAAGACACCGTCAATAAGACAAAAAGACCACCAACAGATTGGGAAAGGATCTTTACCTATCCTAAATCAGATAGGGGACTAATATCCAACATATATAAAGAACTCAAGAAGGTGGACTTCAGAAAAATCAAATAACCCCATTAAAAAATGGGGCTCAGAACTGAACAAAGAATTCTCACCTGAGGAATACCGAATGGCAGAGAAGCACCTGAAAAAATGTTCAACATCCTTAATCATCAGGGAAATGCAAATCAAAACAACCCTGAGATTCCACCTCACACCAGTCAGAATGGCTAAGATCAAAAATTCAGGTGACAGCAGATGCTGGCGAGGATGTGGAGAAAGAGGAACACTCCTCCATTGTTGGTGGGATTGCAGGCTTGTACAACCACTCTGGAAATCAGTCTGGTGGTTCCTCAGAAAATTGGACATAGTACTACTGGAGGATCCCGCAATACCTCTCCTGGGCATATATCCAGAAGATGCCCCAACTGGTAAGAAGGACACATGCTCCACTATGTTCATAGCAGCCTTATTTATAATAGCCAGAAGCTGGAAAGAACCCAGATGCCCCTCAACAGAGGAATGGATACAGAAAATGTGGTACATCTACACAATGGAGTACTACTCAGCTATTGGACCTGGAGGGCATCATCCTGAGTGAGGTAACACATTCACAAAGGAACTCACACAATATGTACTCACTGATAAGTGGATATTAGCCCAAAACCTAGCATACCCAAGATATAAGATACAATTTCCTAAACACATGAAACTCAAGAAAAATGAAGACTGAAGTGTGGACACTATGCCCCTCCTTAGAAGTGGGAACAAAACACTCTTGGAAGGAGTTACAGAGACAAAGTTTGGAGCTGAGATGAAAGGATGGACCATGTAGAGACTGCCATATTCGGGGATCCACCCCATAATCAGCATCCAAACGATGACCATTCTTCTATAGAATCCTAAGTATAATCTTATCTACCTACCTTGTATATACTGAAAAGCTAATTGTACAGTTTTTGTGGGAAGACAAAGGATATTAAACTTAGAAGTGTTAACAAATATTTAAGAGAAAAAAAAAAAACCAATGAAAGTTACTATCCAGTTTAAAAACTTGCTATAAATCTTCAGTTAGGAGAACAGCATACTAGCAAAAGAATAGACAGAAAGATCTAAGGAACAGAACAAAGAACCCCAAAGTCTCCCACAGAAATGGTAATTAACAGACAGAAGCCTCCCTCACAAAGCTGCAAAGACAATATTACAGAAAACATGACACTATTATCAACAAAGGGAGTTGCAGCATGTGAACATTCATATCCGAAGTATGAATGTAAGGACAGAGTTTATACCAACAATAAAAATAGTTCAAAATAGGTATAAGATGTGTACATATGGTAGGAATAACCAAAGGAAGTCCCAGGAGACAACACTGGAGAAAACAGAAGTAATTTTTACATAGAGAGCCTTTTTAGAAACAGCACCAAAGACACAGTTAATGAATGAACTCACCAACAAGTAGCAGTTCAATACAGTCAAAACATTCTCTTATTAAGACAAAGTCAAGAAAGTGGCAGGAAAAGCTATAGAATTAGAGAATATCATTATAAAACAATGTTCTACAACACACTACTATCTAAAATGTATAAAGCTCTTCAAAATAGAACAATAATTGAAACAAACAAGCAAATATATATTAATCAGTAGAGACTTATCAAATAAGTTTAGCAAATGATGATTTTTATTATATATCATCAGTAAAATTTAAACAAAAAAATCCAAAACATAAATAAGGATATGTTCTTATTAATAAGCATAAAAATTTTAGTATGGTCATCGACGTGTTCATTTTGGGTGGTGAATTTCAATAATGTACCTATGTCACTCTCTGTGTAACTGTATATTAAATATATATGCAATGTATTTTAGATAAAAGGCATTGCCACTTAAATAGTTAAAAACATACTAGTTACTTCACACATTATTCTGCAACTTCCCACTTTCTTTGTAACTCAAATCATAACTTATACATGATTATTTTTTGATATATATGCACTCATGCTGGAGTATACACACGCATATGAAAATACAGCTATCTCCATTTGTTTGTTTGTCTGTTTGTTTGTTTTCTTGTTTTTACTTTGCTTTGCTCATTGCCATTTTATCTTTGGATGGGGCTGATTTCACCTAGGTTCTCCACTCATACTGAATGTTCTTTCCTCCTTACCTGTGTGGGAGACATACTGGGCATACATACTTTATTTTTATGAGCAAGCCTGTCTTTCCCTGAGGAGAGAAAAGAAAAGTTCTTCGGATTTGCTCCAATAACTAACAGTAGGAGGGCTGGGCGAAGGCACATTATTTTTGAGTCAGCCTTCTCTCCCCAAGGAGTGAGTAGAAAAGAACTCAGGACTTGCTCCAAAAGCCAGCAGCTGGGAAGCTTTCTTTCGGCACATTTTCTCTCTAAGTCATTGAAAATATTGTACCAGAGTTCAGTGCTATTATAAGGATCATCCCAAACTCGGGTTTCCTTTTATTCCCTAGTTTGAGATGATCCTGTGAGACACAAAGATGTCTGATCATATTGAATGTCTGGAATTCTGGGATTTGTTTTTCTTACTTGGTGAGATGTTATTTGATTTTTTTTTCTGTACTTCTGGGTCACATCTAATTGAAATTGTAAAATTTTATTATTTAAACTCTTTATTCTGTTTTTCATTTCTTTAAAAAAATAAGTTGTTGGCTTTTAAATCTTTGTATGTGTGCGTGCAAGTGCAAATGTGTGTGCATGTGTGTGTGTGTGTGTGTGTGTGATATGTGTAGGTACCTAGAGATACCAAAAGAATGCCATGGATGTTTAAGACTGGACTTAAAGTTCCTTGTAAACCACTGAAGAGTGGTGTTTGGAAAACTCATGTCTTTTAGAAGAGAAGAATGAAAATTTACCCTCTGCATCATCTCTCCCCGGAAGGGGAACAGTTTTCTGGTTGAAGACTAATAAAAGGAAACATAGAAAACAAGTTGTAAAACTGAATCTACTATACATAATGATATTATTAAAATCAATTAAGTTTAGTTAAATTAGTTTAAACATTTTTTCTATATTTTTATTGAACTCTAAAACCTATGGTTTTATCTCAGTGAAAAGTTTGTATTAAAATTAAAAATATAGTGTGCTGTAGAAAAATACTAGAGTTGAATGGAAAACTATGACCACTGAGTATACTGCAAAGGTTAGCAAAGCCAAAACTCAATCTGAGCTCAATTCTTGTCCTCCAAAGTGCAGAAGTTTCAATTTACTTTGTTTGTAAGAATGGAGGTTGGTTAGTCAAAAGCTACAGAAGATCTTAAGATGGTTTTTGTCTGATTTGTAAGATATGTAGTGAATATTATGTTAATTTTGAATTTAGACGTAATTTTTCCTGCAGGTAGATCATTTATGTTTGCTGATTGGAGACTGTGTTGCTGCCCTTTAATACTCTCACAAAGAATTAAACAGATGGATTCTACATTGCTTGATAAATACTTTTTAAAATTATGGTTCACTGATCAGTGATTAAAAAAAAAAAAAAAAAACAACAACATATACCTAAAATGATCAAAAAAAGAGTTTACCATGATAAATTATCTGAATTCAATGTTTTAATGAGAGAAAATTAGATAAAGAAAGCATTCAATATAGTTTGGTCATTTTGACCAAAGTGTACTGTTCATGTTTCAGTTAAATTCCGGGTAAATAAAAAAGTCAGTATGACTAAATTATCCACTCTTTTGTCTTCCTTTCTCTTGAGCTTCATGTAGTCCATTGTATTGTGCATATCCCATGATCTTTGCCTAATATCCACTTATCAGTAAGTACATACCATGTGTGGTCTTTTGTGACTGAGATACCTCTCTCAGGATAATATTTTCTAGATCCATCTATTTGCCTGGGAATTTCATGGAGCCATTGCTTTTAATGGCTGAGTAGTATTCCATTGTGTAAATGTACCATATTTTCTGTATCCATTCCTGTTGAGAGACATCTGGGTTGTTTCCAGATGTTGGTTATTATAAATATGGCTGCTATGAACATAGTGGAGCATGTGTCCTTATTACATGTTGGAGCATATTCTTGGTATATGCCCAGGAGTGGTATAGCTGGGTCCTCCAATTTTCTGAGGAACCACCATTCTGGTTTCCAGGGAAGAAGACTGTGGGAGGGACTTGGAAGGAAGTGAAGAGAGGGAGAGGAAAAAGAGGGGGAAGAATCAGGTATGGGAGGAGATGGAGGAGATGTACAGAAGATCAGGAAATTGAACAGAGGTGTGTAGCATGGGGCATGAGGAACTGGAGATAGCAACCAGAAAATCAGATGCCAGTAAAGCAAGAGCCTACCAAGGACTCCACAGGGATGCATTAGCTGAAATAACCCACAAACAGGAGGAAGAACCTGTTGAGAACATATCCAGAGGTTAGGCATGGTCTCCCAGTTGAAGGATGGGGCCACCCACCCATCTCCACAGTTTTAACCCAGGAGTTTCTGTCTACTGAGAGTTTTTGTTTTTCTTTTTATCTGATATTTTTCAGTGGATCTCTGAAACACTTTAATTTTACAGGTATGTATCTTTCAGAGAAGCATTTCTTCCGTCCCCCCCCCCCCAAACTCCCAAGAGTCTTACAAATATCACATCCGCTTTAGAACAAATGGAAGACAATCTGTGTGCTCTAATGAGAGGGCGAAATTACTTGGAAGGGGTTAGTATATCATTAAGAGTGACTGACACAAATGCTTAGAGGAAAATCACTCTTTCTGATTTAAATGCTCTCTACCAAATCAGTATGCCCATAATAAGTAAGGCAAATTTGTACCTTCTCCGTGACTGTAAATTAGCCATGAGTCAATGGCAACACATTAGAATTGTATTTCTCCTCAAGAAAAGGCATAGATGTTAACCTGAGTCTTCATTCTCCTGAGTTTGTAAAAATCTAACTAGAAGGACTATTAAAACCTACACACTCTAGAGAATTTCCCTTCAGCCTCCACAAATACTATGACTGCACCATTAAAGGCTTTACATCACAGTATTTGGATTTGTACTCACTAAGCAGGAATTTAGACATAAGCAAAAATCTGTAAAGTTAAAGACCAACAAGCCAACCAATCAACTAGCCCACCAATAACCAACAGAAACAAAAACACTTGCTAAATAAAGTTCAATAAACTTTAGTTTAACTTTTTACAAAGGCAGAATAAAGGTTTGAATTTCAGGTCAAGAGGCAGCTTGCTTCCTATTTGATCTGTAGCAATTGAAGCACAGATAATAGAGACACTATTTTAAACACAAAGGTTAAACTCTGCTGCATTCTGACAAAGGTTAAATGCCTATTTACCAGAGTTAATTACTTAATAGCCCTCTGAATACCATTCTTTATATAAAGGTTAATCTCATATATTTAACTTCATGTTTCCTGTCTTTGAAGGAAATATTCATTAGGACCTGAACAATTATCTAATTGTTAATTTGTTTTGATCTTATTTATAGTTCTTGATCCACTTTATTATATGTTGTGAGTAGGTGAGGTTTTTCTTTGAGAGTTCAAGAAAGAAAATTAATAAAACAACAAATACTATTTTTATATGTGACTGTATTCAAAGAGCCAAATAGGAGAGATAGGCTAGCAATGAAGCAAATATGGTAGAAGAGTTCCCAGGCATACAAGAAGTCCTGGGTTCACATAAATCAAACTTCATCAAATACGTTTACAATGCAAGGAACCAGGATGTATAGGCAGAAGGATGAGATGTTCAAGATTAACATTGGCTACCTACTGTGTAAATCCGTGAACACACAGATAAATTCCAATTATTGTGTAGTAATATTACTATCAGATAATCATAATTAGAAAACATAAAAATCAGTATACAAGAGTAGAACATACATTTAATTAGATATGTATGCCTGGTGCTGATTTACTCAATGCATACGGAAAATTTTGCTAGAGTTAATATACTAATTATAATATTTTAAAAATGTTTTTAACCTATCTCTTTTTTCAATATCACTAAAAGACAAAATAAAACAAAACAAAAATATGTTTATATTTGGTAGAATGCCTATTTTTCAGGTAGGATATCACCCTGGACTAAAGAGATTGGATTGAATTATTTGGACAATTGAAAATGACAGGCTATATTGTAAATAAAACAGTGAAGCAAAGAAGTATCTGCACCTGGCTGAAGTTGTACCTGCTTAGAGGGAGGCCTCAGTCAGGCAGAGAAAAGTCATCTGATCTCTAAGATAAAGATAAAGATGACAGCAAAGCCATTAAATCAGGAAGCAAAGGAGACTATGTTAAACTCACACATAATGTCATATAATCTCAGATTATATCTAGAACTATTTAGAAACCTTGTGATTCCTTCATAGGGATTGGAAGGGTTAGTAAAAGGACTGAAGGAGCTGAAGGGGTTTCCAACCCCACAGGAAGAACAACAGTATCAACCAACCAGACTCCCCCCAAAAATATAAAAGCTCTCAGGGATTAAATCACCAACCAAAGAGTACATATCTGGGGACCCATGGCTCCATCTGGGTATGTAGCCTTATCTAGTGCCAATGGGAGGGGACTCCCTTGCTCCTGTGGAGGCTTGATGTCCTGGGGAATGCTAGGGTGCTGAGGCAGGAGTGGGTGAGTGGGTGGGGGAGCACCCACATAGAGGCAGGGTGAGGGGGTAGGTGATATGGAAACTGGGAAGGGGGATAACATTTGAAATGTAAATAAAAAACATAACCAATAAGGAAAGAATTGGAAAAGGAAAGGAAAGAAAAGAGAAAAGAAGGAAAGGAAAGGAAAGGAAAGGAAAGGAAAGGAAAGGAAAGGAAAGGAAAGGAAAGGAAAGGAAAGGAAAGGAAAGGAAAGGAAAGGAAAGGAAAGGAAAGGAAAGGAAAGGAAAGGAAAGGAAAGGAAAGGAAACAAACCTTACGATTCTAGATAAAGTCAAGTGAAATGACAGGATGCCCACAAGGAATCTGATGATGGTTCTTTATTTTATCATTTTGTTCCTTCTCCTTCAACTCAGTCTGTGAGTAGAGTATTGTTTTCAATTTACTTGACTAAGATAATGGTGGTCTAAGATCGAAGATCATTTGGTAGTAGTGCTCTAAGACAAAGCAGAATATGTCCAAAGGAAGGTGTTTGATGAAAATGGTTTGCAGTCTTAGTCTTGTGTCATAATTGCAAAACATCATAATGATGTTATTTTACTTTTACTTGAAGAAAACTCAGACTTAATAATGCCATTCAGAGTGTCTCTAAATTCATTGTGAAGATGACAAAAAGCATGGAGTGAAGCAGGATGATCAGTCACTGTGTCTGATAAGGATATGACTTGGGAAAATCCAACCATTAAAGGCTTAATTCAAAAGATGTATAAAGGCTTGAGTGGAATATTCACACAACAGTAAGGGAAAGATGCATGAACATCAAGTTCAAATGAAGAAAGACAATTTAAAATAAACCTCTTTTTTTTTTTAAAGTTAACTTAGTCAAGTTCATTCTGCTTAATATGCCAAAGAAATCTTAGTTTAACAGACCAGTTTAGAACCATTTTTAAGTTCACAGCAAAACTGAATACACACACACACAGACACACACACACACACACACACACACACACACACACATAATGTATATAAAATGAATATATATAATGAATATATATAATGAATATATGTATATATATGTGTATATATGTATGTATATATTCATTCCACACAGTCACAGCCTCTCCTGCTGTCACTATCCTTCAGTGTGATATTTTGCCATAACTGATAAATTAACACCTTAACACCAGTATAACAGTATTATCCAGGGAGCAAAGGTTTCATTATGGTCTTGTGTATTTTATGATCTTGAACAAATTTGACAACAGTTTACATTTAACATTACATAGTGGGTTGAATCATTTTATGAGTCAAAGGACAGGCTCTGCTTCTTTAACTCTGTCACTCCTAAGCCTTGTCAACCATTAATGTTTATGGTCTTCACTGTTAAAGTTTCAGAAATTTAAATGGCTGTGATATGTGCATTGAAGTTTCCTCCACATCATTTCATGATTTTATACCTCATTATGCTCAGTACTAACCATTTCCTTTTTCTGTTTCTGGGTAGAAAATAGTTTTGAAATTTGCTTACAACCTGGTTTCTTTCAAATTTTGGCAATTATTAACTAAACATGCTTCATCATCAGACGGGTTTGTATATGGAGAGCAGGTCTTCATTCCTAAGGTTTAATAACAAGAAATGTGATTGGCGATTGGGATATTCTAGATAAGATTGTTTTTCTTTTTTTCTTTTTCTTTTTCTTTTTCTTTTTCTCTTTCTCTTTCTTTTTCTCTTTCTTCTTTTTCTTTTTCTTTTTATCTTTCTTTTTCTTTTTCTCTTTCTCTTTCTTTTTCTTTTACTCTTCCTCTTCCCTTTCCCTTTCCTTTTCCTTTTCCTTTTCCTTTTCCTTTTCCCTTTCCCTTTCCTTTTCCTTTTCCTTTCCCTTTTTCTTTCCATTAGCCCTTTTCCTTTTTCTTTTTCTCTATGTTAGAAATTCTGGGACTATTCTCAAGGAGCCTTTCAGTTTGAAACCTCAACCATCTTCTGTAGAGCTCTTATTGTCAGGATTCTGGCTTCAGGGGTACTGATGGTTCGGTAGTCTCTTCTCATTTCTTTGCAGCTTGAATTTTTCTGAGGACATGAAGTATGTGATTATGTACAGAACACCTATTTTTTGAGACAGGAACTGGCTCTGTAACCCAGGAATTCCTCACACTTAGGATGTTTCTGCTTCCACAGTTGACTTCTGGTACTGTAGAATTATACAGCACCATACTAAGCTTATTTTCTATCATTTATTGATATAGAATGTGGGTCTTGTGTTCATGTAGTAACCTAATCCTTTGTTCCTCATTGATTTCAAAAAGCACTTTTATATGTTAGATAGAAAAGCATCTCAAGTTATTCTTTATATGGTTTAGTAAGACGTTATCTTCAATGAGAAATTTTGACAGTTTTTATTGAGAAAATTTATTTTAATGAAGTCCAATGTACTAAAGGTACATTGCTTCCGTGTACCTTTAGTATTATATCTAAACTGTTAGCGCCAAGTCATAAGTCATCTTGACTTTCTCAAACTCAGTGGTTCTTAACCTTTCTAATGTTGCAATTCTTCAATAGAATTCCTCATGTTGTGGTGACCCCCAATCACAAAATTATTCATGTTGCCACTTCATAAGAACAACTTGGGTACTTTTATGAATTGTAATATACATATTTGGGTTTCCTGATGGTCTTTGGAGGGTCACAACCCACAGGCTGAAAGCTGCTGCCCTAGGTTATTATAATTTCACATTTTTTAATCTATACCCAATTGATTTGAAAGTTGTGAAGGACTTTACATTTGGACCTTTTGTGTGTATAAAAGCTTCCCAAGCCTTCATGCATGTTTTAAAACTTACTGCTTTGTAGGTACCATTGCAAAGCTTTTGGTACTTGGGTTGATACTCAGGTGATTACACAGATTTGCACATTGTACAATGAGAAGAACCCAAGATTCCAGTAAATCAGATTCTTCCTCTCTTTCCTGCTGTGAGTTGAGTGCCTTTTAGCATGTACCCAGAGTTCTTCCTCCTTCTTCTCTGCTTGTGTTCTAGACTACCATCGTCCTAGATGGTACTACTGTAAGACCCTGACCCTATGCCAGTGATACTTACATCGAGACACCCCTGAGTGAGACACCAAGACACAGATCGGTGAAAAAAAAAAAAAAAAAAAAAAAACACGTCTATTTTCTGGTGCAGCAGGGTCTACCATCAATTAGTTCCTCAAGGCAGGTGACTAGAAGGCAACCTGGAATGGCTGTTATCAAGCAGTTTTTATACTTTTTAGGGGTCCAGGTTACATTAGCAAGGTTACAGTTAAAACTTATTGGCTAAGCATATTGACCTTTAAATTTATTGGCTAACAAACATTACATGCAGTTGAACTCTACCTGGGACTTTCTAAAGGTTCAGTATCAGTCAGTACATTCTGAGAATTTTTTACTCAAGAATGTTTCAGTGGGTAAAGAATGGAACTTGGCCTATTCTTGACCCCAGGTGTGTGTGTGGGGGGTGGGGTGTAAGGAGGGTGTGGGGCTGGAAAACCCTTTAGGGGCTATCACTAATAATATTACTTAGAGTGGGACCTTTCTCACTTAGAAATGAAAAGGTATTGATGGAAATACTGACAAGCACAGGATGATGTTTAGTTCATGCTTTGAGGTTGTATGCTTGGAATAAAATTAAAGAGGCCTGCTGTATTGATAATATAATATACAGAAAGTGCTTCTTATATTCCCATCATATTGTGTTTCAACCTTCAAGTTGTATTACTTAGGACTTTTCTTTCAGTGAATTCTGTTAATATGGAGAGTGAGTCCAAGGACTGTCAGGATTATGCCAACGTTTTACAGTTTTTTTTTTCTATTAATTATTTTCTTACTTTACATCCCACTGTTAAGGATCCTATCTACCACTTTGTAGTGCACATGTTTACAGTTCCCTGTTATGTCTTACCTCAGTGCATGTTAGGGACATGTTGACTTCCTAACAAATAGAAGTCAATTAAACTAAAGTCACTTCTCAGTGTGTAGCTTTGAACCAATAAATGAGTTGCAATCATGAAATCACAAACTGTTTTTTTTTTTCTTATTCCTTAACACATAGACATTAAGACTGCCTATAGTCTACAAATAAGGTAAATTTCACCAAGTAATATGAAGTTATTCTAAACATATAATTATTATTGGACTAACTAACTTTAAATCATTGGAAATATTATCAGGTAGAAAGTATGTGTCCAGGATATGTTTTTTAACAATGTACAAGCTCTGAAGGAATCACATGAATTTGATATAAAATTATTTGATGGTAGAGTTTACTCTTTATAGCTTTCTCATAGCCAAACATTAACATAGTATGCTTAGGCCATAGGCAAAATGTTACAAGAAAATCAGTTCATATTCTCAAATTATATTAATGTACAACTATTATGGTAAACAATTTGCAAATAAATAATATGATTTTTTTTCATTTAAAAGCCTTGGGCAAAAGATTTCTAAGATAATTTTAGATAAAGTTAATCAGTGGAAAATGTAATAAAAATGATGTTAATATTTTTATGATATTATCTCTTTAAGACAATTAATAGTCGAGGATGTAACTCCTTGTTAGAGTGTCTACTTTGCATATGTGAGACTCTGAATTCAGTCACTAGTATTGTAATAAACAAAAGTGAAAAGAAGGAAAGCTGAAAGAAATCAAGCAAACAGAAGTCAATTGCTTGAAAAAAATTAAAACTGAAAACTGAGCCATAAATGTCATGGAATTTACAGGGGAGATTTCATATGCAGGGTAAATATATATGGAGCTCAGATTTTTAATATGAACAAATAAAAAAGTACTTTTGAGCAATTTTCGACTTCACATGGCATTTATTGCAGTAACAGTTTGCTTTACTTAGCTATAATAACGTTTGGTTAAAGAATTAATAATGATTTTATCTGAATTATTTAAAAGCAAAATGTCTCTGTGTACGAATGATTTACAGACGCTTCTTCTCCGATTTGAGCCAAATGTAATGTATTAACTCACTCAATATTGAGTGCCACACCAAATTCCCCCATGCATTATAATTTATTACACAAAATTGCTTAGAATTATTTGGATGAAAAACATCAAAGTCATTGACATTCAGTTCAAGAAACAAAGTCATTTGAGGAGTAATCATGAAATTTGTAGCTCACAAACCAAAATAAACTTCCCATTTTCTCACTAATTATTTTCTGTTGATATAGGAAACGTTCCCTGAGTAGGTGACATTTACATTAAGACTTGAAAGATGATAATGAGATAAAGAGGAAATGCACATCAGAGTAGAAATGGGCTAGGTTGAAAAAAAGATAAACCAGAGAAACTGCATTTCAAATGAAACTCCTGCATGAGACAGAAAATATCCTTTGGCTTTCCAGATTGAACAGCAAATCCGGCATATTGGTAGCTAGATATTATCTTTAGTTATTATTTTTAATTTTCTTCAAAAACATGTTACAATTCAGTTCTTCATGACTTAGTATTATTGTTTCATGATATTGGGTATTAAGAAACAATATGCAGCCAACCATCAGACTGAGCACAGTATGTTAATGGAGGAGTTAAGGGAAGGACTGAAGGAGCTGAAGGGGTTTGAAACCCCATAGGAAGAACAACAATATGAACCAACCAGATACCCCAGAGCTCCCTGGGACTAAACCAACAGCAAAAGAGTACACATGGAAGGATCCATGGCTCCAGCTGTATATGTAGCATAGGATGATCTTATGTGGCATCAATGGGAAGGAGGTCCTTGGTCCTGTGAAGGTTCAATGTCCAAGAATAAGGGAGGTGGGAGTGGATAGGTTGGTTAGCAACTAATAGAAGCAGGAGGGAGGAAGATGGGATAGGTGGTTTGCTGAGGGGAAACTGGAAAGGGGAAAAACGTTTGAAATGTAAATAAATAAAATAACCAATAAAAAAGAAACAGAATATGCAGTGATTTGAAAATTTGTAGGATTTTTACCATTGTACAAGATAATAATACAATATGCAGATTAAATTCCCTGTAATATCACATTCATCATTCATGCAATAATGCAATAACTGTAATAGTTTGATAATATTGAAGGAAAAATAGAACTCTGTGACATATATACATATACATATACACATACATACATGCATACATACACCCATTTATATATATATATATATATATATATATATATATATATATATATATATATATATAAGTTTGAAATTTAAATAGGCTCCAGTTGTTGGTTTGATGGCTTAGTTCTGTTTGGTAGCCTTATGGAAATTTTGTATACCACAGCTTTGTTGGAAAGTCTGTGTCACTGAAGAAGACATCGAGGTTTTATAGCCTGACCATATGTCTTGCTCTTTCTCTGCTTCGTTGAGCTTTTGTATCATAAGATGAGGAAGCTTTCTTCCACTGTCTCTATGTTCTTCCCTGACTGTATATCTCTGCCACATTAGTGGAATCTATCCTTCTATAACTCTAAGACAAAATAAACCAGCCCTCTTGTACGGTGTTTTGTAAGGGTGTTTTATCACAATAGTAGACATAAAACTGATAGGAAAATAAAATTTCAAATTTTGTGAACAGAAAAGAATCAACTAAGCAGCAAATAAAATACTGAAAAAACCCAGTTGGAGCTACCCTTGTACAAAGGCAGTACAAATATTTTATAATACAAACTTTGTATCAAGATACTTTTTATTTGTGCTTTTACTTACTATAATTTTTAGGTATGGTTTTGCCTCATAACCAAGGCTAGACTGAAATACTAGACAAATGTTCTGATTGAAATTTCAAGTTCTGGAATTAAATGCACAAACACCTGAACATATCTGGCTAAAATATTATTCTATGATCACTTTATGTATAGTACATTAGTGGAAATTAATGGAATAATAACCACTATTCTACTAAGCAGGTTGTCTGATTATCGAGCCTTATTCTCACATTTTAGTTGACCATAATATTTACTTACATTTTCTGCATGAATGTAGATGATTTAAATATCAGGTCATAGTTTTCCTTACCACCACACTTTTTCTATATGATAGCTTCTTTCCTCACACTTTTAAACTCAGTCACCTTTTTAGTTTCTTTCTTTTTTTTATAGTAAGGAGAAAACTGATATAAATATATTTTCTTATTTTCTCCAACTATTGATTCTAATTTTAGCCAGTTCAAACATAGTGGAATTAATTTCTGCTTATTCCAAGGGTGAATATGCATATCTATTATTGGGATATGTATATGTATGAGCACATATCAATATATTCTTTAACCTTGACTTATTAAATCTGTCATTGTAGTGTAGACGAGTAGATCAGAATTATGACTGTAATTAATTATTCATATATTGGCTAGTGAATAGCTTCATCTCTTAAGGCTGGACAAAGTGATCTGGAAAATTTTCATCAAACATTTACCTAAGCATCTAAGCATTGAAATTAAAACCATATTAAAATAAATCTTATCTAAGCTCTCATAAAGATTAGTGGAAACTGGTGGTGACAGGATTTTTTGGAAGACAATTCAAATTACCTTTCTCTGATTAATTGATTGTCTGGGCCATTAAGTATGCTGTTTAATTTCAGTTTGCTTGACGTTGACATGTGAAGAAAGTGAAGGCATTTGGTATGATGCAAGCATTTTCTCTCAGTAGTAAAGTTGTACAAAGCTTTCCTAACCTCATTTCCTCTTCCAGATCCTTAAGTTTTTCAAACTTTATAAATATTTATATGAAGGTACTCTTGCTATACTAGTTAATCTTGCTTCCTGAATGCACTGACTTATACTAAGCATGTTAATTTTACATTCATAAATCTTTCATGAAAATATGAAGCAAAAATTACATTTCATCTTTATCAGCTTAGTCGCAAGTATGAAATATATATCCTCACTTGATGTAAGTATTTGATGCACAAATGATTGTGACATACTTGTGGGGACTAAACCCTTCCATGGAAGAAATAGAAGCCATTCTATACTGAAGCACACGTTCTAATTTGTTCCACAATAGAAGTATAAGGCAAGCAAACAAGATCATAAACTCCTCAAATGCAGCATAATACGTAATTAAACTTTTAATTTTACTGCCACTTTGTTTTGAGAAAACAGAATATAAAATGTGCTTATTTAATGAGACACATTTACTCTATGGGAGACAAGTACATTTTAAATATTATTTAAATTGAACCAAAACTCAATAATAGACACAAAATGCACTTCTGCATGAGCCAAAGACCATTTTAAGTGGAGTGGAAGTGACTATGTGTGTAAGGATTAAAAATCATAAGCAACGACAGGGTGACAATATACATCCCTTAATATTTTCAACTATCATATCTACAAACTATCTGCAAAATATATATCAGCAAGCAACATAGTGGCTGTACACATTTTCACTCCCCATAGCACGGGATGAGTGTTCCTCTTACCCCACATCTTTGCCAGCATGAGAATTCATTTGCTATATTAATTTTGGTCATTCTTACTGGTGTAAACTAAAATTTCTGAGTTGTTTTGATTTGCATTTCCCTGATGACTGGGGATGCTGAACCCTTTAAGCATCTCTTCAGCATTTGTGTATCATTCTGTATTAATTTTTGTGAACTCAATGTCTAGTTCTGTACCCAACTCTTAATGGAGTTTCCTCCTCCTCCTCCTTCTTCTTCTTCTTCTTCTTCTTCTTCTTCTTCTTCTTCTTCTTCTTCTTCTTCTTCTTCTTCTTCTTCTTTTCTTCTTCTTCTTCCTTGGTTCCTTAGATATTTCAAATATTCATCCCCTATCAGGTGTGAACTGGTAACGATTTGGGAAGTCTCCTCTTAAAAGAAGTGTAGGGAAAGAATATTTATAAAAATCATACAATCTGAAGAATTCCAAGAGCTTCTAGAATGATGTCTCAGTGGAGTAAAGTGTGTTCTGTATAAGGACTTGAGACTGGATCCCCAGAATTCTGAGAAATGCTGATTGGGTGTGATCATTCTCCTGTATTTCCATGATTTTGAGCATGAAGACAGAGAGAGACAATTCCAGGATCAAACTCAAATTTATCTAGTCTAGTTAGTCAAATTGATGATTTTTTGTTTGTTTGTTTGTTTGTTTTTGTTTTTGTTTTTTTGAGACAGGGTTTCTCTGTATAGCCTTGGCTGTCCTGTAACTCACTTTGTAAGTAGGCTGGCCTCAAACTCAGAAATCTGCCTGCCTCTGCCTCCCGAGTGCTGGGATTAAAGGCGTTCTCCACCACGCCCGGCTCAAATTGATGATCTTTGAGTTCAAGTAAAAAACCATGTCTCAATCTATAAAGTGAATTCTGGTTAAATAAATCACTTAAAATCTACATCTAGTTTCTACACATAAATGCATATACAAGATATATGCATATATAGACATGCAAAAGACTAAGGGGGGGAAAGGAGGGAGAGGCCGGGGGCATGGTGAGAGAGAGAGAGAGAGAGAGAGAGAGAGAGAGAAAGCCAGTTAACTTAATGTGACTCAAGAAAGAGCTTCTTCTATCCAATATATTTCACTCCAATGTTTTGAGATGGGATGAGACATGATATTATTGACAACACATGTGTAGACCAGAGTGACCCAAGTCAAATATTGCCAGTAGCCTCTCTGGTAGGTGAGAGCATATCATTGGGGTGAAGGAGACTGGACTCTAAGTGAGAAAGAAAGGCCAGCAAGGACTGAAATATCATGGTACAGTGGAAAGGGAACACCTTCTCTGCTTACACAATAAGTAAGAAGGGTGATCTAATGTTATTAGACGCGTTCTCACGACCGGCCAGGAAGAACACCACAGACCAGAATCTTCTGCGGCAAAGCTTTATTCTTACATCTTCAGGAACAGAGTGCAAGAAGCAAGAGAGCAAGAAGCAAGAGAGAGCGAGAAGCAAGAGAGAGAGAAAAGCAAGAGAGCGAAAAAGCAAGAGAGAGAGAAAACGAAACCCCGTCCCTCTTAAGGAGCATTCTCCTTCGCCTCGGACGTGTCACTCCCTGATTGGCTGCAGCCCATCGGCCGAGTTGACGTCACGGGGAAGGCAGAGCACAAGTAGTCATAAGATACCCTTGGCACATGCGCAGATTATTTGTTTACCACTTAGAACACAGCTGTCGGCGCCATCTTGTAACGGCGAATGTGGGCGCGGCTCCCAACATCTCCCCCTATCCTTTTAATAAGAGCAAATAGGCCACCCATATTAATGAGAGTGGAGATAGAGGTCAAATCCCCAGTGTGTAGGTAAAGGAGCCATGTACAGGATTAGCTCTTAGGCTTACAGGCTTTTACCCAGAGCGACCCTGACCTGCTCCCGTGTCGTTTTGCCTGGGGGAAGGGAACTAGGACACTGAACCTTCATGAAAGATGACATGTCTCCCTAGAATAGGCTCATATATGCCGCAGAGCCTTTCCATTGCAGTGCTTAGCCTTGCAACTCTCTCGGGCTGCTGAAGCACACTCACTCTATCCCGTGCAATGAGTCTAGCCTCGTGGGATATAAGAGCTGAGTGGCCAGCGACCTATTGCCTAAGCATAGATAACCATATATCAGGGGGAGCTCCATGTTCTAGTCCTGCAAGCGCCTGGGCAATAACCACCTTGTCTCTCCTAGTTTAGGCCTTAAGCTTACAGACCAATCAAAGAAGCAACACTAATCCACAGCAAAGTGTATCTCCAAATAATATTAATCCCACCCATTTTTTAAAGAAAGAAAATGCTGAGGAGATCCAATTGGGTAATCCTTTGGTCAGGGACAGGTCCAAGCGCGTGGAGTTGACCTGAAGTCTCAATTCCCGAAGGATCTGTTCAAATTCAGCCATCCAATTCTGTAACATATACTGAAAAAGACTTTTTGACAAATTAGCTGCCCTAGTAAATTTAACATACTGAATGGAAATAACACACAATCCCGGAAACTTTTGTTCACATCCCAGCTGAGTTATTTGTCATAATACATCTAGTTGTATCTGGATAAGATCTATGAGTTGATTAACCAGCATGAGACCTCTCTGTATCTTGACATTAGCTGAGGCCTGTTCATCTATGACTGTAGTCACTGAGGCTGACAAAGTGTTAATGGTGTCAGTCGTCTGGACCTGTCCAGACAGAGCCAAGGCTGTCTGAATTAAGGCCAAACCCAGTTCCTAGTTAGTGGTAAAAAAGCAGGAGAATACTTGAGCATTATACATCACCGTCATTGGGAGTGGAAATGTCGACATTATCCCCCAACGCTGCTCTCTCTTTATTATTGACGCCCTGGACATCACCAAGACGAGGGACATTAGTATTCCCTTGGTCAGTCTGGATTTTTCGGGTGAGTCTTTCTGGTACCCAAAATGGGTTGTCTTCATTCTGTGGGAAAACACAGATAGCTCCCCTGGATCTTATCAAAATAGGATCCGGGCCATACCATTTATTATCAAGGACATTTTTCCATTTAACCATCTCATTGGGCCTATCTGGCTCTGTACAATGACGTTCAGCCGCAGTATGGCCATGAGCATCAATATTTAAAAAATTGAGTGTAAAGAGTGCCAAAGACACCGACACTCTTGGTGCTCGGGGTACAGTCTCCTCAAAAGTTCCCCTCTTCTGTTTTATAAGATAGGCTTTGAGGGTGCGATGCGCACGCTCAACAATACCCTGTCCTTGAGGGTTGTATGGAAGTCCAGTCAGGTGGGTTACGTCCATCTGACGGCAGAACTGTTGGAATTTTTGAGACGTATAAGCTGGTCCATTATCAGTCTTAAGGAGTCTGGGTTTCCCCCAAGCACTCCATGCCTCAAGACAATGTTGAATCACATGTGAGGCTTTTTCTCCGGTTAACGGAGAAGCAAACATGATGCCAGAACATGTGTCAATGGACACATGGAGATATTGAAGTTTTCCAAAGGAAGAAACATGTGTAACATCCATTTGCCAGACCTGTAGAGGTCGAATACCGCGTGGGTTAATTCCCACATGAGGAACTGGCAAGAACTCACAGCAGCTTTGACATTGAGTAACAATGTCACGGGCTTCTTTTCTTGTCAAGGAGAAACGACTGCGTAATGTTTCAGCCGTCACATGAAAATTGTTATGAAAATTTCTTGCAGCCTCTACCGGGGATGATAGGGCAGCAGCCACCACTTTAGTGGCCTTATCTGCCAAATCATTTCCCAGAGCCATGGGGCCAGGTAGGCCTGAGTGGGCTCTAACATGAGTAATATAAACAGGAGATCTTCTAGATAACAAAACTAATTGTATCTGCTGAAAAATATTGGCAACTCTACTGGAAGGCTTAATCACTCCAGCCACTTCTAAAAGATTTACTGCATTAACCACATAACAGGAATCTGACACAATATTAAGGGGTTTTAAAAAGGTTTTTAAAACTTCTAAGACCACTAAACATTCTACCACTTGAGGTGAATTTTCATTATACTGTTTGGATACCACTTTACCATTAGCCACATAGGCACCTATGCCAGTTTTTGATCCATCAGTATATACCACAATCCCATTTTTAAGTGGGTTTCTTACTGTTATTTGTGGAAACACAACAGATTGATTTTGGGCAAACTGTAAGATTGGATGTTTTGGATAATGGTTATCTATTTTTCCTGAAAAGGAGGTAACTAAAACTGCCCAATCATTAGATGTGGCTGCCAAGGTTTGAACCTGTGCAGCGGTATAAGGTACAATTAAAAGATATGGACTTTGCCCAAAGTGGGTGATTGCTGCTTTTAGACCTTTAAGGGCAAGCTGTGCAATTGCATCAGGATACCAATCTATTATTTTAGCTGGGGATACGTTTGGATGGATCCACAACAATGGCCCATTCTGCCACAAAACTGCAGTTGGCAATTGTGCTGTCTTAAAGACACACAAACTGAAAGGCTGCGAATCCTCAATACGTTGTAATTGTGCATTCTGTAAGGCATTTTCCACTTTTTGTAAGGCCTGGTTAGCAGCTAGAGTAAGAGTCCTAGGGGAGGAGATATGAGGATCTCCTTCTAAAATACTAAACAAAGGCCTTAACTCAGCGGAAGGAATCTTTAAAAAAGGTCTGAGCCAATTAATATCTCCCAACAGCTTTTGAAAATCATTTAAGGTATGGAGGTGATCTCTTCTTATCTCTACCTTTTGGGGCACAATCTTATCTGGGGACACCACAGAGCCCAAGAATTGTCCTGTATCAGAAATTTGGACCTTTTCTGTGGCTATCTGTAAACCCCACTGACTTAAAGTTTTAAGTAGAAAAGGATATGCCTTTTGTAGCATGGTAAGGTCTTTATGGCACAGGAGGATGTCATCCATGTAAAGGAGCAAAATTAAAGAGGGGAATTGTTCCCTCACTGGCAAAAGAGCTTCTTGCATATAAAGCTGGCACATTGTAGGACTATTGGACATTCCCTGTGGTAAGACCTTCCATTGATACCTCTTATCAGGTTTAGCAGAATAAGCTCTCTGACCCGTTAACAAGTCAAAAGTCCAATCTCTCTGCTCTGGAGTTAAAGCAGCAGCGTTTGCTCGGTCCTGCGCCTGTGCAGCCTCTCGCCACAGAGATCTCCATTCCAAATATTTGCCCATATTAGGGAGAGCGGCTTTTGCAATCATTTGCCAGTCAGCAGGAGTTAGTGCCATGCCAGCGAGCCTGTCTAACTGCACCAAGGTAAAATTAGCATTGGTTCCGTATTTACGGACCGACTCAGCAATTTCTTTAATTTGTAAGTATTCTACCGGAGCGTGGACACGCCCACCCTCGGCTCCTTCAAAGACTGGAAATGCCTGTTGTATTTTCCTTTGTTCCTCTCGGGGAATGAATGAGTCTGCGCACTGCCTCTCTGCGCACTGCCTCTCTGCGCATTGCTGACGCACTACGGGCTGACGCACTACGCAGGGCGGGGACTCCGCATAGGGCGGGAGTGCACCTGGTAGCCGATTGCCCTGAGGCCAATTAGCAAACTGGCCTTCGCCAGCCGCTTTTGGCTTTTTTCTTGACCAATTAGCTGGCTGGTAATGGGCTGCTTCTTCCTCCCAGTCTGTTTCCTCAGAGGAGAATTCTTCACCTGCTTCAGAGCTACTAAGAGCTGGCTCCCCGAGCCCATCCAGCGATGAGCACAGGCTCCTTTTCCTAGAGACCTCCGCTAATTGATCTTTCTTCTTTTCCCTTTTTCCTCTTTTTCTTCTAATCTCTCTCCAGGTATTCTTACCTGACCTAAACTTTTCCTCGGGTTCAAGACCCTTGGAAAGGCCTGTATACTTATTTTGTGTACCATATTTTCTCTTTGTTCCTACTCTCTCTCCCCCCGCTTTACTTCTGATAGCTTGTCCTGAATTTCCTCTAGAATTTTCAGCCCTATCTTAATCACTTGATAACATGTGAAAAGGAACAAAAGGGCTCCTAACACCAGAAAAAATTCAAGGCCAAACATATTCCACTTTACTTCTGATAGACTGTCTTGAATTTCGTTAGAAAGTTCAAGGCCAGGCTTACCTCGTAAAGCTGTACTCACTGGTACTCTCGTTCCCCAGCTGAAAAGTTCTGAATTCATACAGTTGAATCCTTCTTAACAGTCTGCTTTACGGGAACCTTTATCACCGTCGTTCCCCAGCTGATGAGTTCTGAATTCGGCAGTTGAATCCTTCTCAACAGTCTGTGTTACGGGAACCTTTATAAACGTGATCCGCAGTTCTGGTTCTGAAATGAAGTATCCCTCCTGCGCCGGTGATGGTTAACTCCCTCCCGGGTTTTTCTTCCCGGTCTTTCGGCACCAATTGTTATTAGACGCGTTCTCACGACCGGCCAGGAAGAACACCACAGACCAGAATCTTCTGCGGCAAAGCTTTATTCTTACATCTTCAGGAACAGAGTGCAAGAAGCAAGAGAGCAAGAAGCAAGAGAGAGCGAGAAGCAAGAGAGAGAGAAAAGCAAGAGAGCGAAAAAGCAAGAGAGAGAGAAAACGAAACCCCGTCCCTCTTAAGGAGCATTCTCCTTCGCCTCGGACGTGTCACTCCCTGATTGGCTGCAGCCCATCGGCCGAGTTGACGTCACGGGGAAGGCAGAGCACAAGTAGTCATAAGATACCCTTGGCACATGCGCAGATTATTTGTTTACCACTTAGAACACAGCTGTCGGCGCCATCTTGTAACGGCGAATGTGGGCGCGGCTCCCAACAATCTAAGGGCAGATATAAGAAGCATTAGTCAGTTTCCACAGTGGTCTCATGAGTCATTGAGTGACGTATTCAATACTGATACTAAAGGATAAGATGATCAGACTTAACATTTCTTCCTGTACATAAGAATCACAACTTGGCTGAGGGGTGTAAAGGAAGACCGAAAATAAGAATTATTCAGTTATAGAAATTCACTTAAATACTTTCATTTTATTATTATTATTATTATTATTAATAGTGTTAAATCTTTTTTACAGTCCAGTCATTACCCTTCAGCTGGTCAGCCCTTTGACAGGTCCTCATCCCATTCCTTCTCACCTGTCTCCAAAAAGATGTTTTCACCCACCTACCCTCACTCCACCAGACTTCTCTATTCTCTGGGGCCTCAAGTCTCTCTAGAGTAAGGTGCATCTTCTCTCACTGAGGCCAGATCAGGCAGTCCTCTGCTGTATGTATGTCAGTGGCCTCATATCTGTTAGTGTATGCTGCATAGTTGGTGGCTCAGTATCTGAGAGACCTTAGGGATCCAGGATAGCTGTGACTGCTGCTTTTAATATGGGGTTGTCCTATTCCTCAGTTTCTTCCTGCCTTTCCCTAATTTCACCACAGGGGTCTTTGGCTTCTGTCCATTGATTGGCTATAAATATCTGTATCTGACAGTTTCAGCTGTTGGCTGGGCCTCTCAGAGGGCAGTCATGTCAAGCTTCTGTCTGCAAGCAGACCACAAAATCAGTAACAGTGTCATGCCACAGTGATTGTGGGATGGCAACCCCATCCCCTCACTTTCTACCCTCTCCCCACTATTAGGCATTTCAACTAAGGTCCCTTTCTGAGTCCTGAGCATCTCTCACCTCCCAGGTCTCTGGTACATTCTAGAAGGTCCCCCACCTCCTACTTCTAAGGTTGCCTGTTTCCATTCTTTCTGATGGCTCTCAGCTTCAGTCCTGTTTTCCTACCCCAATACCTGATCATGTTTCCCTTTTCTCACCTCTCTTCCACCCAGGTCCCTCCCTTTCTCTTTCCCTCTTTCCCATTATTGCTTTCTTCTCCCTCCCAAGTGTGATTGAGTCATCCTTACTTGAGCCCTTTGGCTTGATAAGCTTTGTGAGTTCTGTAGATTTTATTTTAGGTATTCTGGACTTTTTGGGCTAATGTCCACTTACTAGTAAGGACATACCATACATGTCCTTTGGGTCTGGATTACCTCACTCAGGGTGATATTTTCCAACCATTTGCCTGCAAAAGTCAGGATGCTCTCGTTCTTAATAGCTGAGTAGCATTCCACTGTGTAAGTGAACCACATTTTCTGTATCCATTCTTCCATTGTGGGACATCTGGGTTGTTTTCAGCTTCTGGCTATCACAAATAAGGCCACTATGAACATAATGAAACATGTGTCTCTGTGGCATGGTAGGATATCTTTGGGTATATACTCAAGAGTAGTATAGCCATGTCTTCACTTTCTAAGAATGATCTCCTTATCATATCTTCCTACAGATTTTTCTTAATGTACTCAGGGTGTTTATAGCTCAAATATAGGATCACTTATATGTTATCTTACAGATAATGTTCTAAAATACAATTAAGATGAATCATCCCACATCAATTAATGTAAACAAGATCATTTCCCACAGACATGCTGTGATCTTTAGAACTAGAAATCTCCCCATAAGCCCTGTCTGTAAATTCATAATCTCCTGATTTTAGTGCCATTTGAGGGTTATGGAACCTTTAGAACATGAAACTTTGCTGGAGAAAGTACAGGACTTTGAAATTTTATAACTTTGCCCTCCTTTCTTGTTTCCTGTCTTTAAGTTTCCTGCATTCTGTGGAGATGTGATTTCTCAGCTTCTTCTTCTTGTTGCCAAGTTTCCCTGCATTGTACACACCTAATCCTCTTCAAGTTCAAGTCAAATAAAACTCATTCTTATGCTGCTTTTATTAATAGTATTTTATTATTTTTAAAAAGATTTATTTATTTATTATATGTAAGTACACTGTAGCTGTCTTCAGACACACAAGAAGAGGGAGTCAGATCTCATTACGGATGGTTGTGAGCCACCATGTAGTTGCTGGGATTCGAACTCAGGGCCTTTGAAAGAGCAGTTGGGTGCTCTTGCCTGCTGAGCCATCTCACCAGCCCCTCATAGTATTTTATTACAACAGAAAAGTAACATATGTACATGACCAAAGGTGACCCTCTACCAGGTGACTGTAGATTCTGTAAAGTTGACTATTAACATTAGCCATGACAATGTTCTAACCTCTTAATGTATTAAAAGTGGAATTAAATGTAAAAATAAATTGTATTTGCTTGATGTGTATGTATTGCTGAATAAGCTCACCCTTCTTTCTGAACTCTGGCTGGCTGGTTCAATTCAGGTGTTCTGGCTCAAACTCCTCTCCAAGATGACTAATTTAATCAGGTTTTTTGAAGCTTCTCACTGAAATGCTTGCTTGGCTTCAAACTAACTCTTGCGATTTATCCCAATTTGGCTCTCTGATGGTTATTCTTGGTTGTCAACTTTCAACATCTAGAGTGAACTACAATCCGGAAATGGAGAGCATACCTTTTTTCCAGATTTTGATGTTGGAGGACACAGCCTTTTGATTGAGATCTTGATGTGGATGACACCCACCTTCGATCTAAAATTGGAGGTGTAGTGGCCATTAAGATCTGGAGTCCAAGAAAGGTGGTGCAAATCTTAAAGCCTCAGGGGTTTGAGGTAAACAGATCTCTGAGTTCAAGATCAGCTTGGGACAGATCTTATTCAAAGTAAACAAAAGCTTAAGTCCAAGCATCATGGTAAACATCTTTAATCAGCGTCATATCTTCTGCAAAGAGGCTTACAAAAAACCAAATGTTCCTTCTTCACATGCTTGCACTGACTTTGCAGCTCATCTGTTAGAGACTATGTCTCTACATCTTCAGAATTCCAGCTTTTGCAGAAGACCAGCTGAAACACCCTGCCTTATGGCACTGAGCAACTATTAGATTCTTGGATGTCACATTCACTGTTGGTCATAGTTAGGTTAATATGGTGTGACATAATTGTATCCATTTTGTATGTAGCCTCCATGTTGCTCAAAGGATGAGATTAAGTTTACCCACATTTTTAGGGGATATCAATTTAAGTGCCACTAAAGAATGCTACTAATGCTTTAAAAAGTTTTGCTTGTAGTACTTATGCTATCTTATCTCAAAGTTCTGAAATTCCGTTGTTCACTACATGTACACCACCCCTCTTACTTTACTTAGGACCAATCAGCTTAAAGGTTAGCTGATAATTCTTTGTCTAGTTAGCCAAAAATACTTTACCACTTTCCTGTTTACCTCTTAAAATTTAAACCTGTTTTTTTTCCCTATAAAATTCCCGCCCTGAGAAAAGACTGCTAACACAAAATTAGTCTCTCACATTCTTCTTATGGTACTGAAGGATCAGTCTGAATAAAGTTTCCAATAAATTTTTATCGTATCAGAAAGTGATGTCTGAGTAGTCAATGCATAGTTAACCCTAGACCCCAACAGGGTAAGTTGAATTGCAGTCTATAATTTATTCCATATGTGTGTGTGTTTTCATTCTATAAGTTTTATGACTCTAGAGAACCCTGACTAATACAAGCTCTTTCTTATTCTTTGGCTTCAACTCCCTCTGCTGATCTGTTCTTAACTTCAGGGAATTGCACTAACTCCCAACAGACTGACCTGCACCAAACTGACTGAACTATCTGAACTGAACAGACAGAACACACCTGACTGACTACTTCTCCTGCACTAGCCTTAAATAGCTTTTCTTTCCTGTGCTTTTACAGTGAGAGCTTGTCATATCCTGCTTCTCCCTCCTTCTGCCAATTTTTTCTCTTGTTCATCACTTTGCCTGCCTCTTAATTAGACATCATTTTAAACATGGCTGCTTCCGTCCAAAAATTAAGTTTACCCTCATTGTTTTATATTAAAGATGTGTACTAAGTTGTATCTGTATTCCTGAAAAAGTAGCCATGTTTCTGGATTAAAATTTCTTTAAACTTAGATAAAGGGATTAGATTCAAGGATTAGAGTTTCATCACACCAGTGCCCTTTTGGCTAAAAAGATGCTACCTGTTAACAAGAGAATGGAGGTTCAGAAATGGTGAACTGTAGTCCACTGCATTGGGACATTGTAGAATCTGTGACTGTGAGATACATATTCATATTTTGTGTGCCACCTAGTTTATGATAGTCTTTACAAATCCTGAAATATAAAAAGTATATAAAATTCTATTTTTGATGTTTGTTGTAAATATTCTCCCAGGTGTTTTTATTTGTTTTAGTTTGCTATATAAATACTAGCACTTATTATTTAGAGATGTGTTGAATATCTCCTTAATCATAAAAGGATCTTTATTCATTTAGAAAATGTGTGCCTTTAAATATATTTTTCTAATACTCTTCTGTGTTATTCTATTTTATCATGTGTTAATTGCCATATTCTTATAATTCTTATAAGTGCAGCATTTATTTACTCATACAAATATACAAGAAATACAATCACATCATTCAATTCATACTAGGAATTACACTACTTAGAAAATATGTGTGCCAACAGATAGAGTGTTTTTTCTGTACATTACTAAAAGGAAAAATTTGCAATAATAATATACCCTAAATTGTCCAAAAATGCTATATATTAGGAAACAACATATACACTCTGTCTTCAAGAGGAGGAAACACTAGACATGTCCAGGAATATTGCTAGCAAGCTAAAGCCACTTACATCACAATCATCTGTAGCCATGTCCTTTACCACCATCTTCTGTCCTTCTTCATATAGACCCTTAACTAACAGATCCCAAGACACCAGGGTTACCTGTGATTCAGCTCTTAGAATGGAAGAACATTAACTAATTCCTCCCCACATTTTGACAACAGCATCAATGTTATGCATCTGTTACCTGAAATGGAACCATCCTTTTTTCCAGGAATCAAAGACAACATGATTATAATAGTGTGCATAGGATACCCATCACTCATATAGCATCTGACTTCCATCCCTCTTCTATAGGAATACATGGATACAGGGGCTTTATTTCTCCTCAAAGCCTCACCATATTTCCCTGCATTATGTTAATATTTCTACTCAAAATCTGGTCCTTTTCAGTATCCTCTTCAGGTCCAAGCCTGAAATCTTTTTGTGTATAGGAGTTAACTAGTCACAAGGACTAAGAAATCTTTTAACGCTGAGAAATATATACTCAAAAAGTAAGAAAAGCTTAGCTTTCAGAGAATAGAAAGAATTCTAATGATATAAATGTTTTCTTCTTTGTGGGCTTATAATGTAAACTATAAACAAGATGGCTTATAAGCAATGGGAATTCAATTTTCACAGCAGTAAAAGTTTAAGAAGCCCAAGATTGAGACATCAGTAACTCATCTGTATTTGAAAGTCTGATACTCAGTTCATAAAGTGTTCTATGCTGTCATGTTGCAGAAGAGACAAATAAAATCCCTTTAAACTTTTGAAATAAGAATATTAATTCTAATGATTATGACCCTAGACCCTTAGAACTTGATTCCTGATCTTTCCTTCTACAGCCATCATTATAGGCTCACAGGAATTTTAGGGAAATTAATATGATAGGAGGTAATTTTTTCATTCTGTTATTGGAACATTAAAATCTATTGTGTCTATACATTTAATATAGGCATGCATTTTTATACTGATATGAATGTCTTAGGATATTAACACTTGGAGTTTGTGACTATCACTTGGCTTTAGTGATATTAGAAACATGAATTACTGGTTTATGCTCTTCAAGTTTATGCAAATTGGTCTATAATTTCTAATTGCTTATCAAATTTTCGATGTCAGTATTTGTTCTTTGCCATGGTACCTGATGATGGTGAGCCTTACTTTATTGTAGGGGCTATAACTTGAATTATAATGGGACATCAAATACAAATGATGTCAGAGAAAAATTCTTTACCTGCTTAAAAAATGAATCCGTACTTTGATATGTATTTGAACAATAATTATAGTAGTGCTTATTACCTTCTAAGTAATTGCCTAGTATGGTGTGCTTTATTTAGCATCACTTTACTTCTCTTATTAATAAAAATAGTGAGGTGTTCTTGCCAATTCACAAACATAGGTAATCAATAAGGATTGTACCGATGGTCTTTGCAGGGCTAGATCACTCATATTTGAAAATGTATGTGTCTACAACCGACTGTAGCCTATGAAGTCATCTTTCAGTATACACTGGGTACCGTATTGGTTTTCCTGTCCACTGAATAAAAAGCTATATTTAATATAACTTGCTGAAATTATTTGTAATTTCTTTATTATTATTATTATTATTATTAAATATTTTTATTACGTATTTTCCTCAATTACATTTCCAATGC
Source organism: Mus musculus (assembly GCF_000001635.26). Classification (NCBI taxonomy): domain Eukaryota; kingdom Metazoa; phylum Chordata; class Mammalia; order Rodentia; family Muridae; genus Mus; species Mus musculus. The sequence continues at coordinate 60,815,426 of NC_000071.6, forward strand.
TATCCCAAAAGGCCCCCATACCTTCCCCCCCACTCCCTATCCACCCATTCCGATTTTTTGGCCCTGGCGTTCCCCTGTACTGGAGCATATAAAGTTTGCCTGTCCAATGGGCCTTTCTATCCAGTGATGGCCCACTAGGCCATCTTTTGATACATATGCAGCTAGAGTCAAGAGCTCCGGGGTACTGGTTAGTTCATAATGTTGTTGCACCTACAAGGTTGCAGATCTCTTTAGCTCCTTGGATACTTTCTCTAGCTCCTCCATTGGGGGCCCTGTGATCCATCCAATAGCTGACTGAGCATCCACTTCTGTGTTTTCTAGGCCCCGGCCTAGTCTCACAAGAGACAGCTATATCAGGGTCCTTTCAGCAAATGCTTCCTAGTGTATGCAATGGTGTCATCGTTTGGAGGCTAATTATGGGATGGATCCCTGGATATGGCAGTCTCTATTTGTACTTTCAATAATCAGTTTCTGACTGTTGAAGGGAATTGATTCTTGCTAATCAATTTATTTAAATTTATCTACATTAATCTTAAATTAGAAGTGAATTCATTCTATGTAACTAACTGTTCTATGTCTTAGGAAGCCTCAATGGGAGAATATTTGCCTGTATTCAATACAAAAGGTTTTGTCCTTTAAATATTTTCCATAATTTTGCAGGTTGTCTACAGTCATGTTTTAGGGAAAAAAATCTGAGTTTGGACAATTGTGTTATATTTGTTTTCTTCAACCTTCATTTATATATATATATGAACTATTATATATATGTATATTTGTGTGCATCCCTGTTTGTATATTTAGTAGTAGTAGTAGAAGTAGTTGTAGTAGTAGTAGTAGTGTAGTAGGTGTCTCAAAGATATAATTTATGCCATAAATCTGTAGCAAAACTCAAGCACTAACTTGGCATCTTTTACTCCATTTAGTGTACTAGAAATGATTCAGCTCTGAATGAAAGCATTCACTTGTGCAGAATGTAGAAACATTTTTTATTCATAATTATATGTAGCTACATAAACAAGGTATTTGCCTCAGATCCTAGAATTGTGTTGGAGTAGTGAACCGTCCTTTAGAAAAACATGTTATTTCTTTAGGCATCTATTTTCATTCTATATCTCTAACCTAATTCAAAGAATTAAGATATTTCTCAAGAAGAGCTACATTTATTTTTCCCACTAAGATATTTTGCAATTTTTGGCTACATCATAACTTTTAAAGTCTGTGCTTAGTTACAAGCATGCTTTCCTGCAAGTATATAAGCTGATCAAATAATGAGTACATATGTGAAATTACTGGATTTTCATACCTCACATGAAACATGAAAACATTTGTGGGAGCTACTGTTGTGTAGTTTAGAACCCCTTAGGGGTGAATAATTTTACATCAACGACACTGGATAGATATTATGCTTCTGAATTACAGCCTCTCACAGGACTTTCCCAGAAACAGTGGTAAACACCATGCCATCTGTATAATTGCTCTATGTGGTTTTCATTCCATCAGCTTGAAAAGCAGATTTTTTTTTAACTTTTTTTTTCTTTTTAAAGATTGTATTAGAATCAGATTACTCTGGACATAACTGGGAACATTTATCTGAAACTGGTGTATCATAGTTTTATTAAGTAGAACTAGTGCAGTTAATAGGCTATTTCAGGGTAGAATTCTGCAGCACGTGATCAGGCAGCGACATCTGTTTCGTGATTCCACTATTCACTTGAGTCTGGTTCTATACCGTTTTTGGAAGGGAGACTTCCTCCATGATGTGGCATGTTCCCACTCAACAGGAATAGCTGCTCTTTAAAGATCCAAAGCTCAGTGCCTCCCAGAGACTGCTTACATCTGAAAAAGAACTGGGTGACTCAAAGTTATTCCTTTCAATAACAGACATTCATAATAATCTCTCTCTCTCTCTCTTTTCTGAGACAGGGTTTCTCTGTGTAGCCCTGGCTGTCCTGGAACTCACTCTGTAGACCAGGCTGGCCTCCAAGTCAGAAATCTGCCTGCCTCTGCCTCCCAAATGCTGGGATTAAAGGCATGTGCCACCACTGCCCGACCATAATCTCTTTTTAATCTGTATGTGTAGACTAAGGTGTTTCAAAGACCCATGCTATTTTTCAGCAATTTCCTTCTGTGAAATACTATTCCAAGATATGTGCTAGTTGTTTGATACCTGAGGATTCAATATTGGTTAATCTTAATCTCCATTATAAATATTTAACCCAGTCAAAATGCTCTGCCTTCCCTGTTCTCCTAGATTTTTTGACATCCCTTTATTCATACATTCTGAGACAAAATTAAAATATTTTGAAACATATTCTTTTGACAACCATATTTTAAGGAAATTGTTTTCAAAGGTACTATAGTCTTTTTTTATTTGCATGGCAATAATTAGATTAGCCTGTGATTATTGGAAAAATACTATTTCCTTGGAAGTACCTATGAAATAGGGAGGGAAATGTGAAACTACTCATGTTGATAATGACTAGTTCTGGCTACTGTAACAACATACTCTACAATGGGTTTCTGTATCATCAAATTCTTATTTTTCAAAGATATAGAGTCAGAACATTTGAGATTAGTGTACCATCAAGGTCAAGTACTGATGCGATGTGCCTTTCTGGGATCAGCATTTTCTTGGTGTACTTTGACAAAGTCAAGCCTTACTCTATTCTAAGTCCTGTCATGGACATTACACCTCATTACCTAACTGAGAATGACTAAAACATAAATTGTGCTTAGTAATAGATTTGATGGATACAGAAAATGTGTTACATTTTCACAATGGAGTACTACTCAGCTATTAAAAAGAATGAATTTATGAAATTCCTAGGAAATGGATGGACCTGGAGGGCATCATCCTGAGTGAGGTAACCCAATCACAAAGGAACTCGCACAATATGTACTCACTGATAAGTGGATATTAGCCCAGAAACTTAGGATACCCAAGATATAAGATACAATTTGCTAAATGCATGAAGCTCAAGAAGAACGAACACCAAAGTGTGGACACTTTGCCCCTTCTTAGAATTGGGAACAAAACACCCATGGAAGGAGTTACAGAGACAAAGTTTGGAGCTGTGACGAAAGGATGGACCATCTAGAGACTGCCATATCCAGGGTTCCATCCCATAATCAGCTTCCAAATGCTGACACCATTGCACACAATAGCAAGATTTTGCTGAAAGGACCCTGATATAGCTGTCTCTTGTGAGACTAGGCCGGGGCCTAGCAAACACAGAAGTGGATGATCACAGTCAGCTATTGGATGGATCACAGGGCTCCCAATGGAGGAGCTAGAGAAAGTACCCAAGGAGCTAAAGAGATCTGCAACCCTATAGGTGGAACAACATTATGAACTAAACAGTACCCCGGAGCTCTTGACTCTAGCTGCATATGTATTATCTATATATTTATATATGCTTAGATTAAAGCAGTATATTTAAAAATGATGGTTATTAGTTTTCTATTCAGAGGAACATTTATAAGTAAGAAATAATAGCAGGTAAAAGGCAGAATTGATAGACAATTAAGTAAAAAATGTTAAATCAAAATAGATAAATGCCTTTTAATCCATACACATTGACCAAATCAGATGAAAAGAAAAACAACAAGCAAAAGGCCTTGAAAATTATTCTTATTTGTGAAAGTACAAGACACAATGCACTCAGATTAATTCATTAACCAAACTTCTGCTAGACAGTTTCTTTCTTTTAATGCAAGTAAAGATGATGATTTCTATTATCAAGAGCTTGTCTGTTTCCTGTGCAAAATGTGACAACAATAATTCACTGTGATGATGTAAATTGATATAATTGATAAGTCAAGTAGGCTGAGCGATACTAGATGTTCCCTAATGTGTGTGTTAGTATGATAATCATTTATGACATGTGTGTACATCTATGAAGTGATGTTCTATAGAAAAGGAAGATACAAGTAAGGAATAAAATTATTTAGACTCCGAACCCCTGTCCACTTTCCCTCCCAGGTCCCTCCCTCCCTCCCCACTGTGTGCACGTGTGGAGGTGTGTCGCTTCCTATTCTGACCAACAGAAAAGAGTGACAACACTACGTTCTTCTCAAAGCAGTTTATTCAGGAACCTTTCAACATCATGAATGAATCTCTCTCCAGAATTCAATCTCTCCAGAAAAAAAAACAACAACCACAACAACCCACCCCCAATCGCAATCACTTATATATCCTCTCAACCACGCCCCATCAGCCCAGTCCACATAACAGCAGTCCATTGGCCAGAATCATCACTCTTCATATGGTCCGGTCTTGCATCATGGTGCACCTGCACAGTTCTCACGATGGATGCAGCTTATTTTCAGGTTTATGAGGAAGTCAGGTGCAAGTCATAAGACTTGGCTGCAGTCCCCAGGCACCATCTTGGAACTTCTGCCACACCCACTCCTCATAGGGGTGGGAGCACCTGATCTGGTATTGGGTGATGAAAAAGGACTGAAGCCTTAAGTGCCAGCAGAAAAAACGAAAACAGGCAACCTTGGGAGGTGGGAGATTGGGGCAACCCTCCAGAATACACAAGAGACCTGGGAGGTAATAGACTATCAAGATGAAAATGGAGAGACCTTAGATGAAATGCCTGACAGTAGGGAAAGGAAAAGTATAGAGCCTACCTCCAACTGGAAGACAGGGCATCAAATTAGGAGGGAGGCATCCCACAGTCACAACTTTGACCCTTAATTATTCCTGTCTGAAAGAATTACAGGGATGGAAATGAAGAGGGGCCTAAGGAAAAGAAGGTACAGAGACAGGCTATTGAGTGCTCACAAAATGGAACCTAGAATGGCAGCACTCAGGAAGACTCAACAAGCAGCTGAAAGAGTCAAAGGCAGGTAGGTGCACCCAACCAATGGACAGAAGCAGCTGACTCCAGTTTTTGAATTAGGTAAAGACTGAAAGAAGCTAAGGAGAGGACAAACATGTAGGAGGACCAGCTGTCTCAATTAATCTGGACCTCAAACACTGGACCACCAAACAGGCAGCATATACCAGCAGATATGATGCCACCCACACATATATAGCAGAGGTCTGTGTTCATTCAGAGATGATGCACCTAACCCTCAAGAGACTTGGGGCAACAGGGAGTTTCAAGGTCAGGTGTTGTGGGGGGTGGGGACATCCACGAGAAGAAAGGGAGGGTGGGGTGAGGTATGGAATGTGGAGCATTAGGAGCTTAGACGAGGGGTGGGATAAAATATGGAGTGTAAAATAAATGAATAAATTAATTAAAACAAAGAAAGAAAACAATGGCAGTGCAGGTCTTCAAAGATTAAAAAATAATTATCTACACATCTGAGAAATGATAGAAGAGTTATATACACAGGTCTTATGGTAAACTGTACAAAGTACATCAAACGAAAGAAGAGAATGTAAATCCACACTGGACAAAGTGCTTTGTTTCATTATTCATATGTATTTTCTACTTTATGAGCTTTAAAAAATAAGGCTCTGCTAACTTTACAAGGCTATGCATTTAAACTTATTTCTATTTTTACAAGTGTGCTTCATCTCGAGCAGCCTATCCACTCAACATAGATTGTTTCAAATAGAATTTAATAATTGTATTTTTACCTATTTTGATTTATGAAAATTATTTTTAAAAGTCTTGTTTTGATATTTTATTCTCCCTTCTACGTTACTCGTGTATAAAACTTTCTACACAATATTGTGTTTCATATGGTCATTTAATACAAGTATTCGGCGTAATTGAGTATATATAACCACAATAAAATTTGCCCTCACCGTTTTCTCCCCCATCCTAACAGTGCCCCTCGTTTCCCTAAAATTTTTCACATATACTCTACTCATAGGTGTGTACAGTTGTCATGTGTCTATAGTGATATGCAATATTTTTCTTTGAGACTGACAGATTGCATAAATTTAACATTCAGTTAAATGTATTATCTTGCAAATAATATAATTTCATCCCTTTCTATGAAAGATTTAATTTTCTTCATCAATTTCTCTATTAATAGACAGCTAATTTTAATTCATAGCATCTTCTTTAAATAAAAAATTTGGTGGGGACTTTTGGGATAGCATTGGAAATGTAAATGAGGAAAATACCTAATAAAAAATTTTTAAAAAATTGGGACTCATTAAGCTGTGAAAATTTTAAATAAATAATAAAAAAGAAATTTTGAAGCAACTTCTAGAATTTTTTTTTAAATTTTGTAATTATATTTAGGTACAGAAAACTTAGTGTACATTTAACCCAATTTAGTGGCGAGGTCTTTAGCCTTTGCTTTTTCCAGCTTGGCAATGAGAGTCACAGACTTAGGACCCAGAACGTTGCCTCCCCAGTGGCGATGGATCTCATCATATCTGTCATTATAATTGGTCCTAATAGCTTCCACCAGCTTAGCCAGAGCACCCTTGTCTTCCGAGTTAACCTGTGTGAAGGCAACAGTGGTGCATGACTTCCTGTGGACCAGGCATCCCAGCCTGGCCTTTCCTTGATGATGCAGTAGGGCACCCCCATCTTTCGACGCAGGCAGGAAAACCACCAGGTCAATGGGGTCTACGTCATGGGTAGTCACCACCAGCTGAGCCTTCTTGTTCTCCATGAAGGTGGTGACTTAATTGACTCCTGCTAGGAGGACAGGTGGTCTCATAGTTGGGACGTCGCCTTTGCCAGCAGCTTTCTTCTCAGCAAGGACTAGTAGCCTTTGCTTCTTCTCTTGCTTGGTCTCTGGCCTGTACTTGTGGGAAAGCTTAAGCAGCTGAATAGCTGTCTGCCTGTCCAGCGCCTGGGTGAACTGGTTAATGGCAGGAGTTTACTTTGAGCCGCTTATAGAGGATGGCTCTTTGCCGCTGCAGCCTGATGTAGCGGGGCCATTTGAGGAAGCACATTAAATCTCTTTTGGGCTGGATGTCCTGTCCAATGCGGAAGTTCTTGGGCCTTTTCTCAAACAGAGGGTTGACCACTTTCTTGGCCTCCTGCTTCTTGACGACGGCTGGGGCCAGGGCCACCTTCTTCCCCTTGGCCTTCTATCCTTTGGGCACCTTGCTCGGCTGCTGGAGAGATGGAAATTTTAATAGATTTAATTTCTTCTCAGAATATAGATTTGGAGGAACTGAGTTATTGATGATTAATAAAAATAGGAATTTTTAAATCTGAAATTCTTTAATAAAATAATTTTTGCAATTAATCATAACTGTCAATTACAATTAAAAGAATCCAGTTCAATATCAACTATGTATCTACAGACAACAGATACCAAAGTTCATGATTAAATATGAAAAAATCAAAATGATTAATAATTATTATTTTGAATATATATAATGTTTGCTTCCTTGGACATTTTGCTTTCTTTAAACTGTCCGCATACTTCATCATGTAACTTATGTGAAAATAATTGGAAATCTTAATAAATAAATAAAATTGATTTAATCAGACTCCTAGGAAAATATCCTATATCAATGAATAAATTAAGAACAAACAAAACTAGTCAATATAAGAAATCTTAAGTTTTTGTAGCATATAATAATATTACCACTTGACCATAAATATTAAATAATAAAACCTCTTATTGGGTTTTAAAATGACCTCACAGTGAGACAATAGCATCCTGAAGAATGCAGCCTTGTAAAGAGAATAAAGAAGTCCTTAGTGACAGATTTAGAGGTCTTGGTGTGAAATTTATGTGCAGAGTTAGGAGGCTAACACTTCCTTGCAAGAGGGAATCAAGGGAATTCTCCTGAAGCTCAATTTCACTATTATGTGCAAAATGTTTACTTAGGCTAATTTGATTGGATCTGGAGATGATAGAGATGTGAGAGAACAAAATCTTTCCCCATGGACTCAATCGGTGGTAGAGTCACTTTCCCACATACATAAATCATGTGGTAATATGAGAAGTATGTTTACAACAACGATGGCATTTTTAAAGAAATGTCTCTTCTCATTTGGCTTAGAATGTTGGACTGAAATGTAGAATTTGAGAATAATAAGAACTCTTACATTTGGAAATATTTTTGGTAATTTTTCTATTATTCTTGTGGCTTAACTTTATCATAATTATTATAATTGTCTATAACATCTTACCCTAATGTAATATCTATAAATATTCTGCCTTGAATTCTTTTCTTAGCAGAATCTTATGTATTAGAATATTTATAGATAATGTATCACTGTTGGTTGATACTGCAGTATAGAAACTTTACTCCCTCTGGACCCCATTAGACTCTTAAATTTAAAAATTATAACATCTTAATGACTTCTACACACCCTTAAAATTTCATTGAAAAATGCTCTAAGTTTTGCTTTTTTTGTTTCAATCTAAAAATAGATTTAGGGAACTCATGAGATCTAAAACTACACATCATTTATTCTTATTTTAATACATTTTGATGTGCTCTTTACAAGTAATCCAAATCTGTCATGATTTTGAAATACCTGAAAAAGGCTGATGTCCAGGAAGAAATATGGAGGAGGCTCTTTTATCCTAGGCAGCTGTTAGATAACAGGGACTATGTATGCTTTTGAAGAGGATATTGGAAACTCAGTACTTCCTCCATCTGTTTGTTGTTGTTGTTTTTGTTTTAGTTCTTTTTTTATTTTTAAATGTATTATTATTTATTAGATATTTTCTTCATTTACATTTCAAATGCTATCCCCTTTCCTAGTTTCCTCACCAAAAATCCCCTATACCCTTCCCTCCCTGCCCCCTGCTCTCCAACTCACCCAGTCCCAGTTCCTGGCCCTGGCAATCTCCTATACTGGGGCATATAATCTTCGCAAGACCAAGGGTCTCTCCTCCCACTGATGGCTGACTAGGCCATCCCCTGCTTCATATGCATTTAGAGACAGGAGCTCTGTGGGTACTGGTAAGTTCATATTGTTGTTCCTCCTATAGGCTTGCATATCCCTTCCACCCCTTGGGTAATTTCTCTAGCACCTCCATTGGGAACCATGTGTTCCATACAATAGATGACTGTGAGCATCCACTTCTGTATTTGCCAGGCACTGGAAAAGCCTCACAGGACACAGCTATATCAGGGTCCCTTTAGCAAAATCTTGCTGGCATTGTGGTTTTTTTTATGGGATGGATCCCTGGGTGGGTCAGTCTCTGGATAGCCCTTCCTTCAGTCTCTGATCTGAACTTTATCTCTGTAACTCCTTCTATGGGTATTTTTTCTCCCTTCTAAGAAGGATTCTGAAGACAAAAATGTTTTAATTTATCATGTAGAATAAAGTTGTCCTCCTGTAAAGTTAACTGTGTCAGATATTTGTTATGTAAAAGTAAATTTACTACCATATACATATTCTCCCAAAATTATTTTCTTTATATGTAGAAAATAATTTTAGCTATCATTATGGCTAAAATTTATTAATTCATTCTCATGGTTTCAATTCATCTACTTATATTATTGGAAGAATATTTATGACATCCTGAGTTGCATCACTTTTGTTTCCTGTTGCTATGAGAAAAGAGAAAGGCCACATTTAACTTATAATTCCATGTAACATTCTGTCAAGTAGCATGAACTTGAATCAGAGACCCATATTAAATCCATGGTCAAATCCAAGATCAGTGAATGAATTCATCTCTACTATTGCTCCCCTTGATTTTTCTACTCTTACCAAATGCAGAACTCATTCCAAAACAAAAACAAAAACAAAAACAACAAAAAATAATGTTCTTCTACAATGGATCTTCTTCCCTGCTTCTCTAAAACAAACATGACAATTCTACACAGTCCTGTAGAGAAGCCTGTGAGAAGCCTGTCTGAACTTGACAGCCTGGCATTGAGACTGTTTCCAAGCGATCAGACTGGCTCAGGTTGACAATTAAAATTGGCCATCACAGTGGTCAATAAATCTTTCTTCCACTACTTAAAAATTACTACTAAGATTTACTTCAGTTATTCTTTATGGTTACAAATGAGAGATCTACAGTTATTCAGATAAAGATTTTATTGATATGATTAATGTCTGCATATTCTCACATTTTACTGTCTTTGTATATCAGAAATTCAACTGTGAGGCTTCTTAGTATGCATTTATTTTGCATATTTATGGTTTTCAAAAACAATTTGGGGAATTTTGTTTTGAAGAACCCTGGTCTTTGCAATTCTTTTTTTTTTTTCTCTGTATGTTTATGGAGTCCACAGGTGATGTGAGAGTTATTATTTAGTTATTGCCTTATAAGTTTCACTTTTCTGATAAACAACACCTCTGTTTTTGTTAATATGCTAGCATTTGGTTGTTTTAAAAGTATCTTTGCTGTGATATCTTAAAAATTGTTGTTCTTAAAGAAAATTCTGTGGCTGATTGTTGAATCATTTTTATGATAACTGCTTTGAAATGCTGGTAAGATTATTCAAATCTGTATTCATTGATCTGTATTCAATTCTCACTCATGATAACTTTTTTATTCATGGTATGGTTCTGAATTTTCAATAATGAGTGGTACACTGGATATTTTTAATTCTGTACTGTAAGCTACTGGGTCCTGCTACATTTTTATTAGGAGACTCCATTTTTGAGCTGTGTTATGAAGGTTGAAAGCTGATTATCTTCAGATTTAACTTAGAGTATATCTATATCATACTGGGAAGTACAGAACCTTATGTCAGTCATTTCAAGTGGATATAAGGGAAATGCAGCTTTTTACAGCCTTTTGTATATGCTCAGTGAAAGAAGACCATTGGCTATTGTTGTTACAGTTGGCCAAGGCTGTAATATAAACTGCTCCCTGTACCTCAGTTGACCACATAGTATGGTAGAAGTGGAAGATCATCTACATCACCTTCTACTCCCTTGTTTTACTTGATGGAAGGTAAGATGTAACTATTGGGCTGGCATATACAACTTAAATAAAGCTAATAGCCAACCAACTTTGAAGGATCTATAATAATCTAAAAGTCAAGTCCCTACACATGCTGGTGAATGATTAGATTAGTTTAAATTGGGTAAGGAAATTTACCTGAACCATGGGCTGCATCAGTCTGTGGTCTATATATAGTTCTGGATATAACAAATAGGAGAAACGGACTGCAAACCAGCCTTCCTTGACCTCTACTTCCTGCCTGCATGCAGTGTAACCAGGAGTCTTAAGCTCCATCCATGACAATCTTACTTTGTTTTTTATTTTTTAATTGTGAACCAAATTAAACATTTCTTTCCTTAAGGTTTTTATGTCAGGTTTTTTTTTTTCAGCAACAAGGCAAGTAAATACATCAAACAATAAACAGAGAAAAGTATAGTATAATATTTGAGCTTCCTCATGTAGACTAACATCCTGATTAGCATCTCTCATTCAGATTTGATTTGAGACCATCACATGGTGTCCTAGACATAAACCATAGGGACACACTGAGGTGACTACTAGTCTCAACTCTTTCTAACTTATATAGTCTCTCTTTTACCGGACAGGAGTACTTTGTTAAAGTTCATTAAACTATGGACTAGTGGTGTTTCCTGTATTTGTTAGGCAGATAACAGCTCACTTGCAGACACTCTTGTTGGTGGCAAAATAATAACACTTTATTAACTTACTTCACAAGGTAGGATATGGGTACTTAGCTGTGCCACTTATAGTACAATAGTGACTATTCTGAATACTAATTTTCCAAATAGAAAATTTGAGTAGTGTTGACTATCCCAAAGCAACAATGTTTCAATGTGTTTGTTTTGATTTATTCCTTTTTTTTATCATCATTAATCTTTATTAACAGTCCAGTGGTTATCTCCTTCCCATTCTGCCTTCCAAAACTTCCTCATCTCACTCCTCCTGCCCCATCTCCAAGAGGATGTCCCCACTTCCCCACACCCTACACACACACACACACACACACACACACACACACACACACGCCACCAGGACTCCCCATTTCTTAGAGCAGCAGATCAAGTCTCTCAAGGGTTGGGTGTATATTTTTTCACTGAGGCCAGATCAGGCACTCCTCTGCTGTATATGTGTTAGGGGCCTCATATCAGCTAGTGTATGCTTCCTGGTTGGTGGCTCAGTATCTGAGAGATTTAGGGGGTCTGGATTTGTTGAGACTGCTAGTCTTCCTATTCCGTTGCCCTCCTCCTCAACTTCTTCCAGCCTTTCCCTAATTCAACCACAGGGGTCCTCAACCTCAGACCATTGCTTGACTGTAAAAATCTTCATCTCTCAGTCGCTGCTTATTTGACCTCTCAGAGGGCAGCAGTCCTAGATCCCTGTCTGCAAGCACACCATAGCATCAGTAATAGTATCAAGCCTTGATCCTCGCCTTGAGATGAATCCCAAGATGGGCCAGTCAATGGACTTCCTTTCCTTCATTTCTGCTCCATTTCTGTACCTGCAGTTCTTATGAACAGGAACAATTCTGGGTCAGAGGTATTTGTTTTTGTTTGCTTTTTGTTTTGTTTTGTTTTGTTTATTAGATACTATATTTATTTACATTTAAATGTTATCACCTTTCCCTGTTTACCCTCCACTATACCATCACCCTTCCCCTGCTTCTATAAGGGTGATCCCAAACCACTGACCCACTCCTGCCTCCACACCCTGGCATTCCTCTACACTAAGGCTTCAAACCTTCACAGGACCAAGTGTCTCTCTGCCCATTGATGTCCGACAAGGCTCTCATCTGTTATTTATGCAGCTGGAGCCATGGGTAGCTCCTTATGTGCTCTTCAGTTGGTAGTCTAGTCCCTGGAAGCTCTGGAGTTACTGGTTGGTTCATATTGTTATTTTTCCTATTGGGTTGCAAACCCCTTCATTTCCTTTGGTCCTTTCTCTAACTCCTCCATTGGAGCCCTATGATCAATCCAATGGTTGACTACAAGCATCCACCTCTGTATTTGTCAGGCTCTGGCAGAGCCTCTCAGGAGACAGCTATGTCAGGATCCTGTCAGTAAGCATTTCTTGGCATCTGCAGTTGTGTCTGGGTTTGTTGTCTGTATATGGAATAGATCCCCAGGTGGGACAGTCTCTGGATGGCCTTTCCTTCAGTCTCTGCTCCACAATTTGTACATAGCTAGACAAATTCTCAACTTGAATGGTAGAGAAGCACCTTAAGAAATGTTCAACATACTTAGTCATCAGGGAAATGCAAATTAAAACAACCCTAAGCTTCCACCTCACACCAGTCAGATTATCTAAGATCAAAAACTCAGGTGACAGCAGATGCTGGCAAGGATGTAGAGAAAGAGGAACACTCCTCCATTGCTGGTGGGATTGTAAGATGTTACAACCACTATGGAATTCATTCTTGTGGTCCCTCAGAAAGTTGGACATAGTTCTACCTGAGGATCCAGCTATACCACTTCTGGGCAAGTATTCATAAGATTTTCCAACATAGAACAAGGACACATGCTCCATTATGTTCATAGCAGCCATATTTATAATAGCCAGAACCTGGAAAGAGTACAGATGTACTTCAACAGAGGATTGGATACAGAAAATGTGGTGCATTTATACAATGGAATACTACTCAGTTTTTAAAAACAACGATTTCATGAAATTTTAGGCAAATGGATTGGTCAGAGTTTTTAATTCTGGGATGGCAACCTCATCCCTGCCCTTGATGCCCAGTCTAACTACTGGAGTTAGACTCCATAAGTTCCCTCTTCCCCCTGCTGGGCATTTCATCTAAGGTCCTTCCCTTTGAGCCCTGAGAGTCACTCACCTCCCAGGTCTCTGGTACTTTCTAGAGTCCCCAAACCTTCTACCCCACCAAAGACATTTATTAAGTGCTGTAGCCTAATGGGAGGTTAAATTAGGGCATATCTTTGGGAAGGAACATGGGCTCCGTCCTCTATCTAGCTTCCTGTTTAAAGATGTGATTCCTTCCTGTCATGCATGTTCTTGTAATTAAGATACTCCAGCCATGAGACTTTGTACTTCTGTATGACTAAAATACAATACATGAAGAAAGAACACATGAAAATGACATCCTAGGGACCAGAGAGATTTGGGAGGACTGGACTCTTATTAAGGTTTTTAATGCTTTTTTTTCTATACACTAATTGCCATTCTATGCCTTTGCAACTCCAGAAGTAATTTCCTTTTTAATCTTTCTTTCATTAATTTCTTCCTTTCCCCTTGTACTCTTTTTCTGAAGAAGGGTTTTCATCATAGATCCTGGAATGACTTCAAATTCACTATGTAGAAAAGGCTTATATATATTAGTCACCCTCCTACTTTAACTTCTAAATATCTCAACCACAAGTGTATATGATGGTTATTGGCTAACTTACAGCTTTTTTTTTTCTTGTTGTTGTTGTTGTCATTATCTGTCAGGAGCCATCTATGATAGGCTAAGGCTAGCAATTGGTCTTCAAGGAAATGGCCCACTGCTGTTGCATAATCTGTGATGGGTGAGCTTTGAGGCAAAGTCCCAAAGAGACTTCATCTCAGGATTGCTTTTTGTAGCTGTTAAGCCTTTCTGACCAACCTGCACTGTCAGTCAACAGGTTCTCCAGCCCAGGATTAAAGAGTAAAAAGATTAAAAAGGATTGAAGATTAAAAAGTCAAAAAAAAAAAAAAGACAGACAACATTGTAGCATGACCACAGTCAACTCTGAGACTGAAGGCAAATTTAATTTTCCCAATCTCCTTTTTATACCATTTTAATTGCATGCAAGTATTAAGGGTGAGCAGTACAATAAGGAACTAACAAGGCAGAAGGCAAAGTCCCTTGATTACTTCCATGACAGTTGTTCAAAAGGGTTTGTCATAATGACCAAAATACTTGAGCCCACTTCCTTGTCCAAGCCCAAAACCTTGCCCAAAGCCTACTTTTTTTTTCCACCCTAATATTAAAATGCGTGCCTTACCCTACTTCACTATTGTAGCCTAAAGTTAGATTCTTACCAAAACTTCCTTATCATGCCCTAATGCCAGATTCCTACCTGAGCTTATATCCCTGTCGTGGCCAATGTCAGATTCCTGCCTGAAGCCCATTTCCTTATCCTTGGCCAATATCAGACTCATGCCAAGGGGTACCCCAAAAGACTCTCCACACCTTTCCTATCATTATTTAATTCATATAGTAATCCCTAGGCATTAATTTTTCCTATTGATCAGAAACCCTGCAAATCATCATAAAGATGAACTTTAATGAATTAATACTGTTTAGATGAATTAATGAAACACTGCTTTGAACTTGTTATTGATCTCTTTCAATTATTTCCATTTTATCTATGAGGTAACTTTCTAAACATTTTGTCTAAGAAGGTATAAAAAGGAATAGAAATAATGCTGTTGAATAGTTTGGCTTGTGGGGCTCAACCCATCCATCCATCCATCCATCCATCCATCCATCCATCCATCCATCCATCCATCTAACCCTCCATCCGTATGTATGTGTCTGTTTATCTGTATATATGTATATAGGTATATGCATAGGCATGTAAATATGCCTGAATATCTGTGAAGTGAATGAGGCACGTGGTTGGGCAGAATTGCCTCTGCTATCCATGAGTTCACTTCTATGTCTTCCTGGAAGACTTTGCTGATAATTGGACAAAATACAGGTGGCTTATCTTACTAATTTTGTGTTTCCTTCCAGTCTACATCAAGCAAGTCAACTGTTCAATAACTGCATTCAAGGTAATTATTTGAATTCTCAAATTAAAAACAAGGCTTTGGTAGGGACAGAATGACATTGTTCCTGCCCCTGGGACAGGGCCAGCAGGATTGAGCCTTCACAAGTGTTGATGGCTACTGTGGTGTAAGGTTTGTTAGTATAATAATGTACATATTTTCATGTTCCTTAAAGGAATGTCCTCAGTTTAACATTAATGGCTCCACGATAGTCTGAGACAGCATGAGTTCAGGAGATGAAGGTATGACTAATGTCTCCACAAGATGGCAAATATTGCAACCTTCAGGAAAGTCCTTAAGGCTGTGAAAAAGAACTCTAAAACCACAAGTTTAAAGTATATAATGTCTCAACTATGAAAAAATATAAAGATACAATGTGAATCATATAAGGAGCTTCATAGATCTGAAGGTACAGAGGCAGGTACAAATGCTAGAAGGCTTCTGAGTTCAATATCAGCTTAGGACAGAGAGAATTTAGGACCAGGTGTGGTCAGAATGCTAAGGACAAGGTCCCACCCAACTAAATTTACAAAGGCTGGCCGATGTCTGAATTTTTCTGTAATGTTAAAGAAAAAAATGTGCTTGCTGTTTCCAAAGAAATAAGGGGTCACAGAATGCTGGTTCGTAGGATAATCAAAAGGGAACCTGAAATAAATAACTGAACTGATATGTAAATTTTAAAACAGGCTTTTGATCTTGAGAATGCTATAGCAGTTCTTTAAAATTTTCTCTAGCAGGAGCTGAGCTTCTGGAGATCTTTTAGAGAGTGAAAATGTTGTGCCAGGAAGTGTTCTTGAACCTCACAAGACCACCAAGGAGAGTCCCCAATGTTCAGGCATGGGCTTTCCTCTAACCCAGCCCTGACACAGCAGGACAGGAAGGGCAGGCAGAGCAGCCCTGAACACTCAGTAGGACAAGTCTTTATATGAAAATAAGAGCAGCTGAGGAGGTGAAGGAGGAAGTGTCCAGTCTGGCAAGCATCTAATAGAATGACTATAAGCTAATAGGTGAGTGCTCAGAAGAAAGACAATACAATCACAAAGGGCTTGAAAGGACATAGGAAATAATCATATTAATCTTTGGTTAACTGTTGCTAGGAAGTAGCTAGGAAGAAATTCTTACCAAGGACAAGCAGTGAGGTCCTTTCTGGTACATGAGTGCAACTTGAGTTCTGTTTCAGGTCAAGTTCTAGGTTTTCAGGGTTTTTTGTTTGTTTGTTTGCTTATTTCTTTCTTTTTCTTTTCTTTAAGATGGAGGCTGGTCCCAAGATGAAGTAGGTTTGGCCTCTAAAAAAACACAGCTCTTCAAGAGTTTTTTTCAAACAGGATTTCTGATTTTGTTCAGAAAGAGAAAAACACAGCTCGTTTAGAATGTTTTTCTCTTTATTTTTTATTAGATATTTTATTTATTTACATTTCAAATGTTATCCCCTTTCCTGTACTCCCCTGCAGAAAACTCCCCCACCCCACCCCCAGGCTTCTATGAGAGTGCTCATAACTCTTAGATTTTTTTTTTTTCTAATTGGATTTAGTTAGAAAGCTGACACAGCTCTTTTAGAATGCTTTCTAACAACTATCCATAGAGGATAATGGAACACAGTTCTTATATAGAATTTTTCCTGACTTTCAGATGTTAATTGAAAAACCCAAGAATTACCTCTAGAATTTTTCTAACAGGATTTCTGACTTTGTCCGAAGTCCAAGAATTTTTTTATAGAAGTTTTTCTGACTTTGGTAAAAAAGGCCATGAGCTATCCAGAGAACTTTTAGAATGTTTTCTAGCAGAGAGAGCGGTCAGTAAGCTGGCTGCCTCTACAAGAGAGTTTTTAGAATAACAAGAAAAATCTATCAAGAGCAGAGCAGGACACACACTATACACACACAGACACACACACACTACACACACACACACAATACACACACACACACACAATACACACACACACACACTACACACACAGACACACAGACACACTACACACACACTACACACACACACACAGAGAGAGAGAGAGAGAGAGAGAGAGGGGGAGAGAGGGAGAGAGAGAGAGAGTTTGTAACCCATGATTGAACTTCTAGTCATTTGTTTTTGCTGCTTTCAAGCAACCCTTCTTCAGAACCCCTCTCCAAGCCAATGCTGGTTAATGTGTAAATGAGAGTATAAATGAGTATCTTAGCATGTATGAATGTATATGTTTCTGTGCATATTTGCCTGTATAAAATATTTTAATTCTTTTTCTTCCCTTCCTCTCTAGTTCACAAAGAGGTAACCAGCCAAGGAGCCAGAGAGGCTTCTGGCTGCCTGGCTAAAGAAGGGAGCTATAGAAATAAATTCTTTACTTCTCCTCCCTCCTTCTCTCCTAGTCATTCCCTCTCCCCTCTTCTCTCCCACTATCCTCTGATACTCCACTACTTTTCAAAGGAGAGGCCTCCAGTGGATTTCCATAGGCATATCAAGTTGCAGTAGACCTAGGCTCATCTTTTATCATGGTTGGACAAGGCAGCCCATTTACTGGAATGGGATTTAAGAAAGAGTAACAGAGTCAGAGACAGCATAGCCTCTGCCTACTCCTGCTGTTAGGAGTTCCACATGAAGAGCATACTGTACAACTCTTACATTTGTGCAAAATGCCTAGGGCCATCCCACATATGCTCCCTGTTTAGGAGTTCAATTTCTGTAGGTACATATGGGTCTAGGTCAGTTGATTCTGTATATTTTCCTATGGCATCCTTGACATCTCTGGTTCCTTTAATCCTTTCTCCCTCTCTTCCCCAAGCTCTACCTAATGTTTTGTTGTGGGTCTTTGCATCTGTTTCTATCAGTTGCTGGATGAGGACTCTCAATCGATAGTTGTTCTAGGAGTCTGTCTGCAAGCATAACACAATAACATTAATAGTGTCAGTTTGTTTTGTTTTTTTTTTTTTTTCGTTGTTTTGTTTGTTTTCTCATGGCATGGGTCTCAAGCTGGGCCAGTCACTGGTTGACCATTCACTCAACTCCTGGTCTATCTTTACCATGTACCTCTTTGTAGGAAGAACCTACTCTAAGTCTAAGGTTTTGTTGCTGGGTTGTTGACCTGCATTGGAAATCATTTTTGGTTACAGGAGATGGCTGTTTTAGCTTCCATATCCCCTAAGGCTATGAATCTCAGTTAAGTTTACCCTTATAGATCTCTGGGAGCTTCCATTGTCCTAGGTTTCTAGCTTGTTCCAAAGATGCTCCTCCCCCCACACCAGTTCTTTCTCCCTGCACACTTTTGCTCTCTCCTGCCCTCTTTTATCTCAGTGTTGAATATACCCATTGTATAGATGTAGACAGTTTTCCTAAGTACTCTCTCCTCATGAAAAATATTATTTTCATAGTGTGCCAATAGTAGATTTAAATTCTTATATTAACATGTTTTCACAGGCATATTGTTATGTGTATGGAAACAGCGTTTTCAGTTCATTATACTATAAAACAAGATACATATATATATATATATACATATATATATATATGTAGTGGGTGATTAATTTACATTTTGGGTTGTTTGTTTGTTTCTTATCCTCTTGAGGAAAGTTCACATCTTTGCAAAAGTAACCTTTATTAGCATGATGCAATTGTCCTCACATGCTTACTGCTGAATAACCTCACACTTTTTTAAAAATATTTTTTATTACATATTTTCCTCAATTACATTTCCAGTGCTGTCCCAAAAGTCCCCCATACCCTCTCCCCCACTTCCCTACCCACCCATTCCCATTTTTTTGGCCCTGGCATTCCCCTGTACTGGGACATATACAGTTTGCGTGTCCAATGGGCCCCTCTTTCCAGTGATGGCCGACTAGAGCATCTTTTGATACATATGCAGCTAGAGTCAAGAGCTCCGGGGTACTGGTTAGTTCATAATGTTGTTCCACCTATAGGGTTGCAGATCCCTTTAGCTCCTTGGGTACTTTCTCTTTTTTAGCCTTTTCTGAACTCTAGCTAGGTTTGCTCAACTCAGCTATTTGGGTCCAAAATTCTTCTCCAAGTGAATGATTCAAACTGGCTTCTCTCTGTTTCTGACTGAGTTGCTCTGCTTGGTGTCAAACTATCTCTGGCAAGCTATTTAATCTGGTTCTTTCTCATTCTCTGGCACATTCTGTCTTCACCTGCAATCTGTCTGTGTACAACTATCTCAGTAAACTATGCTCTGCTCTCTTAAGTTGCCTGTCTTTCCAGCCTATTGTTGTGAGAGTTGGGAATATTCTAAGACTCATTCTGTCAGATCTTTCTCTAACTTGTCATATTTTCTGTCTCTCAATTAGATATCATTTTCAAATAAGGCTGCTTCCTTTTATAAACGAAATTGATCTTCCTTGTTTGGAATAAAGCTATGTACTAAGGGAGTATATGCATGCTGGCTGGATCGCATGCACCTAGACGGCCTGTGGATATGATTCCTTGCCAGAGTAGGTATTAAAATTCCTCTATACAACCTTTCAAATCTTCTTCAGCAATAGGTGCACTGGTTTGGAATTTGGTTATTTCATAGATAGATAGATAGATAGATAGATAGATAGATAGATAGATAGATAGATTTGTGTGTGTCTATGTGAGTTTGTATGTGTGTGTATGATATAAATACACATATATGATATATATATATATATATATATATATATATATATATATATATGACAAAACAAAACAAGGTTCAGTAAGACTAGCCCTCATATCAAGGCTGGACAAGGAAACTCAACTGAAGGAAAAGAGGTTCAAGAATAGGCAAAATAGAAACATACCTGCTCTTATTTTTAGGACTCCA